>NC_088684.1:97582407-97884831 GCF_028017835.1 Emys orbicularis
GATATAACCGCATTTGCTCCAATCCCTCAGACAGAGACAAGCACCTACAAGATCTCTATCAAGCATTCTTAAAACTACAATACCCACCTGCTGAAGTGAAAAAACAGATTGACAGAGCCAGAAGAGTACCCAGAAGTCACCTCCTACAAGACAGGCCCAACAAAGAAAATAACAGAACACCACTAGCTGTCACCTTCAGCCCCCAACTAAAACCTCTCCAGCGCATCATCAAAGATCTACAACCTATCCTGAAAGATGATCCCTCACTCTCACAGATCTTGGGAGACAGACCTGTCCTCGCTTACAGACAACCCCCCAACCTAAAGCAAATACTCACCAGCAACCACACATCACTGAACAAAAACGCTGACCCAGGAACCTATCCTTGTAACAAAGCCCGATGCCAACTCTGTCCACATATCTATTCAAGTGACATTATCATAGGACCTAATCACATCAGCCATACCATCAGGGGCTCGTTCACCTGCACATCTACCAATGTGATATATGCCATCATGTGCCAGCAATGCCCCTCTGCCATGTACATTGGCCAAACCGGACAGTCTCTACGCAAAAGAATTAATGGACACAAATCTGACATCAGGAATCATAATACTCAAAAACCAGTGGGAGAACACTTTAACCTGTCTGGTCATTCAATGACAGACCTGCAGGTGGCTATTTTACAACAGAAAAACTTCAAAAACAGACTCCAAGGAGAGACTGCTGAGCTGGAATTGATATGCAAACTAGATACAATCAATTTAGGATTGAATAAGGACTGGGAATGGCTGAGCCATTACAAACATTGAATCTATCTCCCCTTGTAAGTATTCTCACACTTCTTATCAAACTGTCTGTACTGGGCTATCTTGATTATCACTTCAAAAGTTTTTTTTCTCTTACTTAATTGGCCTCTCAGAGTTGGTAAGACAACTCCCACCTTTTCATGCTCTCTGTATGTGTGTAAATATATCTCCTCAATATATGTTCCATTCTATATGCATCCGAAGAAGTGGGCTGTAGCCCACGAAAGCTTATGCTCTAATAAATTTGTTAGTCTCTAAGGTGCCACAAGTACTCCTGTTCTTTTTGCGGATACAGACTAACACGGCTGCTACTCTGAAATCTGTGTCCTTGTCAACTCCCCCACAGTTCAACTACCTTATATTTGAAGCTTATGTGAAATGAGTGAAAGAACAAAATAAAAATAGCAATTGCTCTATTTTCTCATAGAATCAATAAATGCACATTTTCTGTGAATTGTTCTACTGGCAGTAATTCAAGGATCAAACTTATACAATCCTGAATTTCAATGAAACCTTCCTATTTGGTGTAAGGTTACTGGTAAAGGGTACATTATTAATAGAGCTGCTTGGAACATTTTTGACAAAATGGAATTTAGTCACATTATATTTATTCGAAGTCAAAACAATTTGCATAATGTGGCTAAACTATGTTTTGTCAAAAAATATTCATCAGAGCCAAAGTTCTCATCAAGAAGGTACAGACCCTATTCATATTAGACAATGTTGCTTGGGGATAAAACATGGGACTCTGACTCAGGAGACCTGGGTTTTATTCCTGTTTTGGCCACTGGCCTACTGGATGGCCTTAGGCAAGTCACTTCCCTTCCTTATGCTTCCATTTCCCCATCTGTAGAATGGGAATAATGATACTGCCCTCCTTTGTAAAGCACTCTGAACTCTATTCATTTGTAAACAGATCTGAAACATTTTCCATTTTGTATATTTATTTTACAGATATATTTTTTTCTTACCCCGAGAGAGCAACCACTTGAGTAGTGGAGAAATGATTTGACTAAATGAATACAGTAGGGCTAATCCAGAAAAGGTGTAACCAGGTACAACTCCACAATAAACAGATTTGTACCTTTTTGCACCATTTCTAAATTTGACTCATGCTATCCAAGAATTTCTTCAAAGTAGATATATTTTAATCGTTTCCTGTCTTTCATATGTACAGAACAGAATTCACATCAGAGATCCTATAAACGAAAGTAATTTGTTTTCCTCCATATTATTTTGATTCCCCTTGGCTGGAGTGAGCCTTCTGGGTTTTCCTGTTTCTGCTGCATGGTCATCATTGTACAGACAGAACTAAAATTCTGTGCTATCAATTGGTGATCTAATGGCTTGGTTGTAGAGATGAAATAGGCAATATTTTCCCATTTTAATGGTTTTGCTGTTAGCTTTAAGAGCTCCTTGACAGAAAATGAATGTGTTCTATTGAGCATGCTCTTTTCCATGTATATTTGCAATCTCATTAGAAGTGGGATTCTTTTGGCAAAGAGCAGAGAGGTGCAAGATTAAAAGCTGAAATTTTTAGATGTCACTTCTGTCATAACATTCATATAATGGATTGTAACCTAGAGATGCACAGTGAGCAATTTTTCCTCATTCTTGTACCCACATAAAGTTAGTAATCAGTGTAATGATGAGAACAAGAAGCAAAAAATTGTGCTCTAAACAGTTTTTTAAAGCCAAGAGATGGAAGCAAAGATCTTTTTCTGTTATGTGACATCACTCTATAAACTAGCCTGAGAATCAGCTGGAATACTTATTTAAGCAGTATCACTGTGATCAATGCTGTACAAAACAAAGAGGGAGATACAGACTCTGATCCCAATCTGAGACCCCCAGTCCTCCAAAAATGTAAGCAAAGAATTTAGAATCTAAAATAAGTGGCAGATTGTGGGTGCGGGAGAGGGACACTATTTCCGGTACCCAACTTAAATTAAATGTTCATTAACTGGCTGATTTCAAATAGACGTCGCAGCAGAGAACTTCCATGGTGGAGCAAATTTGATTGCACTTCCATGCAAACAAATTTTTGTGTCTAAATTTTAAATTTGGTTTTCCTTATATTTTAATTGATAACCCTGATCCCAATTCCAGTGGTTCTGAATCTTGCTCTCTCTTTGTGAAATGTTTGCAAAATGCTTTCTCCCTCCTAGCCTAGCCTCTCTGACTGTTTGCTCCTCCAGTGGAGTCATAATCATGCGTAGGAAATTGGTGTGTTGCTATGGAAATGATAGAGATATCACAAGTTCAACATTGAGACTTCACTGCAGGATTAAGTAGGAAGACATGAGTAGGAAGAATAAACTCTAAACTAGAGCTGGTCGGAACATTTTTGACAAAATTAAATTTAATCTAAATATGTTGTTTCATTGAAAGGAGACACCGGTTTTCACAAAATCTGCATCCAGAAGGGTTTTTTTTGAGAGAGACTGACTATAACCAGGTGGTTAGGGTACTGCTTGGGATGAGAGACACCCAGGTTTGAGTCTGGGATGGAGAAACTCTTCACTGAATCAGGTGGAGCAGGGACTTGAACCTGGATCTCCAACATCCCAGGCCAAACCCTACCCATTGATAGAGGGTGGAGTGGGGTTGGGGGAGAGAGGCGTGCACACCTCTCTCTCCATCTGAAATCTGACATCTTGCCACAGTTCCCACAAAACAGAATTGTGTTCCAGTCAGATGTACTCTAAAGAGAAGTATCTTCAGTAGTAACAGACAAGGTGGGGGAAACTATGCAAATCACCTACAACTTCTTTCAGTCGCTTTAAAATTTTTAGTGCATTGGCAAGTTGTGCTGCACCTGTTTTGCTGTGGCAAAACAGTGGCATACCTTGTGGATCCAAACAGAGGCAGTTTCCCCATTTAGAGGAATCTTCTGGTGTTATAAGATTGCTATAGGTACTCCTGCATCACCCTTTCTGCATCCATAATGTCAAAGGTGTGCTGGGAGTGCCTATGCTTTGGCAATTCGTAGCAGCTGCTATACAGTAGATCATCCCTAGAGCGGCTCTTCTGGGGACTGTCTTGGTAGTCAGCTAGCCACTGGTGTCTCCCAGGATTATGGGTACATAATGGTGTCTTCAAGAACACCTTTATGCTCACATTATCCTCCATTTCCCCACATACCTCTAAGCTGCACTAGGGGAAGATGGTATGTAGCTCAGGATTAGACCAAGAATTGCAACTCTTATGCAAATCAAGCTCGCAAACAAGACAATTGAAACCCTAAATTTCAGAGCACTTAGCTCTAAATTGCTGGGTCTGCTGGATTGATTCAAATTTCCATTGTACTCTGGCTTTGACCATCTGGGAGTTGTTGTTTTTTTTTTAAATTGGAGCATAATGTTACTTAGTTCACATAATTGAATACTAATTCTGTACTGACCCCAGATCAGAAATAGAATGCTGTTTTCTTTCTTGGTTCTACCTCAACATCAATCAAGCAGGTTGTCTTTTTATACCTATCTATTTTTTAAGTACATGTGCTGCTTATACTCAAAGCAAGGAAACTCGATCTTCTTTTATTTTTGGCTACTGCCATGTCTTACTTGGAGAACTTCACAGGAGTAATGGAGTATAGGAATCTTTACCACACTTCACACTCTTGTCATCTTTGGTGGATCCTACAAGACCTCAATACCTTATAGCAACTGTTAGTGTTCATTTATGATCTTCAGCAGTGCACACAGTTATTCATAGGAAGTATGAGGGAATTGAGATTGATTGTCCATATCATGGTATGTGCAGAGTCAAAGCTTGCATTTTATCCCATCCTTGGTCACCAGCTGCAGAAAATGAGCAGGAAGTGGATTTTTTGACAAAACAGGAGGAAAAACCTGTTGAGGCAAGTTAACCATCCATTTCCATTGAATCATAGCAGTTCAGTTGCCATGACAGTATAGCTATCTGTATAGATAGATGGAAACTAATTGAAAATATACCGATGAGAGTAAATGTATGGTGTACTGTTCAATATCTGTACAGCGCTGTAGGCACGCGTGACACTTTACATAGGGATTAAAGATGTAGTCCCTGCCCCAAATGCCATTATTTACACTGTTTCCTTGTGCTGTCAAAACAATGGACGTCCCAGTGACCAACATTTGAATTCAACTTTCATTCAAACCTTACCCACAGCCTGACAGCTGTGATTTGCTAGCTTTGTGAATGGATGGGTTGGACAATTCCATGAAGTTGGTGTATGATCATGCCACACACAATCTGTGAGAAATCCTGCACACATTCATAGAAGACTGAGCAAAGCAGCAGTATGTCTCTTAGCTAAAGAAGCAGCACCTTATTAGAACAATAATCTCGCAGCTGAACTGCAGTCCACAGATAAGCTATGCTTTAGCTTAATGGTTGTGCAAGAAACCGCAGTAGTGGCTGTGGTATACGAGTCTGGGCAGCTAGAATTAGAGTTTCTGAAACTTTCTAATTGACAATGTTCATTTCAGCTTGGCTTTCTTCATATTTATTTATGTATTTGTATTAGATAAGGAGGAAGCTAAAAGTGGCAGCTCACCTCAGGGGAAGGCATCCTCTCCCCTTTTTGTCCCTTCCAAGCCATGATATATAGGAAGATTCATTGCTGGAAGGAAGGCAGTATTACAAGGAGAAGAGAAGCAGGAGGAGGGGAGTGAAGTTTTGACAGGAAGAGGAGAGCAGTGCTCCTGCTCCCTGCAACCTTAGAGACAGGACCTTCTGGAGAGCAGCCTGGGCACCTTGCAACCAGGTGCCCTTGACTGACAGTACTGTTTCTGCCTTCAGGGGCTCACAGGTGGAAAGATTACTCTCATGTTAGGATTGATAGACGGCTTTTCAACTGCAAACATATGGTAATAGGATATGAGTCAGTTAACTCCCTCTCCAAAGCAGTTGCAAGAGAAAGATAATGTAGCTTTTAGCAGTTTCTGTTAAATGTTCATTGCATGTGCAGCTTGGTTTTCAGGGCTCGGTGATTTCTTTTTATTTCCAGATCTTTTTGGTGTGATACAATGGAATGTCCTACTTGTGTGCAGATGGTATCTTCACCATGCACAGTCATCAAAGCAGACTGTCATATTGCACTAGCTCAAACTCTCTGCTGAGAACTCTGCCAACATTCAATCACATCAGTATGCCTCTAATTCAAGAAATCATCTCCAGCTTCATTCAGGCAGTTCATTTTACACAAAGCCTCAGCGTTGAGTATCTACATTTACTAGTTAACATTCATGAATATCTAAATTTAACTCAGCAGGACAAATGTGTGTTTTTCTTTGTGATGTGACTTCAGTGAGATTGCATGTGTGTAAATGAGGAAAAGAAGTTGGTGTGCTGTATCTTAAGATGTAATAAACAAAAAGCCCCAATAATTTTCTCATTTTGTGGGGATTTTTCCCCCCGATATGCAATGCACCTAGTGTAGGAAAAGGGCACAGCAAACAACTAAAATAGATTTTTACTTTATAACTACATAAACTACATAGCCCAAAGAGTTAATTGCACTAAGGTTGCATTTGACCCTTAATTTATATTCTTCTATCATTATGTAACTTCAGGACAGTGCAAGCTGTCACATCAAATTTATTTAATACTTTCCTGGTCTCACAAATGACAGACATCCTATTCAGATGTATGATGGCAGAGGTGCTAATAAAATCTATTAGAAAAAACCCAAGAGCTATTTTATGGAATAAAAATGTACTACATTAAAAATGGGTTTGAGCCTGTGGCTCAAAATAAAAAAGGAGTTTGCTTTTCAGAATAAGCATCGGTAAGCTTTGTGCTGTCAAGCACCTTAGAATAACTTCTTGAAGAGAACATTTTTATTTATTTATATTTTACATCCACCAAGCTAATGAGTTTTAAAGAGGGCTGGTTCATAGATGCTGTATCTATTTATCATGAAGTTTTTTTGTTGTACATGAGGATGCAAGGTAGAGTATTGTAAAAACCATATTTGTCTTAAATACACAAACACCCACTTTACATGATTGACCAGAACATCTCTGAAGGAGCAATTACATACTGTAGTGTCGATAATATGAAGATTAAAGCCCCCGAAGGTGCACTGACATGATAGACAGTAAAGGCTCCCAAGGAGTTAGATTATACTGTGTTGTGTTAATGAACAGTGGATAATGAATCACTGGGAGATTTTTGAATCTCACCTCGTTGTTGAAAAAACACTAACAATTCACCAGTCTCAAATACAAATTCAGTTCCTTGTTTTCTCTTTATAAAAAGCGAAAACCATATTAAAGAAGTTCCATCAATTTATAATCACACTGAACTTACTTTTAATCATACTAATTAAAAATCAGATCAAAGACAAGTTCTCAGACCATGGTCCAGTCCACAGGGTATTGCTGTTGTCTGAAGAAATGCTCTGTGTAAGCTTGAAAGCTTGTCTTTCACCAACAGAAGTCAGTCCAATAAAAGATATTACCTCACCCACCATGTCTCTCTAATATCCGGGACCAACACTGCATCCAATGATTAGGACTCCGTGTTTGTCACAGAGGTAGTGGAAGTCATGGATTCCATGACTTCCTGCCACCTCTGTGACTTCTGCAGCGGCCATTGTGGCTGACCCTATGGCCGCCCAAGCAGCTGGCTCCAAAACCAGCTGCTCATGCGGCCCTGGGGACAGCCACACCGGCTGCTGCTGAAGCAGCTCTGCAGCCAGCCGCTCTGGCAGCACCGCAGCCAGCAGCACAAGCTGCTGCTGGAGTGGCCCTGGGGCCAGCCGCACCGGCCGCTGCTCTGACTGCCCCAGGCAGCTGGCCCAGGGATGCTGCTCCAGGCCAATGGGAGCTGCTGAAAGCGGCACGGGCCGAAGGACGTACTGGCTGCCGCTTCCAGCAGCTCCCATTGGCCTGCAGCGGCGAACCGCGGCCAGTGGGAGCCGTGATCGGCCGGACCTGCGGACGGGGCAGGTAAACAAACTGGCCCAGCCCGCCAGGGGCTTTCCCTACACAGGCGGCAACCCTAGTTCCAGAAACACTGATCTAGTCAGTTTTAGGGTTTCCCTGTAAAATGAGCTAGTTTGTCCTGTGCTTAGTGGGAGCCTTCCACACAGCAAGTGGAGATAACATTTCCAAAAGATATCAGAAAATGTGGGGTGGGTTTGTTTGTTTTGTTTGTTTAAATTAGAGCTGGTTGGAACACTTTCAATTAAATGAAATTATATGTCTTGTCAAAGCTGAAACATTTCATGGACATACACATCAATTTCAACCAAGTTTTCATCAGGAAGGATTTTTTTGGTCCAGGACACTCTCGTCACTACTGCCTGCAGGTAGAAGATGAGAACTAGGTAGAATCCATTCACCACTCAACTCATACCTGTGACTTTTATTATTTTGGTGAGCAACGTTTGTTCCCAGCTCCCTGTCCATTTCTTTGGTTTCTCTTTGGGGAGGATGCCTTTCTCTTTCTTTCCCTCATCTGCAGGCATCTCCCAGGGGGTAGAAGTTCCTCTCTCCTATTTGTCCACTTTCTCCCCACCATCACACCAGATCTTTGGGGAGTGGTATTTGATCTAGGTCTCTCTAGCTCTCAGCAGGCTGAAGGGGCCTCTGGCTGAAGGGTCCTCCCTCACACCTCAGTTATTTAGCATCCTTGGTTTTTCCTGCTGCCAGGACAGCCCCTTGCTCAGATGATGATGTCATGGTGGCAGGCATAGCGGAGCCTTACATTTCCTCCAAGATTTATTTTTAATTTTTAATTTTAGATATATATTGGACCATTCAAGGTGAGGGTGAAGTTATAGCAGTCATTACCGTGTGTGTGTGTGTGTATGAATATAGTGGGTGGGTGTGTATACACACACACACTGCACAACACAGTTTAACATTCAAAGGTGCTTGTAGTATAAAGGGAAAAATGTATTTTGATTAGTATGCCATAAGTCAATTTTACCTACTACACTCTGCCTTTGTACTAGCTACTTGTCAGCTGTTCAAAATCATGAATAGATTTTATTAGATGTCTGATAAATATGTATCAGTGCCTCACTTAAACTTTGAATCATTCTAAACCTAAAGCCCCTGGCCTCATGCATATAAATAAAAATGATTAAATAGTTTGCATTATTTCAAGTTGGAGATCTGAACCTTTTTTTTGCCTAAAAAGATAAACCTTTATTCTAAGATATTGTGATGAAACTTCTATCTGAAAATCCCTTTGGGATTATATTTCTCTCTCTTGTGCCCCACCCTCTGGGATTTGATTGATAATCCTTTTTTGCAATAAAATACATATATTTTCATGTGGCTGTGCCTGTTGTGAGCCAGTGAACTGTTTCTTTATAAATAAACTAAAACAGACAAATCAAAAGCCGATGTGATATATTATTACACTATAAAGGCAGTGATAAAGAAGTGAGCTTGTTATGAAATGTAATGATCCCCTGTAGGCCAAAGCCTCTTTCTCTTATCTCTACCTTGCCCTGTCAGTAGACTTGACATCAAATGAGACCTGAAGTCTAAGATGAATCCCTTTCCAATTATGCATAAAGAATTGTTCATAATAACTCAGTTCCCTTTATCTGAGTGATTTAATACAAAGAACTACAGTAAATTTCTTAATCCGCACTCTGGCAGTGTCTGTGTATTTATATCATACTGTGACTTCTGTCAAATTCCTGTGTCTTGCCCCTATAATTCATGTTACATTCTTACTCAAAGTAGTTATTGCTAAAGCTACAGTAATTATTTTATTAATCCTACTAGACAGATGTCCTGCACAATTTGTATAGTTTACAGTGTAACTATAGTATGTTCCTGACCTTTCACATGGAAAGATTGGTTAACAACAAGAGTTACAATAAGACTATACTGCTTGTCACCTCATACATGATAGCATCCTGAAACAAAATCAGTTACAAATGTACTAATATTTTTTTTAAAGAAAATTACTCTCATCTTGTGAAATTTCACAGTTAGAGTTCTTCCAGTATGATCATTAATTAGAAACTTCAGAGCCAACTCATGTGCCCATTGTCATCAATGGCTGCTTTGCCAATGATTGCAGTAGAGAGCACAGAACCAAGGAACCAAGGGTTGATAATGCTGTGGTCAAGGATAGCTAATCCACAACTGATCCCTTACTTCAGCTCAGCCAACAGTCTTGACTGAGAGTTCTTTAATAAGGACATCTTTCTCTCTCTCAACAAAATTTGATTTCCGATTCCTCCTCTTGGTATGTCAGCCATTTCCTTCTTGGCAAGTGACTGACTTATAAGCTGCTGCTGTTCTGGTCACTGGATTAAGAGTGTTCTACTAAATAGATGTCTGTATCTGTGTAGTCAGTTAGTTTATAGATAACTAGAGGCTGGTAGGTGGAACTTAAAAAAAAAAAAAAGCGTTGTTTGTAGAATAAAACAGTTGTTGCTGGGCACTGAAAATGGTATAGGTATGCAGCTCTTTTTGTGGAGCTCTTAATCATCCCTTTCAAAGTTTGTTTGAAAATCTCTCTTATTTGCAGCGCATCTTCATGTGCACAGATGTCACATGCCAATAGTCCATGAGGGATGGAGGAGAAGGGGGTGGCCACACAGCTCTGAGCCATAGGAAAATTCCTGTGATTGCTGGGCTTTCCAAGCCTTGTTCAACACCTTCCTGTACGCACACACACACCTTCCACCCCAAATCTCTCTAACTACTTTTGACACCACAAAGTAAATTGCCCAAGGCAGATGCTAGCAATGTTTCAGCAACCAACATGAATGTCATAGGAATCACTACATACAGGTCAGGTTTATATTGGTTTTTAATATCAATATACAGGTATATTCTCGAATATATAGTGCTGTTGAGATTTTATCTCCTGGCATACAGCCAAACTCACCCCCCAACCCCACAGCCAGCCAGAATGAACAATATCCTTTTGTTGTCAGCCTCCTTGCCCTTTTAATACTGGGAGGAAGGCATGGGGACACACAGCAACGATACTGCATAAATAAGCAGAAATATCGTGCAAGGGTACAGTCTGTCACTAAGGTGCTTGTTTACCTTAAATCAGAAACTCTAAATTGTCCCTTTTAATATAATCTTTTCTAGGGAACATCAGGGCATGACAGAACACCATGTTTGTTGACTACCAATGAGACAGCATGGCACACAAAATATGGCACCCCCTGGACAACCAATCATGCTTTTCTCTGTGTGGAAGGCCGTTCTTTTTTTCTCAGTAACTTTTCTGCAACCAGAGACAGGAGAGGATTTTAAAAATACAAGGCAAAAGCTACTGTGTAATTTTAACTGTGCCAGTGGATTAATCATGAGGCTAGCATCTGTGATCAAAGTCAAGGTTCTTGGGGTACTTGTTTCCAGAATGAGATGGAGAAGGAGAATCATGGGGGTGTCACCTCATGGTTTGCTATTGAGATGGTGGCTTATTTATCACTCTATTTTTCCCTAATCTTTTTCTTTTTTTGTGAGATGAGATAATTCTTCCTTTAACCAAGGAACTTGCATTTGTTTTAGATTATCATTATGTCATAGGAATTTTTTAGGCCCTCGCCAGAACACATTCAAGTCACTGGGAGTCTTTCAGCTTAACTTCAATAGGCTGATGCTCTAAATCAGCTCCAGTTCACACGTGTTTGGAGGCTCATCACACATGCTGAACAGGGACTCCAGAGAGGTCTCTGGCACAACTGAACACTCCAGTTTGGGATGTGGCAATCTTTTTTTTTTTTTTTTTTAACTCCGCATCACCCACTGGGCCTGTAACAAGCTGAGTACCCTTTCCCCCACATTCACAATAATCAAGTAGAAATAAAGAATATGTGCTTGCCTTGGTTTTTGGAGCATCCTAGGAACCCCACAGTCCAGATGGCTGAAGAGTTTAGGGAAAAGATGGACTGAGCCGTGTGTGTGTGTGTGTTTTCCTTCCTTTTATTAGATGTACAAACTGTCCTTTTCTGCTTCATATTCCTCTTCTGCAAGAGAAACTGAGCTGAATCTATACTGTGAGGTGTATACTGCTGGGGACTGCAGGTTTCATTCTCCCCTCACTCCTCCTCAGCCCCTTGTTCAAGTTGTTAAAGGCTTTTCTCTCACATCTGGAGCTGATGGTGTGCGTGTTCTGTTCAGGATTGACACACATGTCAGGAGAGGATTGATGGTGTGTCTGCAGCTACTTTAGATTTGGGTCCAGTTGTGATATCTTGTAATGGGAAGCAGAACAGTGGCAAAAAGCAAACCATTCAGAAGAAGCAAGTGAGGTAGTTGAAAATGTCATTGTATGTGTGTTTGTTTTATGCCTGAATACATGTTGCTTTTGAACGCTCATGACTTGAAGTAAATTTTCAGAGTGGGAGTACTATGCGTATTTGCCTTTGAAAATTCCCCTTTTGCCTAAGCACTCAAGAGTGGTCCTTTGAAAAAATCTGCTTCAGTATAGTTCAGCTATGGAGACACATATATAACACTAAACATTGTGCAAGGCAGATATTAAGCCCAATTTGCCTTTATAGGAAGCAAAACCAATATTAATACTTAGTCCTTGATACAGATTCCCCCCTCCCCCCCCCCATCTTCAAAGCAATGAGTCACTGAAGGACCATGAACAGGCCCTCAATTCCTGTGAATCTCTGGTTGCTCAGTAGGAGATACTGCTCCATCCCACTTTTCCAGAGCTAGAGGCTGAAGTGATGCAAAAAGCCAGGTTCTATGGGAATAGAGGCAGCTGACACAGGCACATCCTCTGGTCCATTGCTGGTAGTAGGAACCACCTATTGCTCTAATACTGTTGCAATCTGACTCCTTTTTCAGAACTTTTTCAAAAGGCAACTGATGATGCAGCATACTCCAAAGAGGAGAGCTGATAGAGAAGACATGTAACTCTTTAAACCATAGCAAGGGAAATAGGTTTGAGACTGAGGGCATAGTGGCAAGAATAGCTGATGATGGTTACAATGTTGGTGTGGCAATAGAGTCACCAGTCCATGCCTCAAAGTGTTATTGATATTTGTATGACCTGACACTAGGAGTTTGATTCAGCCACACTGATGCTGGAAGGTGCAATTTGCAAAATGCATATCCTGTTCTAAATATTTAGCCCCCCTATAATATAAAATAATGATGTTTTAAAAAGTGATGTTTTTACTATGTATGTACAGAAAAAACAAATGTGTATATATTTGTACAAATTGTACATGCATGTATATGTACATATGTATGTAACAATGACCAGTTATTTCATAGTAATGGACCGTGGATTATGTCGGTAATTAGCTACCATATACATTTAAGCATCTAGTGCTTCTCCTGCAGAATTTTCTATATGCAAAATGTTTTGAACCTATACTATATTAGAAAAAAAGACTCTGACCTCCACTGTTTTACAACTAACCAACTGGGATGATATTAGAAATAAAATAGCCCGTGATCATATAAAAGGTACTCTAGCTTTCATATTCAGTTTACACTTTTATAGTTGTGAAAATGCCCTAACTTTAAAGGGCTTTTGTTAGCCTTACTGTATACTACACTAAACAGACTCCACTTCCATCTATCTTGTTAGTCAAAGTAACTTCATCTTGAGGATAGTGATGCTGTTTCTTGATAGATAAGTTTGTGATACAGCAGATAAAAATAAGGACAGATATGTAAAGAACACTAATGCTACCTCTTGAAAACATAAAGAATAAATTTATTGCTCCCAAAGCTCAATTTAAGTCTGTAACCCTATAAATTAGGGCTGTAAAAATTATTGAGATTTTGTCCTTCGGTAGTTTAAAACAGATGGCTATGATTATTATTCCATTCAAAATCTCTGCTTTGCTTCAAGGTATTCAGTTGCATGGGTTTGATTTTGTAATATTTATTTTGACAAATCCGTGTGCATGGATGCAATGCTTAGGATTTGAGTAGATAGCTACCATCTTTCAATATAAATGTGGTAGTTGAGGCTGTGTGTGAAGGTCAGAATTTTGAATTCTAAAGACACAAAAAAGGAAGCAGTATCTCAGTAATTATCTTTCTTTTTTTTCGTTTATTTATAGTATGAAACTCCTTTTTCTGTGTGTGCATGTGGTAAACAACATTTACCTAGTCAAAGAACATGTATTAAATATGTATAACAAAGAATGACATTTCATTGCCTTCAAAAAAGTATGGTAGAGTCAAAGTTTAACTCAAAGAAGGTGGGACTCCCATTGCTTTAATGAGCAGACAATGTATTAAACGTTCACGAGGAACTATAATTGTTCTCTTGAAGAATCATTACAGTATATGAAATCACTATTCTGGACAATCAAAAATTCTTGATAATATTATAACTTGCATCAAGCTAAAGAGAAAATAAGTAAATGTTCAGTGTATGTACTTTTTATTTTCAATATGTTATTCATGTAAAATAATTTTTACTAGGTAAAATAAGCCTGTACTGTTCAAATTTAGTGCCACATTCTGTACCCTTTACTGACATAGAACGGTATCTTATTTTGCAGGTAGTTTCACTGGTTTCATTGGGACTGTCATAAGGTAACACTGGTGTTTTAGAAGGGAAGAGGCCAGTACACCTGTAACTAGTCAGTTGACTCTAGTAACATCTGGGCTCCAGTGGGAAGAAGACTAGGTGAATCAGAGACCTGGTAAATTGGAGCTTGAGAGAGTCAGGAAGGACCAGCAGACATTTGCTGGAGGGAAGGAGCTGAAGGAGAGCAGTAACTGTGAGCTGCCAGTGAGGAGCTGTAGGTGAGAACTGACCAAAATTGAGGACCCCTGATGAATGGAAGTCTCGGGCAGAGGCTCTTAAGAAAATTGGGAAGATTCAGCTTGGTCAGGGGAAGCCAAACCGGGAACCAAGAGGGTTGTTGCAGGGTAGATCCCCCTGAACAGTGGTATAGGACTCCCTGACAAGGAGGCCTGAAGGAGTGGGATATTGTGGCAGGGAGTGGGGGAAAATCCTCTGGGCGAAGACCCGAGTAAAGGGCTGTAGGAAGATTGGCCACTTCAGACAGGGAGGCCTGGGGAGTGGGCCTTGGGACAGGGGCAAAGTCAAACTGGAACAAAGTTGACTTTCAGGTGGGTGCCTCAGAAGGGAATAGAAAAACATTTACATGTTTATTGTGGAGATTGATTTTCACTACAAGGCTTTGGGGGAATTACTGCACTGGTATATATGAATGAATTAGGCCCAGAAGCAGGCTTTGCATCAGTCACTGATGTCTATGTTCCTTTCATGGGTGGAAACTAAGGCAGGCACACCTTTCATGCCACACCCTGCCTCTAGAGGCATCCCAGCAGGGCTGCTATATGACAGGGAATACTTGCAGTGCAAATGGTAATAAGCATGAGTTAGGTGACATAGGGTGCAGATTCTGGCCCTTGCTTATCATCTAGTCTACTTGTTGTTCACAATCAACCTGTGTGTGTAGAATTTAAGCCCTAATGGAATGTCTTACTCACAGGAATCAAACAGTTTCGTGGGCATAATGAGAAATGTACTTTTTGAATATTGGAAGCTCCGGCTTTTTCCTCCTCTTGGTAGTTTGCAGCACATGCTGTAGGAGAGTTTATACTACAGCATGTGTAGGTATTAGTGGTAGAGCTGGGTGGGAAACAATTTTCCCATCCCCTGGAATTTGAGATTTCAAAAAAATGTTCCTGTCCTGAATTGGGATGAAAATTCAAAATTTTGAAATGTCATGAACCAAAAATCTGAAAAAAAAACCCAAACTCACTTCATGTCAGTTAAAATGTTTTTGTCTCAATTTTGGCCATTTTGAAAATGTTGAAATCAGACACTGACAATTTTGGGGAAAAATCTCAGTCAAGAAATTAATAAAAAACAACTATTTCCCAGGAAAAATTCATTTTGACAAAATAGCATTTTGTCACACTCCTCACCAGCTCTAGCTAGTGGTGCTGTGAAATACAGGTGTTTGCATTGTTTGTGAATCTCTTCCTTCAGACAGTCCTATTGACAACTCAAAGCAAAGTAACATGATGTTGAGTTGTGAGCTTAAGGTGTCTAGGGATTAATAAAGGTGCATATCTCTTCTCTGAAGAATACTATGAACATTTTTTTCTAAATTTCTGCCTCTAATATATATATATATATATATATATATTATATATATATATATGTATATGTATATGTATATGTATATGTATATGTATATATATATATATATATATATATATATATATATATATATATATATATATATATATATGTAAAAACACACATGAGAGAGAGAAGATTAAAATAATAACTATGTCGAAAACTGGAGCTAATTCAATTTGTTTGATCTAAACACTCTTTTGGACTTTATATTCCAGGGCTATACAGTTCGATTATATGCAGTGGTTCAGGGGTTTGGTTACCATAGGAATCGTTGGAAAATTACTGGTAATGACACACTCTGATTTCTGATAACTCTCTAATAGTGAAATAAATCTTCTTATGAATTACAAATAGAGCCTGCAACTGCAGATCCATAAATTACAGTACATTATAAACATTCCAGATTCACGTACAACAGCAATTATAGGATAGCTGGTTGAATTGTCCCTAATCGTTTCTTTAACGCCATACTAATTCCCACTGACTGCAGTCAAGCCTGTGAGGTCTGATCTAATCTGAGATGAAACAGACTGACTGCACCAGATGTTTCTATATTTCTTTCTGTTCCCAGCTGTAAATGCTAGCACGTTTGCAGTCTGAAAAAATCACTAAACAAAACCAGAACCACCAGAAGCTTTGGGATTTGAACTGACACTGAAAAAAGGATCATATCTAAGTGGTGTCTCTAATCTTCTTTGTCACTCTGAATTATGGAATGTATTCTCTACTTGGAATGATGAAATTAAGCAAACAGCAACATTAGAGGCAAGAGGCTCAAGAACAATATCTACAAAAAAGAGAATGTTTTAGAAAATTCCACATTGTGACTCAAATATCTCTCTCTTCTTTTTGTGTGCCTATCAATGCAAGAGCATTTATAAATTAAAAACATTTAATGATATTTTTGGTGTTTCAATGGGAAGCTATTCAGCCCTTTTTCTATCAAGCTCATTTCACAGTTATCAGTTGTTCCTAAAATTAAAGTATCAAAGGGGTAGCCGTGATAGTCTGGATCTGTAAAAGCAGCAAAGAGTCCTGTGGCACCTTATAGACTAAAAGACATATAGAAGCATGAGCTTTCGTGGGTGAATACCCACTTCTTCGGATGCATGTAGTGGAAATTTCCAGAGGCAGGTATAAATATGCAAGCAAGAGTGAGTCAGGCTAGAGATAATGAGGTTAGTTCAATCAGGGAGGATGAGGCCCTCTTCTAGCAGTTGAGATGTGAACACCAAGGGAGGAGAAACTGCTTTTGTAGTTGGCTATTCACCCACGAAAGCTCATGCTCCTATACGTCTGTTAGTCTATAAGGTGCCACAGGACTCTTTGCTCCTAAAATTAAAGTTAACATTTATTGTTGATACAGTACCTTGGGTTTTTTTTCTCCCTTGCACTTCAAGAAAAGACCTACAGAGATAGGGTCTGATTTGCCATTACCCTGCATCATATACAGTCACTTACACCTGTACAAAATGCTACAATACTGATCTAGTAGTGTTTGACACCCACTTCGTGTAGGTGTAAGTAACTGTACAAAGAGTAAGGCAGAAAAGAATCGGGCCTGTAACCTTTCTGCTATTATACTAAGCTGTTAGCCGAGAAACAAGCATATCTTCTGGAATGTTCTTGGGTGCAGTCTCACATCACAATCTCTAAACCACTTATTCTTTCCCTCCTTTGGACTGTATTCTGATGCAATTCTAGTAGTCTCTTTGACTAGAGATTGTCTAGTGGCACACAAAACTGCAGCTTCCCTAATGGAATGGGGCTTGCGTACTAAATTGTCATCACCAGGTACAGCTATATTCCCATCCTTGTTACCTCATTCTTACTCCATTAAGTCGGGTGCATGACTGCTAATAAAACATTCTTTACAGAAATTGTACTTTTTTGCTTTACAAAAAGTAAAGGGGTCACCCAGTGAAATTAATAGGCAGAAGGTTTAAAACGAACAAAAGGAAGTACTTCTTCACACAACATAGAGTCAAGCTTTGGAACTCGTTGCCAGGGGTTGTTGTGAATGCCAAAAGTATAACTGCTGTCAAAAAAAGAATTAGATAAGTTTATGGAGGATAGGTCCATCAATGGTTATTACCTAGGATGGTCAGGGATGCAACCTCATGCTCTGGGGATCTCTAAACCTCTGATGGCTAGAAGTTGGGACTGGATGGATGGATCACTTGATAAACTATCCTGTTCTGTTGACTCTCTCTGAAGCATCTGGTACCGGCCACTGTCAGAAGACAGGGTACTGGACTAGATGGACCATTGGTCTGACCAAGTATGGCAATTCTTATGTTCTTACATTGTAACTGTAGAAATGAGATTCAAGAAATAAAACCAAGAGTTAAGACAGAGAAGAGTTATCCTCCCAATAGGCAGTTCAAGCAGAAGACCTCATACACTTTGATTTTTTGCTTTTCTTTTTTCTTTTAATGCAGTAATACATGTTCCTGGACCTAATATATATATTAAAGGGTGGGAGTGAGGGGGAAGACACACTATGTAAAGGATGACATTTTCTTGAATTTACCTGAAAAGGCAAAGTGAGTATTTATAGAAATAAGCCTGTCACTCTCAAACATGTTATTTCATATGGATCACTAGGTATGCCTTGTAGCTAGCACAGAAGAACATCTGTGTTCGTGGGGAAGAATACTTAGTAGGGAGTGAGATGAGTTGTTTAGCTATTTCAGTATTTGGGGGGAGAAGTTTTATTCGTTTTTTAAAAAATGCCTGTTAGGCCAATTTCTGATCATTTGTATTCAATTTTAAGTATAAGATATACTTATTTTTAGATATTTTTTTTTAAAAACCACTGTAACAGATTTTATGGAAAGAAATGGAATATCAATTTTGATGTGCTCATTATATTGTGCAGTAACTTTTCTGTCAATACTGGTTTCTATAAGTAAATGCATACAAGATGCATATTTTTTTAAATTGCCATAAGACTTAGCAAAACCACTGGCCAGGCAGCTATCATCTCCTTAGTTTATCAATGGATTTGGACAGCAGCTTTAAAAATAATAATAATAATAAATATTATACCCCCTCAAAATCCTAAGACTGGCTCTTTGCTAAAGATTTTGAAAGTGACGCTAAATCTAAATACATGAGGAATCAAAAGGATAGCTTACCATCTTAATTAAGTCATATCATATAACTAATCTACCACTGATAATACGGGGCAAATTGTGTCCCCCAGGTGGGTTTTTTTTTTTTTTTTTTTTTTTTTACCCACCCAGTGGCTAGAAATTCCTCAAGAATTCCTCCCTCTCTTAAAGAATTATTTCACAGTTTGGTGAGGGCTTCAATGGAGACCCTAGATTCTTCAGATGATGTCCACTGCTAATCAACACCCCCTTCCCCTCTTCTTCTCCCCCTTCCCCCCTCCCCGCCATCTCTACTCATAGATTCCTTGCTCTGCTGAAAGTCTTCAGAAGGGCCTGGGGAAAAGAAGATGGATGCAATGCTGCAGGGGCAACTAGCACAGCTCCTTTCCTGCTCCATGTATAGATCTGTTGCAGGCACAGAATGCCCAAGGCAAAGCAACAGCGAAGGTTCGTGGTCCGGTGTGCTTCGCGCCAATAAACACACCAGGTGGAGAAGCAAACAAAGTTTATTTGAGATCTCAAAGCGGTGCTAGGAGACAGGCACGTCTCAAATCCAGCACACTAACAGAAAAAAACCTTTCTTCCTTTATACCTTTTGCAGTCAAGCCTCATCCCCCCCTTCCCCCGCTACCCCTCCCTTCCTCCCCCCCCATTCCTCTCTCTCTACCCCTCCCGTCCCTGGTAACAATTACTAAGCAAATAGCAATTACATTTAAGCAGTTAAGTCATTCTTGGCAGCTGTAAGCCTAGCTTGTTAGTAACTTCTTTAAACCATTATCTTGTCCTTTTTCCCTTCAGCCAGAAACATGCAGGCCTCATTATTACCGCTTGCTACCGGTAAGGGGGGTTACCACTGATAGCAGGTTGCTTATACATTCCACTTGCACCTGGCTTTTGAGGTCGATTAAAGTTTAAACATGGAAGGAGTTTGGTTCAGGCCTAGTGCAGGAAGGCTTCATTGACACTTGTGATTTTCCACCCTCCTGAGTTACCTGGGGTGATGGTGATGCCTGGTGACGTCAACAGATCCACAGTGCTTAGTGATGGTCACTACAAAAAGGCATATGATATACAGATGATCTGACACACATTTAATAGCAATATTCATTTTTTAAAAATCTAAGAATTGTGTAGTAAAAAAGTTGTGTAAAAAGGAAGAAGGCTAATAAGTCAACATCTGCAAAAAGTGTAGTGCTGCACAACTCATTGCTTTACTGCATAATTAACTATAGTGTGTAATTATTAATAAATAACTTTCAAAATACATTTTTTTTAGGAGTACAAATAGTTTCATCTGATTGCTCTGGCAGAAATACTGGGCTTCAAGAGGAGAATCTTAATTTTCATAAGACAAGCTTGTCCTTTTAAATTTTAGCAAGAAATTTGTTCTTGCTTTTTTTTAATGTGTGCTGCTTTCTGCTTTTCAGAGTATAATGTTTTAATTCATTCCTGGCAAGCATGAATCTTATTCGGTAGTTTCTAGGTTTAGCAATGCAATACAATTTTACATTCCTTAAGAATGCAAGTGGGAGATAAAACAGAACATTCTATAAACATAATATTGTTTCTTTGGGCTGAGGTGTTAGGAGAGAGAGCCAAACTTGACAACTTCCAAATGGAAAAAAAAAATCAACTAAACCTCAAGCTTTGTAACCTAACAACATATCAAGCATTTCCCTTTATTCAGTTCTCATGGTCATTAGTACAACTTCAGTCTGATTACCCACATTGTCTTTTCAGGGCTGAAAAGACATCCTTTCTAGATGTTTGCAGTAAAGCTGTGTTGTTTTCCTTGGAGGGAAAGTAGGAGGGAATTTTCTGTCATTTCTCTTCTGTCTAGAAATCCATTACAATCTCTTCTCCACATGCCAGTTTGCTTTTATAAGTAGTGTCTTTTTGGAAATTCTCACGTAGAATTTGCCATAGTAGTCCAGTATCCTGCTTCTGGCAGTGACCTATGCACAGCTTCAAAGTTGTGTGGGAAAAGAAAAGAACCCAAAATGCATCTAGTCAATTGTGCAATGATCTATTACTAGTTATGAAGTATTATGATTAGCTCTGTTTGTTAAGAACTGACAACTGAGCTCAGTGCTGTGCAAGATAGAAACCATTCCCTGCTCCAGAGAGCTTATTCTCTAACAGATACACAGTAGACAAGATGCCCTGGGAACCCTATGGATTGTTTTATTCTTTATATTCAGTATTATTGTTGGCTCACTATCAAGAAAGGATGGGAGAAATTTCCTGACTCCTCCTCCTGGCTTCAATGAACTTGAGGGAAAAACTCCCATTCACTTTAGTGGGAATTATGTGGCTCAGAGACTTGGTGATTTGCTTTTCCCCTGAGGCATGGGTGGCATGTGACTCCTGCATTTGGGGAGGCTGGGCGCAAGTGCTGGAAGCTCCCTAGAAGTAGGAGGGGCACCGGTGCCTAGACTGTGGCCCCGCCCCTGCTCTGCCCTGAGGCCCACCCCCACTTGGCCTCCTCCCCTCCAAGGCCCCGCTCCCTCTTGGAAGAGGGGGCAGAGAGGCACAAGTGGCAGGCAGGGGGCCTCTGGGGAAGAGGTGGAGTGGGGACAGGAAGAGGTAGAGTTAGGGCGCGGCCTCGGGGGAAGAGGTGGAGCGGGGATGGGAAGAGGCGGAGCAAGCGTGG
Source organism: Emys orbicularis (assembly GCF_028017835.1). Lineage (NCBI taxonomy): Eukaryota > Metazoa > Chordata > Testudines > Emydidae > Emys > Emys orbicularis. The sequence goes on from NC_088684.1 coordinate 97,604,073, forward strand.
GGCCTCAGGGGGAAAAGGCGGAGTGGGGACAGTGCCTCGGGGCAGAGCGCAAGTGGGGTCATGGCTTGGATGCCCATTTCGTGGGCAACGCTCCAAAGGCGGCAGGCTGTCGTGCATCCAAAGGGAGGTGTGCCACATCCTGTTTGGGGAGGCTTAGCCTCCCCTAGCCTCTTATATCCGCTGCCCATGCCCTGAGCCATGAGTGATTCATTTATTTGTTATCCTTAGAGTTTTTGTGGTTAAGAGCTGCTTTTAGCTTCCCTTAAATAAAACTTTTTAAAGCAAGTGTTAGATCCTCAGCTGGTGTAAATTAGCATGGCTCCGTTGAAGGCAGTAGAGCAGCACTGATTTACTTCAGCTGAGGACCTGACAAAATAACACTTTAGGCGAAGGAAAGGCTATCTCACCCTGTCTTTCATCTCCTCTCTTTATTTTTGCCTTAGTATATTTTAGCATGATGCAGTTGAGGGTGGTGATGATGCCAGCCTGGTTAAACCTGAGTTTAATTTGAGTCAGGATTCTGTTTTTAGTTTACCTTCAGGTTATATCTCACCTAACAGTTCACCTTTTTAAAAAAAAGTATAGGCTCCCAACCGCTATTGACCTAAATTGTGAACTTCTTCACCTTTAGTGCTTTTAGTGGAACCTTGGTAGGTCTTGAATAATCATTTTAATATCTGAACAGAGTTGTGCCTCACTGAACCTGAGGGGGTGGGGGAAAGTAGTTAACCTTTTCAGTAAATGATTACATGTAAGTCAGAATATTGTTATATTGATGCATTACTGGGATACATTCAATGGGTTCACTTAGCAAAAATTTCCATCAGTGATGCTTCAGTGGCTGTTTCTGCTCAGCTAATAGGAGCTTGAGTCAGTACTTCTCTGGAGAGATGGCTGCTGGTGACAGTTAATTAGAGATTCTCCAAGTTCCCTAAGACTGGTGAGAGTGGCAATCCACTAGATTTAGGACATGTCTACATGTACAGCACTGCAGCTGTACTGATGCAGCTGTGCTGCTGCAGTGCATCTGGTGAAGACACTCTATGCTGATGGGAGAGAGCTCTCTAGTCAGCTTAATAAAACCATCTCCATGAGCAGGGCCGGCTCCAGGCACCAGCTTGCCAAGCAGGTGCTTGGGGCGGCCACTCCGGAGAGGGGCGGCACGTCCAGCTATTCGGCGGCAATTCGGCGGACGGTCCCTCACTCCCGCTCGGAGCGAAGGACCTCCCGCTGAATTGCCGCCGCAGATCGCCATCGCGGCTTTTTTTGTTTTTGTTTTGGCTGCTTGGGGCGGCCAAAACCCTGGAGCCGGCCCTGTCCATGAGCGGCAGAAGCTATGTCAGCAGAAGAAGTTCTCCTGCCAACATAGTGCTGTCCACACTGGCGCTTATGTTGGTGTAACTTATGTCGCTCGGGGATGTGGGGTATTCACACCCTTGAGTGACATAAATTCTGCCAATATAAGCTGTAGTGTAGACATAGCCTTAAAAAATCAGATGATATCTATCAGAGAGATTCTTTTCAGTGTTGTCAAAAAGAATTCTCAATGTGTAAACTTACTAGCAAAGCAGAGAGTTGAAAAACTTCTCAATCATCTCCTTGAAATAAAGTGATAAGTGAGTGGTTATTTTGTGGGAGTATTCTCTTACATAGTAGATACTTGCTCAGGGACTTATGTCAATGAATGGATGCCTGTAAAAATGTGTTGGGTGTTTAAAATACTTTCAGAGTTTCATTATTCGTTATCGCTGAAGATCTGAACTGACATTAATTCAAGTTATTTCTGGCTCAGTAGCTTTGTAAACGAGTGCAGAAGCACTTAAGACCTTCAAAAAAAGTAAAAAGGGAGTATATATCTGCAAAATCCACATAGTTCTCATGTATAGCTTGCTATCATCATGTATTATTTTTAGCAGACAAAATATTTTTCCATCTTGTACCTTCCAGAAAATGTATCTACTATATGGATTTTAATAGGGGCTAAAGTTGTGCTGTTGTTTTCCCCTAGCATCTCTTTATTTGACTTTATGTATAACCTTGGTATTGATGAAACCACAGAGCTTACATCAACATGAATAAAAGTGATTCAGTCACTGGCCAAATAAACACTTGCATGTATTATTCAAGTCAGCAACCTTCAATGAACATAAAGTAAGTATCAAGAAAGCAGTAAAACAAGCTGTGAAGTTGCTGTATGAAACAGAGGGGAGGCGATAGAGCAGTTCCCAATCCTTTTTCTGCTCAGTTAATGATGCTTAATGTCTCTTTCTTATTATATAAAGAACTTTAAAAGAACAACTGTAGATGATCAGAAAGACAGTTGAGAGGAGTACTATGGAGTGGTGCTTCTTTCTGCAAAGTTTTTAAAAAATTGTGTTGGGGAATAAAGTTACTTAAATATTGGAACAATCAATTTCTTTTGCTATTAGATGAACTGTTCTATGTCCCTCTTCACTAATAGAAGTTCCTATTTTGACACCTGATTCTGCCACCTGTACACACATTGAGTAGTACTTACTCATCCAGAGAAGTACTACACTGTATTAGTGAGGGTTGCAGTCAGAAATAATTCTTTGCTTAGCACAAATGTGCTTTGCATAGCTGCACAGCATAAAGTGATGAGGGAACCTGACTGGGGGATACTCGGATCAGATTTGACTGTCCGAATGAAAATCAAATGAATTTGAGAAGAAAAGGGCACTATTTAAAAAATACACTGCTGTCACATAGTTTGTCTGTGTTTACCTACAATATAAACTACTTATGGCATATTCCCTAGGCATTGGGGGCTAGATCCAAAAAAAGGACTTCAAACATCACAGTGCCTAATGTTTAGGCACCCTGTCACTTAGTGGAATCCCAAGCCCAGAGCTAGTTGCCCAAGCTCCCTATACAATACATGGAGAGAGGAGAGAGCCACCTATGCTAAAAGCAGGGACATAAATTCTTACAGGGAACACTAAATATTATATAGGCAAAACCACAGGCAGTTATAATATTTCTCCTATTGTTAAACATCTGACACTGAAATCTTTCACAATTGCTACCAAAATTAGTTGTGAACTCCCACAGAATTTCAAAAGCTTTAATTACTAGCCAATGGTATCTAAAACTAGGCCAGGGATAAAAGAATATCCAACTTTTCCTGAATAATTAAGTGGGCTTCTGCATGACAATAAGGTGTCTTAAGTAAAGAAAGCATTCACTTGAATCATAGAATCATAGAATATCAGGGTTGGAAGGGACCTCAGGAGGTCATCTAGTCCAACCCCCTGCTCAAAGCAGGACCAATTCCCAAATAAATCATCCCAGCCAGGGCTTTGTCAAGCCTGACCTTAAAAACCTCTAAGGAAGGAGATTTCACCACCTCCCTAGGTATCCCATTCCAGTGCTTCACCACCCTCCTAGTTAAATATTTTTTCCTAATATCCAACCTAAACCTCCCCCACTGCAACTTGAGACCATTACTCCTTGTTCTATCATCAGGTATCACTGAGAACAGTCTAGATCCATCCTCTTTGGAACCCCCTTTCAGGTAGTTGAAAGCAGCTATCAAATCCCCCCTCATTCTTCTGCATACTAAACATCCCAGTTCCCTCAGCCTCTCCTCATAAGTCATGTGTTCCAGCCCCCTAATAATTTTTGTTGCCCTCCGCTGGACTCTTTCCAATTTTTCCACATCCTTCTTGTAGTGTGGGGCCCAAAACTGGACACAGTACTCCAGATGAGGCCTCACCAATGTCGAATAGAGGGGAATGATCACGTCCCTCGATCTGCTGGCAATGTCCCTCCTTATACAGCCCAAAATGCCGTTAGCCTTCTTGGCAACAAGGGCACACTGTTTGCTCATATCCAGCTTCTCGTCCACTGTAACCCCTAGGTCCTTTTCTGCAGAACTGCTTCCTAGCCATTCGGTCCCTAGTCTGTAACAGTGAATGGGATTCTTCCGTCCTAAGTGCAGGACTCTGCACTTGTCCTTGTTGAACCTCATCAGGTTTCTTTTGGCCCAATCCTCTAATTTGTCTAGGTCCCTCTGTATCCTATCCCTACCCTCCAGTGTATCTACCACTCCTCCCAGTTTAGTGTCATCTGCAAACTTGCTGAGAGTGCAGTCCACGCCATCCTCCAGATCATTAATGAAGATATTGAACAAAACCGGACCCAGGACCGACCCTTGGGGCACTCCGCTTGAAACTGGCTGCCAACTAGACATGGAGCCGTTGATCACTACCCATTGAGCCCGATGATCTAGCCAGCTTTCTATCTACCTTATAGTCCATTCATCCAGCCCATACTTCTTTAACTTGCTGGCAAGAATACTGTGGGAGTCCGTATCAAAAGCTTTGCTAAAATCAAGGAATAACACATCCACTGCTTTCCCCTCATCCACAGACCCAGTTATCTCCTCATAGAAGGCAATTAGGTTAGTCAGGCATGACTTGCCCTTGGTGAATCCATGCTGACTGTTCCTGATCACTTTCCTCTCCTCTAAGTGCTTCAGAATTGATTCCTTGAGGACCTGCTCCATGATTTTTCCAGGGACTGAGGTGAGGCTGACTGGCCTGTAGTTTCCCGGATCCTCCTTCTTCCCTTTTTTAAAGATGGGCACTACCTTAGCCTTTTTTCCAGTCATCCGGGACCTCCCCCGATCACCATGAGTTTTCAAAGATAATGGCCAATGGCTCTGCAATCACATCTGCCAACTCCTTTAGCACCCTCGGATGCAGCGCATCCGGCCCCATGGACTTGTGCTCGTCCAGTTTTTCTAAATAGTCCCGAACCACTTCTTTCTCCACAGAGGGCTGGTCACCTCCTCCCCATGCTGTGCTGCCCAGTGCAGCAGTCTGGGAGCGGACCTTGTTCGTGAAGACAGAGGCCAAAAAAAGCATTAATCTCTGTGCTACTGCATGTATTATTTTTATTCATTCACGTTTATCTACCCATACCTCTAATGCTTTTACAAATTTTAGGCCCAAACTCTTCTGGTGCAAATGGAGGAAACTCTATTGAAGTAAATGGAATTGCACACATTTACTCCAGCTCTGAATGTATTTTCTTAGAACCTGGTCCAGAAAGTATAAAACTTCAAAATATATAGACATGCTCCATCATGTCTGCTTCTTCCATAAAAATAACCTATGAATTAAGCATCCTCATCCAGTATTTGCATTATTCCAATCCCTCTTCCCCTTTCTAAACAGTTGCAAAAGAGCAAAGGTAAATGTCAACAAATGTTCCTGATAGTCAATATATTCAGGAAATGGCAGATCAAGCTGGATCTGTTTCCACAGTCAAGGACCCTCACATGAAATATCCTGCCACCAGCCATCTCCCTTTTAAACATGAGGACTACTAGTTTCCACTGATCACAAATGTGAAGGTATCACACAAATTGAGGTGATCACTCCAGTATGCAGATTCCAAACCATTTAGAACATTGTAGGTCAAAATCAACACCTTAAACTAACCATGAACAAATAGGAAGCCAAAGGAGCATAAGGGCTGGTCTACACTAGAAAATTAGATCGACTCAGCTATGTTGCTTAGAGATGTGAAAAATCCACACCCGTGAGAGATGATGTTAAGCCGACCTAAGTCCCATGTAGACAGTGCTAGGTCTATGTAAGAATCCTTCCATCGACCTAGCGACTGCTTTGCTGGGAAGTGGATTTACTACAGTTACAGGAGAATCCTTCTGTATGAAGCATCACTTACTCTGGCTTCTGAAGTCTGCTCCAGTGAATATATTTAAAGCATCCCAAGGCCTAACCTCATGCAGAGGCCTAATGAGGGTTTCCTTAAAGATAATTGTTTGCAGTGTTTTGGGTGAACCCAGACAATCCCTGTGCTCTCTAATGAACTCACACAGAAAAATAATAAGACAAAAACTCCATATTACCTGTGGGTGAACACTTTTCCCAAAATGATCACTTTATATCTGACCTCTCAGTCCTCATCCTAAAAGGAAACCTGAACAACACTTTCAAAAGATGAGGCTGGGAGCTTAAATTCATAAGTTTGCTAGACACTAAAAAACATGGATCAATAAAGACACTGGATTTATTACTTAGTACAACAATCTCTAACCCACTAACCACCCTTTTCTGTCCTCACTGCAGAAGTGTTAACTGGTCACTTCATCTTGAATGGTCTCTTACAGTATATATTAACTACATATGCAAAACAATCTATTCCAGCTTGTATTTAGCTATGACACCGAGTACCTTTCCCAGACTTGAAGAAGACCTCCCTGTAGCTCAAAAGCTTGTCTCTTTCACTAACAGAAATTGGTCCAATACAAGATATTATCTCATCCACCTTGTCTCTCTTAAGGGTAGTTGTCACTGAGACCTTTTGAATGGAAGTATTGGTAGTCTTCACTAATGGGGGCCCAAAGCCTTTTTGCTGAACTTCACCAATTTAGCTCACAAGTTGTAGTGCAAAGCTTCTGCAGCATCTACAAAAACTCAGCAAGTAACATGGTCTGAAATTCAAGCAAAGAAGATGTGAAACTCTGCTTTTTCCCCACAGTGGCAGACAGCTTGGACTAGCTTCCGGTGATTTTCATCTACAAAGTAATGCAAATTCCTCACAGTGAGGGAAAATTTGACTCCTTATTTAATTGGAGGCCAGCCAAATTAACCATCTGGAACACTTCTGTTGTGCAGGATATAGCTGATGCTTTGGATCCTATCCCACATAACCATGGCATAAGACAGGAAAAAATATTTTGTCATAGTCAGCAGAGTCTACTGCTACTGCTCTTGCTGTCATCTTTTTTGTTTCCTCTGGCTACATCTACACTACAGGGGGGGGTCGATTTAAGATACGCAAATTCAGCTACGCGAATAGCGTAGCTGAATTCAACGTATCGCAGCCGACTTACCCCGCTGTGAGGACGGCGGCAAAATCGACCTCCGCGGCTTCCCGTCGACGGCTCTTAGGCCTGGTCTACACTAACCCCCCCACTTCGGACTAAGGTACGCAAATTCAGCTACGTTAATAACGTAGCTGAATTCGAAGTACCTTAGTCCGAAGTTACCGCGGTCCAGACGCGGCAGGAAGGCTCCCCCGTCGATGCTGCGTACTCTGCTCGCCGAGCTGGAGTACCAGCGTCGACGGCGAGCACTTCCGGGATCGATCCGGGGCACTTCCGGGATCGATCCGGGATCGATTTATCGCGTCTTAACCAGACGCGATAAATCGAACTCAGAAAACCGATTGCTTACATCCGGACCCGGATGTAAGTGAAGACGTACCCTTACTCCCACCTTCGCTGGTGGAGTAAGAGCGTCGATTCGGGGATCGATTGTCGCGTCCTGACGGGACGCGATAAATCGATCCCCGAGAGGTCGATTTCTACCCGCCGATTCAGGCGGGTAGTGTAGACCAGGCCTCTGTCTCAGTTTGAGGTCACCTGTAAAGTATCCATGAAGGACAAAACTGATTGAGAGTGTGTTTAAAGTCCACTGTATTGCAAATATAGAACATATGGTGTGGTTTTCTGTAGGTTGAACTGTATTCTCCTTCAGACCCATCTGTCAGAGCACTGATCCGATTAATCTTTAAGGGCAGATCATCAAAATGGGAAGTTTCATCCCAACCCTAAAGTGGAAGAGACAATTGCCCATTTTACCATTACAGGGTGTAAAGAATCTCGGAGAAAAGACTGACCTTGAAAGAGGTGGGATGGATTGAAAAAGCATATCGGCAGAACCTGAGAAGACTCGCATCCCTGCGAGACAGCACTGATGAGATTCTCATTACGAAAGGAGCAAGATATAATGAGCAAGTTCTTGCTAAACCAGAAATTTAAACCACTGGAAATCGGGCAGTCATCTGGTTAGCAAACATAAGAGCAAAAAAGCATCAGAGAGCACAGCACTGTTGCATTCAGTGATGGGAAGGGGAAAAAATACTCTATATCTCTGTGAATCCACTTTAACTTGCATATGTGGAGATTTGCCATGGTGTAACATTATAACCGGGAGATTGAACTTGCGGAGGTGATGTTTCAGTGAAATAGCAGTTCCACTGCTGACACATCATTTCAGGAAGTACTGTCTAATGAAGAGGGTACATGAAGAAATGACATTTCACTACAGGATATAAAGGGATATGATGGTACGTTGCTTTCCTCATAGGTTAGATAGCATTCCCATTTTCAGAAGCGCAGTTGTCACTTTCCAAACCTGAACAAAAGAACCAGCAACCTCTCTTGTCTTGTGATAAGAAATATACTTGCAGACCAATTCTTGAAGAGCCAATAATTTCTTCTTTTGCCTTCATGTTTTCTTAACTAAACACAAAGTGACACTGTAGTACAATGAGAGGTTTTTAAAAGAGAACATTTGATTTATTGCATGCCTAGCATTCATTTGAGATATTGATTGCTTCCCATTGCCATGGTTTTACTACAGTATATTAATTTAAACTTGATTCCTACACTGCGATCATTTTGAATAGCTTCTACAACTGCTTCTACAGCAAACTCCACACTCGCCTGATAGTGTCTGCATTCAGGGCAATTTACTGTTAGATCCACCTGCTAGCAGTTGCACCAATGCCAAATTCAGAGTTAATATAACCGCCCTACTCCTCCTTGATATTCCCCTGTTTATACATCAAAGGATCATATTAGCCCTTTTGGCCACAGCTTTGCACCATGATTCCCACATCCGTTTCAGAGTCACTGCTGCCCAGGATACAAAATATAAATTTGTAAGATATACATATGTATATTAGTTTGTAAATACTCAAGGGTCTTGTTGAACAAATGAGTACTTTGTTTTGTTTTCTTTTTTTTCTGTTTCCTCATTGCTTTACCTGCATCTCAGGACCTGCAAAACTTGGCCCATAGTAAAGGGCTAATTCAGTTTAAATATTCTCAGGTGGCTTCTATAAATTTAGGAAATTAAAATCTAACCATGAAATAGAGTTCACACAGTCAGTCAGTGGCAAAATTACATAAACATATAACTCTCATCCTGTCCTCCCCTCCCTTTCCTTCCTCTCATTCATTTACCTGTTACATCTTGTCATAAACTCAGGGTTTGTCTGTGGGGTGGAGGGGAAGAGATGAAGGGTAGAGGGCACACTCAGGAAAATTAATCCAAATTAATTAAAGGTGTGAATTTAAAGTGGATTAGTTAAACTGCATTAAACCCTTGTGTGGACACTCTGAGAATTAAAGTAGCCTTAATTCGGTTTAGTTTAATTCACTTTGGAAGTGAATTAACTAAACGAAGGCCACAGGGGTTTAACTAATCCACTTTAAATTCCACCTTTAGTTAATTTTGATCAATTTTCCTGATTGTCCAAGTGAAGATATGCCCCAAAATTGTCAGCTCTTTGGGGCAAGGACTGCCTTTTACTGTGTACATGCTCAGTGTCCAGCACCTTGATCTAGGTTGATAATAGAAATAAGTAATCATAATAACAATGGAAGTGTTTTGGAAAGCTATCAAAATAATTAAATGACAGGTCCTTGGCAATATTACTTTTTTATTTTTGCATAATGTGTTTGCCTCTTAAATAGAATAGAAAAAAAATAACTGATTTGGAGTTTCATTCATAACCCATTCTGAAGGTTTTTTGAAGTTCATAAGTTGCATTACTGCTCTACGTTTTGTCTGGGAACAGAAATACCAAAATACTGTAACAAATTTTTTTACTAATACTTAGCACCTACATAGTTCTTTTTACCCATAGGTATCAAGGATTTTTATATACACTTTTAAATACTGCGGGTTAAATCTTGGCTATGGTGAAGTTAATGGCAATTTTGCCAATGACTTCAATGGAGCCAGGATTTCACTTTAGATCTATTTAAAACAGAGATGGAGGTGGCCTCCTGATTCGATGGGTACACTAAACTGCTGAGGAGGTGCTGATCACCCACAGCATGACCCTCCTCCCGGGCACTGCAGCCCTAATTCTGGCTTATGTGGGAGGGGAGGCCCTGGAGGGCTGAGGGGTTTGGACAGCAAGCCTGACCCTCACTCACCCCACAGTGGTGGCTCCTATCCCTATAGTGTATTTGAATGGGCATGTGTATGTGTTTAACAAAATAGGACTCTCTCACTTATACTTGTAAATGAGGATACAGGAAGGGTCCAATCCTGCTATGTATCAAGGCATTCTTGAGAGGTAATGAGCATCCTCCACTCTCATTGACTACAATGCTTGGACCCTAGCAGGATCGGACGCAGTCTTCTAGTCACCAGGGATGAGTGCCTATAGGACTCCATGAATGAGACATTTCTGCACCCCATTTTATTTTCAGTAATATGTCATTCAGTCGTGCTTCCAATATGTCGTCCACCTACAGGGCTGACAGGATTTGTCAGGATCCCCAGCAGTACTACAGCTATAATGAAAAAAGGAGGTAGAGGGAGGTTTGACTCTGGTGTTCTTGTTGAGGCGTTCAGTAAACCAAGATGTGTATTTTAAAAAATGGGTTCAAAATGACTGAAGTCAAACTAGGACAACGGAGTGCCTGAAGGGATAATATGGCTTCATATATAAAAAAGTCAAATATGTCTTTTCCATGGAAACTTGGTGGAATGAGAATAATCAGTGGGATGCAGTAATGCCACGATACAAAATATATAGGAATAACAGAGTAGGTTGCACTTGTGGGGGAGTTCCACTTTATGGGAAAGAAAGCATAGAGTCAAATAACGTAAAATTTTTCAATGAATCAAACTGTATCATAGAATCTCTATGGATAGAAAGTCCATGCTTGAACAATAAGAGGATAGCAGTAAAATTATACTTCCAAACACCTGACCCGGGTGGCGATGGTGATTGTAAAATGCTCAGGCAGAAAGCTCAACAATAATTTGGAGTTTCAGCTATACTCATGCTGACTGGGTATATGTCACCTCATGAAGGAATGCAGAGAGAAAATGTCTAGATACATTAAATGACTGCTTCTTGGAGCAGCTAGTCCTGGAACACACAAGGGGACAGGCAATTCTGGATTTAGTCCTAAGTGAAAGGCACAATCTGGTCCAAGATGTGAGTATAGATGAACCATTCAGTAATAACGTAATGTAATTAAACCATTCAGTAATAACATAATGTAATTAACTTTAGCATCATTGTATGAGGGGAATACCAAAGAAATCCACCACAGTAGCATTTTACTTCTAAAAGGGGAGCTACACCCAAATGAGGAAGCTAGTTAAACAGAAAAGGAACAGTCCAAAACTGAAATGCCTGAAAACTGCATGGAGACTATTTATAAACACCATAATAGATGCTCAACCTAAATATATACCCCAAATAAAAAAACAAAAAAATGAAACAGAGTACCAAAAACATGCCACCGTGGCTAAGCAGCAGAGTAAAAAGGCTGTTAGTAGCAAATAGGCATCCTTTCAAAATTGGAAGTCAAGTCTTAGGGTATGTCTACACTACGGGATTACTCCGAATTTACAGAATTCAATTTTTGGCAACCGATAGTATAAAGTCGAATGCATGCAGCCACACTAAGCACATTAATTCAGCGGTGTGTGTCCATGTACCGAGGCTAGCGTTGACTTCTGGAGCGTTGCACTGTGGGTAGCTATCCCATAGCTATCCCATAGTTCCCGCAGTCTCCCCCACCCATTGGAATTCTGGGTTGAGATCCCAATGCCTGATGGGGCAAAAAAACATTGTCGCTGGTGGTTCTGGGTACAGCCTCACCCCTCCCTCCGTGAAAGCAACGGCAGACAACCGTTTCGTGCCTTTTTTCCTGGGTGAATTGTGCAGATGCCATACCACGGCAAGCATGGAGCCCGCTCAGCTCAAGACAGCAGTCATGAACATTGTAAACACCTCGCGCATTATCGTGCAGTTTATACTGAACCAAGCCCTGATAAACCAGGCAGAGAGGAGGCGGCTACGGCAGCGCGGCGACAAGAGTGATGAGGATATGGACACAGAATTCTCTCAAACTGTGGGCCCCGGCGCTTTGGAGATCATGCTGTTAATGGGGCAGGTTATAGCCGTGGAACACCGATTATGGGCCCAGGAAACAAGCACAGACTGGTGGGACTGCATAGTGTTGCAGGTCTGGGACGATTCCCAGTGGCTGCGTAACTTTCGCACGCGTAAGGGCACTTTCATGGAACTTTGTGACTTGCTGTCCCCTGCTCTGAAGCGCCAGAATACCAAGATGAGAGCAGCCCTCTCAATTGAGAAGCGAGTGGCGATAGCCCTGTGGAAGCTTGCAACGCCAGACAGCTACCGGTCAGTCGGGAATCAGTTTGGAGTGGGCAAATCTACTGTGGGGGCTGCTGTGATGCAAGTAGCCAACGCAATCACTGAGCTGCTGCTACCAAAGGTAGTGACTCTGGGAAATGTGCAGGTCATAGTAGATGGCTTTGCTGCAGTGGGATTCCCTAACTGTGGTGGGGCGATAGATGGAACCCATATCCCTATCTTGGCACCGGAGCACCAGGGCAGCCAGTACGTAAACCGCAAGGGGTACTTTTCAATGGTGCTGCAAGCACTGGTGGATCACAAGGGACATTTCACCAACATCAACGTGGGCTGGCCGGGAAGGGTTCATGACACTCGCGTCTTCAGGAACACTAATCTGTTTAAATGACTGCAGCAAGGGATTTACTTCCCAGACCAGAAAATAATCGTTGGGGATGTTGAAATGCCTATAGTTATCCTTGGGGACCCAGCCTACACCTTAATGCCATGGCTCATGAAGCCATACACAGGCAGCCTGGACAGGAGTCAGGAGCTGTTCAACTACAGGCTGAGCAAGTGCAGAATGGTGGTAGAATGTGCTTTTGGACGTTTAAAGGGTCACTGGCGCACATTACTGACTCGCTCAGACCTCAGCCAAACCAATATTCCCATTGTTATTTCTGCTTGCTGTGTGCTCCACAATCTCTGTGAGAATAAGGGGGAGACCTTTATGGCGGGGTGGGAGGTTGAGGCAAATCGCCTGGCTGCTCATTACGCGCAGTCAGACACCAGGGCAATTATAAGAGCACACCAGGAAGTGCTATGCATCAGAGAAGCTTTGAAAACCAGTTTCATGACTGGCCAGGCTACGGTGTGAAAGTTCTGTTTGTTTCTCCTTGATGAAAACCCATCCCCTTGATTGACTCATTCCCTGTAAGCAACCCACCCTCCCCCTTCGATCACAGCTTGCTTTCAAAGGAAATAAAGTCACTATCGTTTAAAAATCAGGTATTATTTATTAATTGATTATAAAAAGAGGGAGAGAACTGACAAGGTAGCCTGGGTGGGGTTTGGGAGGAGGGGAGGAGGGAAGGAAAAGGCCACTTCAAAAGTTCAAAATAATGACAGCCTTTTGCTTGGGCTGTCCACTGGGGTGGAGTGGCAGGGTGCACGGAGCCTCCCCCCCATGTTTTTATACGTCTGGGTGAGGAGGCTATGGAACGTGGGGAGGGGGAATGGTGGTTATACAGGGGCTGCAGCGGCACTCTGTGATCCTGTTGCCATTCCTGAAGCTCCACCAGACGCCGGAGCATGTCCGTTTGCTCACGCAGCAGCCCCAGCGTTGCATCCTGCCTCCTCTGATCTTCCTGCTGCCACCTCTCATCTCGAGCGTCCCTCCTCTCTTTACGTCCGTCCCTCCTGTCCTCACATTCATCCCTCCTGTCCTCACGTTCACTGGCATCTTTCCTGTACTTTGATACCGTGTCCTTCCACTCATTCAGATAGCTCTTTCATCGCGGGTCGACTGCATGATTTCTGAGAACATTTAGTCTCATGTGCGTTTTTTTCGCCGCCTTATCTGAGATAGCCTTCGGGATGGAGGAGGGAGGCTTGAAAAATTTGCAGCTGCGGGAGGGAGGGAAAAAAGGGAGAGAAGTATTTAAAAAGATACATTTTACAGAACAATGCTTATACTCTTTCACGGTGAACAACACTATTCACATTGCATAGCACATGTGATTTCGGTACAAGGTTGCATTTTGCATCTTATATTGAGTGCCTGTGGCTTTGGTGTTAGAGATCACAGACGCAGGTCCGGGCAACAGAATTCGGCTTGCATGCAGCCATGGTAAGCCATTGTCTTTCCGCTTCTGCAACCTTCATAAAAGCAGCGCCCTCCTTTCCCATACCAAGCAAAGCCCGGTGAGTGCTGCGGTTTTCCTGTTAACGTGCAGCAGCAGAAACCAAAATAACCCCCCCACCACCCATCCAATTCTCTGGGATGATCGCTTTACCCCTCCCCCCACCGCAGGGCTGGTATCAGGGAAGATCCCTGCAGAAACCAAACTAACCCCCTGCCCCCCCACCCGCCAGGAATTATCTGGGATGATCGCTGTACCCCTCCCCCCACCGCGTGGCTGGCATCAGGGAAGATCCCTGCTAGCCAAATGCGAAAAGCTCAGCGCCAATGCCCCTCCCCCCCCACCGCTTGGCTAACTGCAGGGAAGGATTTCTTTTCAGCCACAGGCAAACAGCCCAGTAGGAACGGCCACCTCTGTCCCCTTAATTAAATTCCCGTATTTCAACCAGGTTACCATGAACTCTCCTGAGGATAACTCTCCTGAGGATAACACAGCGAGATAAAGAACGGATGTTACTTGAATGCCAGCAAACACCGGGACCATACGCTGCCAGGCTTTGTCATGCAATGATACCAGATTACTTGCTACTAGCATGGCGTGGTCAAGTGTCCTACCATGGAGGACGGAATAAGGCTGCACTGCCCAGAAACCTTATGGAAAGGCTTTTGGAGTACCTCCAGGAGAGCCTCATGGAGATGTCCCTGGAGGATTTCCGCTCCATCCCCAGACACGTTAACAGACTTTTCCAGTAGCTGTACTGGCCGCGAATGCATCCCAAGTCCTCAGGGCAAATTAATCATTAAAAAACACTTGCTTTTAAACCATGTTTTATATTTACAAAGGTACACTCACCAGAGTTCCCTTCCATGGCTTCATGGTCTCGGATAATGCTTTGGAAGAGTTGGAGGGTACTTCAGTCAGGCTGAGAAAAAGATCCTGGCTGTTGGGGCGAATGGAGTGCTGTGTGCTCTCTGCAAGCTCGTCCTCCTCCTCCTCCTCCTCCTCATCTTCCCTGTCCGCAGAATCCTCAGGCATGGCTGAGAGTACCCCCTCCTCGGAATCCATGGTCAGGGGTGGGGTAGTGGTGGCGGCCCCCCCTAGAATTGCATGCAGCTCAGCGTAGAAGAGGCATGTCTGTGGCTCTGACGCGGAGTGACCGTTTGCCTCCTTTGTTTTCTCATAGGCTTGTCTGAGCTCCTTAACTTTCACGCAGCACTGATATGAGTCCCTATTGTGGCCTCTCTCCATCATGCCCTTGGAGATTTTTTCAAATGTGTTGTCATTTCGTCTTTTGGAACGTAGTTCTGCTAGCACAGAATCCTCTCCCCATATAGCGATCAGATCCAGTACCTCCCGTACGGTCCATGCTGGTGCTCTTTTTCGATTCTCGGACTGCATGGTTACCTGTGCTGATGAGCTCTGAGTGGTCACCTGTGCTCTCCATGCTGGGCAAACAGGAAATGAAATTCAAAAGTTCGCGGGGCTTTTCCTGTCTACCTGGCCAGTGCATCCAAGTTCAGATCGCTGTCCAGAGCGGTCACAATGTTGCACTGTGGATAGCTCCCGGAGGTCAATACCGTCAAATTTCGTCCACACTAACCCTAAAATCGAACCAGCAATGTCGATTTAAGCGCTACTCCCCTCGTCGGAGAGGAGTACAGAAATCGATTTTAAGAGCCCTTTATGTCGAAGTAAATGGCTTCGTTGTGTGGACGGGTGCAGGGTTAATTTGATTTAACGCTGCTAAATTCGATCTAAACTCATAGTGTAGACCAGGCCTTAGTGAGGAAAATGGAAAGGAGCATAAACTCTGACAAGTTAAGTGTAACAGTATAGTAACACAGGCTAAGAAAGTGTCTATGTCCTTATCTACTTGATCTCCAAATTCTAACAGCAATTTTTTTAAGTACATCAGAAGCACATCGTGCCAAACAGTCAGTTGGGCCACTGGACAATTAGGGTGCTAAAGGAGCACTCAAGGAAAACAAGGTAATTGCAGAGAAGCTAAATGAATTCTTTGCATCAGTCTTCGTTCCAAAGGATTTTGGAGAGAGCCCCACAGCTGAGCCACTCTTTTTAGGTGACAAATCTGAATAACTGTCCCAGATTGAATATTAATAGAGGACAATTTGGAACAGATTGATAAATTAAATAGCAATAAGACACCAGGACCGGACTGTATTTACCCAGAGTTCTGAAGAAACTCAAATATGAAACTGCAGAACTACTAACTGTGGTTTGTAACCTATTGCTTAAATCAGTCTCTGTTACAGATGACTGGAGGGTATTTAATGCAACACCAATTTTTATAAAAGGCGCCAAGGCAATCCTAGCAATTACAGGCCTGTAAGCCTAATTTCAGTACCAGGCAAAATTGTAGAAACTATAGTAAAGATCAGAATGATCAGACACATAGATGAACATGGTATGTTGAGGAAGAGTCAATGTGGCTTTTGTAAAAGGAAATCATGCCTCCCTATTGGAATTCTTTGAGGGAGTCAACACAAATGCGGGAAAGGGTGATCCAGTTGATATAATGTATTGTACTTTCAGAAAGTCTTTGATGAGGTTCCTCACCATAGGCTCTTAATCAAAGTAAGTAGTCATGGGATAAGAGGGAAAGTCCTCTCATGGATCAATAACTGGAGATAGGAGAAAGGGTCAGAATAATACCATCATGCCACGTATATATGCATTGTACTAAATACTGTGTGCAGTTCTGGTTGCCCCATCTCAAAAAAGATACATTAGCATTAGAATAGGTGCAGAGGAGGTCAATAAAAATGATTAGCTTCCATTAGAGGAGAGATTCAAAGACTGGGACTGTTCAGCTTGGAAAAGAGACAACTGAGGGGGGATATGATAGAGGTATATTAAATCATGAATGGTGTGGAGAACATAACCACAAGAACTAGGGGTCACCCAATGAAATTAATTGGCAGCAAATTTAAAATAAACATAACAAAGTACTTCTTCACATAATGCAGTCAATCTGTGGTTCTTGTTGCCACAAGCTATTGTGATGGCAAAAAGTATAACTGGGTTCAAAAAAGAATTAGATAAGTTCAGGGAAGATAGGCCCATCAATGACTGTTAGCCAAGGTTGTCAGCAATGCAATCTCATGCTCTGGGAGTCCATAAACCTCCAACTGTCAGAAGCTGGACCTGGACGAGAGGAGATGGATCACTCAAAATTGCCCTGTTCTGTTCATTCCCTCTGAAGCATCTGGCACGAGCCACTGTCAGAAGACAGGATGCTGGGGCTAGATAGACCAGTTGTCTGACCCAGTAAGGGTACTCTTAATGTCTTTAAACTGAGGGCTGTTTTATGGGAATTTCTTCCCATGCATCAGCTGAACCATATAATTTAAGACTCTAATGTTAATGAGCTTATATAAAAAAGAGAGAATAATAAAGTTCCTTCATTTTGCTTGCAGATTTTCAGGCGATGCTGGTTGGTTTTCAAGAAGGCTTCTAGTAAAGGACCCAGAAGGCTAGAAAAATTTCCAGATGAAAAAGCGGCGTATTTCAGAAATTTTCATAAGGTAGGTCATGCCTTCCCACAAATGCACATCTACTTGGGCATAAGGTGCTTCTGATATGTAAACTCTGGAAGAAGATAGCATGACCAAGCTGAATGGTGTGATCCTGAGATCACTGAAGTCAATGGTAAAATTCCTATTGATGTCAGTGTTGAAGAATCAGGCCTTTATGTTTCTGTCCAGATAGGCAAAATAAGTTTATTCTCTTTGATATAAGTATCTGATCTCTACATTAATGTTTGCCTTGAAAAAATGACACTGAATTTATTAAAGTTTTGTACAAGGGTGTTTATGTCAAATATTCAACAATTATAAATTAAACATCAAACCAATTTCAGAAGATGCTAAATGTACCAGTTGTAAGTTCTAGTGAGATCAACACTGTTGGAATATTAAACATAATTTTCATAGAAGATTGCAAGGTTTACAGGGTATGTCACAGTGGGGATTTTTCTGGGGTTTTTTTTTGAGAAAAAATCAGCATTATTACTAAGTTGGCAGTCTTGATTGGATGAGCTCCTTATTGCTCTCTATTTGTCACAATCAGTTCTGTGGAGGAACCCAAGATATTTGAGAAAGGGCTTTCCTTTCCTTTCACTCCAAATATTGTCATTAACTCGCCAACTGATGCAGAAGTGATGTCATAATAAAATTACATAATACTTTGCATTCATAGATTCATAGATTCTAGGGCTGGAAGGGACCTCGAGAGGTCATCAAGTCCAGTACCCTGCCCTCATGGCAGGACCAAATACTGTCTAGACTAATCCACATTTCTATAACCATCTTCCATCCAGGGATCTCAAAGGGCAGGATAAACATTTGGATTTAGCCTCACAACAGCTTTATAAATTAGATATTACCTCACAGTTAGACATTACCTCATTAGCTCACAGTTGGTCAAACTGAAGCACAGAGGCGACTTACCCAAGGTTGTACAGTGAGACCATGAAGGACTCAGGAGTAAAAATCCAGATCTCCTGAGATCCCAGTCTTGTGCTTTCCATCACAGGAGGACAAATTCACATTTCAGTTCTGATGAACTGGGTCCACCTTTTGGCACCTGTCACAAGGGAAACAGATCAGGTGGGTCACCTACTATTTCCTGGTGGATATTTGTTCACCATCCCCTCCTCCTCCCCCCAACACACAAATAATTTGGCATTAGTTGAAGTCTCTGTTAATGAGAGGCCCAACACTCGTATAACAATGATGCTGTGGGTTAGGATCAGAGCTGTGTAAGGAATTTGCACATTGCCCGGTGCAAGTCACTGCTCTAGTATTCTCATTCTTAGATGTACCAAGTCCCCACCAGGCAAAAATAGTCCTCCTCCTCTTTAAAATGCAAGTGGGACAGTTTGAATTGGAGACGTAGGGCATACACCTGGGCTGCTATTATTGCCTATTTAAATTTTCTTTAAGTAACATTGTAGTTTTTGATATCTAAAAATGACATTGCTAGCCCTTCATTAATCAGAGACAATTATGTCCACTTTTGTTCATTTTACTGCACTAACGTGATTCCTCTATATCCCTTTATGTACTTTATATTCCATTTATTTCCATCAAATATCCACAAATGGCTCACAACTGACATCAAGAATGACTTGCATAGAAAACAGTTGTGATGTCACAATAAAATTACATTTCCAGATAGGGAAATAAGGAGTAGGAGTAAACAAACTCTTCAGAAGCAAAGATCTCTTTTACTTGAAAATGTCTTATTAATGAAGAAAGCAGGATAGGATTTTAAAAAACAGATACAAATGACTAATATTTAGATAGTACCTTTCATCCAAAAGGCTCCAAAAGCACTTTTCAAGCTGATTTTTCAGCCATATATTTTATAGAAGTAACAATTATCTAATCGGGCAACTACTTAACAGTGCATCAAAATAGTATAGTCCTGTAGGACAGGATGTGGAGAATAATACCTTGTCCTGTTTCCATGAGTGGTGGAATTTTAGGCACGTGGAATATAATTATCTAAGGAAAAATTTAATCAGGTCACCAGGGTGACATCCCCACTTTGTAAAAATTGTCATGAAATCATTACACAGCACAAGCAGTCAGGAGTTAGAGAGTTTACTTCTCATCCACAACAACATTTCAGAAAGCTTCCATGAGGCACTAGCAGCTCATTAAGAAGAGCTCAATGGCAAGTAGTCAAGTGGGACAACTTGGTTTCTTTCTTTCTTGGATTTGTTTAGACATCTTCTGTTCCTTGTGTCAGACTGACCCCTCGGAATGGTTTTGATGTGTCATCTTGGTGTGACTGGTATAGATATTACTTTTACAGATTACCAGTCATTTTCTGTTGGAGTTTATCGCTCTCTCTGCAGTTGTGATAATTGTTTAGTTAGTATTCTTATTTATTATTTGTATTGCCATAGTGTGCAGAAGTCCTCGTTAGACCAGGATCCCATTTGCTAGGTGCTGTATTCTTGTTTTGGTATTTCTTCGGTTCTAGTTTCTTGGCACATAATTCTTTTATAGCCAATACACAATTGATTGTCTTTGGCTCAAGAATTAAGATGTTAACCATAAGGTTTTTTTCTTTGTCTCTACACTTGAGATTTTAATAAAGTATTGTCAGTTGCACTGTAGCATTCTAACAATGCTAAATATGGATCCTTTTGAATTTTTGCTATTTGGACAAACTTCTGCTAACTCATTTTGATTGTTTAGTAAGGGCTTGAGGTGATGTGCTTGAACTAATGTATATATAAAAAGGATAAAGTGAATCTCACAAATGTAATGTCAGTATTTGTTATTAACTCATCTAGAAACCCAGCGGGAACAAATTATGAAATGCAGCATGTTGTGCAACTACTCAATTTCAAGAAAAAATAGAATGGTCTGCTATTCAATGGCAATCTTTCCCATTTAATTCAAATAGATCTGCACCAACTGCAGACCAAGGGCAATTGGGAATATCATGTAATTTCAGAGGTTATTTTGCATTCTGATTCCTTTATTGAGTGCATATTTCACCCATGGATACCTTATCTTTGATGGCAGCATGCACAACTGTCCAGAATGCGACATTTCAGACTCTGTTCTTGTATTTCTCAGTACCCACAGGTGCATTGTTGATTATGCTTAGCATTTCTTAACTCATGCTGTATTGTATTATGACACAATGTCCTTTGTGCAGAAATTTCATCTCTAGTCCCAATATGCTTTTGTGCTTGATAACTGGTGGTGGTGGTTGTTTTTCCTGTCTGTCATCTGTCTAGGTTTAATCTTTCAATCTCTTGTAAAATCAGGTCATTTTGTATTTTTTTCAGCTGGTTTTACCAAACTTTTTCAAAACAGGTAGCACATGAATTATATTTACTTCAGTGTCTTTTTCCGGAATTCCTTGCTGTCACTATTTATAGTTGTTCTTTAAAGCATACTGGCATAAAGAGCTCCTTACCAAGCCTATGTTTCACAGTTAAGGAAGCTTTTGCAATTTCTTGATCACTTTCTGAATTTTAGGTGGTACTTAGAACAGTGGTTTCTTTAATATGGTTTTTAGTGGTTTATGGCATGTCTTCCCTCAGCTGATTTCTTCCTATTAATATATTTATGAAACAGCTCCCAACAATGCACAACATTGTCAGCATTTCTTTTTTAATCTGAGCATACTTCTGTTGTGTTTAAATCAGTGCTTAGGATCTATTCGCCACTGGACTGTTGTCTTGGACAACAACAGTCCCCAGTCCAGGTGATCTTGCACTGATTTTAGGCTCTTTGTTAATATCGAAGTAGTTCAGAACAAGTGGTTCCCTGACAAATTTAAATTCCCTAAGGCATTTTTCTTACAATCGTCCCTTGATGATCGGTACTGTCCTCAGATGACATTGTAATTTGAACATTTATTTGTGAAAATTGAGTGATTTTTTGTTTGTTTGTTATAAGATGTGAATTTTAGGCCTCCATTTTTAGGCTCTTTCTATATGCACAATTACCTCCCTTCTGTCCATCGTCCTTTTTAGAACATAAGAACAGCCATACTGGGACAGGTCCATCTAGCACAGTATCCTGTCTTCCAACAGTGGCCAATGTCAGGTGCCCCAGACGGAATGAACAGAACAGGTAATCATCAAGTGATCTATTCCCTGTTGCTCATTTCCAGCTTCTGGCAAACAGAGGCTAGAGACACCATCCCTGCCCATCCTTGCTAATAGCCATTAATGGACCTATCCTCCATGAATGTAGTCTTGACCTTCACAGCATCCTCTGGAAAGAGTTCCACAGATTGACTCTGCATTGTATGAAGAAATACTTCCTTTTGTTTGTTTTAAACTTGCTGCCTATTAATTTCATTTGGTGACCCCTAGTTCTTGTGTTATGAAAAGGATTAAATAACACTTCCTTATTTACTTTCTCCACACCAGTCATGATTTTATAGACCTCAATCATATCCCCCCTTAGTCATCTCTTTTCCAAGCAGAAAACTCCCAGTATGATTAATCTCTCCTCATATGGAAGCCGTTCCATACCCCTAATAATTTTTTGTTGCCCTTTTCTGAATGTTTTCCAATTCCAATATATCTTTTTTGAGATGGGATGACCACATCTGCATGCAGTATTCAAGATGTGGGCATACCATGGATTTATATAGTCAATATGATATTTTCTGTCTTATCAATCTCATTCTTAATGATGCCCAACATTCTGCTCGCTGTTTTGACTGCTGCTGTACATTGAGTGGATGTTTTCAGAGAACTATCCATAATGACTCCAAGATCTCTTTCTTGAGTGTTAACAGCTAATTTAGAACCCATCATTTTATATGTATAGTTGGGATAATGTTTGCATTTATCAACATGAATTTCATTTGCCATTTTGTTGCCCAGTCACCTAGTTTTGAGAGATCCTTTTGTTGCTCTTCGCAGTCTGCCTGGGACTTAACTATCTTCCCTAAACATACTTCCCAAATAACTGATCTCATTCATATAATCTGGAATGTATTCATATTCAAGTCAAGTTTCTTTTCACTGGCATATTGCAGAATATTTCAGTATTTTATTATATTGTTGCTTATGTTTGATGCCAATCAGCAGTTACATCTGCCTCATTTAGAACCTCAAAAGTTTGGGAAATTATTATTATTATTGTTGATTATTATGAATATTAGTAACAATGGTTCGCTGCAATTTCAGAGGGAAGTTGCTTAAACATATATCCACCAAAAGAAGGATTGCAAATTCTCGGTTTTGCTCTTTCTATATTGCGTCAGTCTTGCCTAAAAACCTTGGCTCATATCCAAGCCTGAAAATTCTCTTTCATTTTGAAGTCTAGACACGTCTTCCTCAACTGTTTTAATGCATAGTGCTCATGTTTTCTTATCTTAAAACCTCTGGATCCATCAAATCATTAACTTGTTTGGTTTTGTTACAGTTGCCATCCTGTTAGCCCATACGTTGAAATATGAACTAAATAATACCATCTGGTCAAGTTCATTTTTCACTTTACCTGTCAATGTGAATTGTCAAAGAGAACTAAATAGCTTCCCTTTAAAGATTAAGTCCCTTTAAGTTGTCTCAATTTCTAATCACTAATCAGTTTTGAAAATCTTGACCAAACTTCATAAAGTTTCATCTCCAAAATAATTATTTTGGACACTATCCAAAGAGAGATTTCTTACAGTAATGCTGATCCACCATAAACAATAGCATCACAAATATAGAAAGATAATTGTCTAAATATTTTTTTTGAAAATGTGGTTGATTGTTTTTGAAATTCCTAAACAAATATCTCTAAAGAGCCATTAATATGATGATTACTTTTATAAATCTTTTCATTCTTAGTCTGATAGACTTACTCAGATGCATCTGTGGTTTTCAAAATATCCCTCTGAAGTTTACTAAGGTTGTGGAAACTTCAGCTCCTGAGTAAAGTTTTCAAAAGTGCCTAAGAACATAAGAATGGCCATACTGGATTAGATCAATGGTCCATCTATCCCAGTATCCTGTCTTCTGACAGTGGCTCATGCCAGATGCTTCAGAGGGAATGAACAGAACAGGGCAATTTTGAATGATCCATTCCTCTCGTCCAGGCCCAGCTTCTGACAGTTGGAGGTTTATGGACTCCCAGAGCATGGGATTGCATTCCTGACCACCTTGGCTAACAGTCATTGATGGGCCTATCTTCCCTGAACTTATCTAATTCTTTTTTGAACCCAGTTATACTTTTCGCCATCACAATAGCTTGTGGCAACGAGAACCACAGATTGACTGCATTATGTGAAGAAGTACTTTGTTATGTTTATTTTAAATTTGCTGCCAATTAATTTCATTGGGTGACCCCTAGTTCTTGTGGTTATGTGAAGGGGTAAACAACATTTCTCTATTCACTTTCTCCACACTATTCATGATTTAATAGACCTCTATCATACCCCCCCCCCCCAGTTGTCTCTTTTCCAAGCTGAACAGTCCCAGTCTTTGAATCTCTCCTCTAATGGAAGCTAATCATTTTTGTTGACCTCCTCTGCACCTATTCTAATGCTAATGTATCTTTTTTGAGATGGGGCAACCAGAACTGCATGCAGTATTCAGTACATTACGTTTATATCATGGCATTATGGTATTTTCTGTTT
Source organism: Emys orbicularis (assembly GCF_028017835.1). Taxonomy (NCBI): domain Eukaryota; kingdom Metazoa; phylum Chordata; order Testudines; family Emydidae; genus Emys; species Emys orbicularis. The sequence continues at coordinate 97,628,258 of NC_088684.1, forward strand.
TATTATCTGTCCCTTTCCTAGTAGTTCATAACATTGTTCGTTTTTTTGACTGTCACTGCACTGCAGAGGACTATCCACAATGACTCCATGATGACTTTCTTGAGTGCTAACAGCTAATTTAAACTCTATCATTTTGTATGTGTAGTTGAAACTGTTTTCCAATGTAAATTACTTTGCATTTATCAGCATTGAATTTCATCTGCCATTTTGTAAAAGCAGCAAAGAGTCCTGTGGCACCTTATAGACTAATGTCCTGTGGCACCCTATGACGTCATGCATCCGACCAAGTGGGTATTCACCGACGAAAGCTCATGCTCCAATACGTCTGTTAGTCTATAAGGTGCCACAGGACTCTTTGCTGCTTTTACAGATCCAGACTAACACGGCTACCCCTCTGATACTATCTGCCATTTTGTCACCCAGTTTTGTGTGATCACTTTGTAACTTTTTCAAGTCAGCTTTGGACTTACCCATCTTGAGTAATTTTGTATCATCTGCAAATTTTGCCACTTCTCTGTTCAACCTTTTTTCCAGTTCATGTATGAATATGTGGAAGAGCACAGCTCTCTGTACAGATCCTTGGGATACCCCACTATTTACCTCTTTCCATTGTGAAAAATGACCATTTATTCTGACCCTTTTCCCTATCTGCAGTCACTGATCCATGAGAGGACCTTCCCTCTTATCCAATGACTCATTGTTTGCTTAAGAGCATTTGGTGAGAAGGCTCTTAAGCTAATGTCAAACAGTGGTTTTCAAAAGCTTTCTGAAAGTGAAACTACACTATATCAACTGGATCAATCTTCTCCACATGCTTGTTGACTCCTTCAAAGAATTCCAATATATTGGTGAGGCATGATTTCCTTTTACAAAAGCCACATTGACTCTTCCTCAACATACCATGTTCATCTATGTGTCTGATCATTCTGATCTTTACTATAGTTTCTACCAATTTCCCTGAAACTGAAGTTAGGCTTGCCACCCTGTAGTTGCTAGGATCCCCTTTGGAGTCTCTTTTAAAAATTGCCATTTCATTAACTACCCTTCAGTCACCTGGAACAGAGACTGATTTAAGTGATAGGTTACATATCACAGTTAGGAGTTGAGTGGGGGAGAGATAGTTCAGTGGTTTGAGCATTGGCCTCCTAAACCTAGGGTTGTGAGTTCAATTCTCAAGGGGGCCATTTAGGGATCTGGGGCAAAAATCTGTCTGGGGATTGGTCCTAGTTTGAGCAGAGGGTTGGACTAGCTGAGGTCCCTTCCAACCCTGATATTCTATTATTCTAGCTTCATATTTGAGTTCCTAAGTTCAGAACTCTTGGGTGAATACCATCTGGTCCTGGTGACTTATTACTGTTTAATTTATCAATTTGTTCCAAATTGTCCTCTATTAATACTTCAATCTGGGACAGCTATTCAGATTTGTCACCTAAAAAATATTGACTCAGGTGTGGGGATCTCCCCATATCTTCTATAATGAAGACTAATACAAAGAATTCATTTAGCTTCTCTGCAACAACCTTGTTTTCCCTGAGTGCTCCTTCAGCACCTCTCTTGCCTGTGGCTCCAATGACTGTTTGGCAGGGTTCCTGCTGCTCATGTACTTTTGCTGTTAGTTTTTGTGTCCTTGGCTATTTGCTGTTCAAATTCTTTCTTGTACTGTCACAACTGATTTGCCAGAGTTTGCACCCTTTTATTTTTCCTCATTAGGATTTGACTCTTTTCAGTAGTGACTCAGGCCCAGATTTGTAAAGGTATTGGGTATTGCCATGCTAAATGCTGCAACCCCTAACTGATTTAGGAGTTTAAAAGGGAGATTCTCAAATGTATTTAGGCACCAGAATTTTGTTTACAGTGGCGATTTGGCACCTAAAGACCTTTTAAAAATCTAGCCTTAAGTGCCTAATTTATTTTTGGAAATGACACTTAGGTGTTGCAATGCTGAGCATTGCAATGCCTAAATGCTTTTAAAAATCTGGGCGTAAGTCATTATTGAAAATGGGTCTTAAGCACTCTTGAAAATCTCACCTGCTTCTTCCCCCCCACTTTAGTCCTGTGTTTTGAAAATGTTGTAGTTAACCTGTGAGATGAGAAACCATCTTTACTAAGTTTATTTAGAGGTTGTGGGAAGATGAAAATATATATTAGGCAGGAGATAGCTGCCTTGGAAGTGGTAACTGATTAAAGTGAACCTCATTTAAATGAGTAATCGTTTGCAGAATAACTTAATATACTGAGTGTTCTGCACACCAAACCGTAAAATTTAGAGTAATTATCAGCCCCTTTTAAATATACAGCTGTCTGAATAATGTCATTGTTCAAAACAGGCATTCTGTGTACCAAAAAGCAAATTACTAAATATAATTGGAACTGTGCAGTAATAAAGCTATTAATAGAGTTTCAGTACATCAAAGGGCAGAATATAAACTAACACAATGAAATCCCCTTCAACTAAGAGTGTATTAAAGCAATACAATTGTTTTCTCCCCTCTACAGTGTAATTGAGAAAGCACCATTCTAACATGCTGACTGAAGAGTAGGGACCTGACTGAACTCTTACAAATTTAGCCCCGAATGTTGCACATGAATACACATGTGTAGTCCCATTATCTACTCTTGTGTGGAATTGTTTGAAGGATTGGGGATGTTGTTTTGAATTAATTGTAAGGTAGACAGGGCAGTTAGATTAAAAAAAATGTATACAGAAAAGAAAAGTTGTCTCACCAAGTGCTTTCATATAAAACAATTAAGTCTCAATAATAACAAGTCAGATGGCCTAGGTGGCCAAACTACTGTATCTGATTTTTATATAGTCAGAGGAATTTCTTTAAAAAAAAAAAAAGAGAGCAATACAATCATAGTCGTGATTAGTTGGCTTTTGTACTAAATAGGCTGTTATCTTTAAGACCCTTTAATCATTTTTTGCACAATTTGAAGGATGTGTAGTGAATGAAATGAAATTATTGCATGAAGAGAAAAGATTGTCTCATAGTTAAGGCAGTTGAATACTGCCCTGGAGAATTAGATCCTATCTCTGCCCCTGCCACAAAGTTCCATTCAAGCAATTTTTAACCTAAACTTTTCACAGGTATCACTAATTATGTGTGACTTGTTTTCTGGGTGCCTGACTTGGGACCACAGGGTCTAATTTGCTGGAGTGCGGAGCAACTAAAGTCAATGGGATCTTTGCTTTGAACATATAAAGTACTGTCTAATGGTAAGTATGCTGAAAAGTCAGGTACTATGTGTCTCAAATCAGGCATCCAAGTTAATGGACAAATTTTGACCTCAGTCTCTCTTTGCCTCTGTTCCTTATCTGTAAAATAGGGATATTACCAACCCTTCACCTTACAGAGATGTGTTATGAAGATTGACTGTGAAACATTCAGATACTATATTGATGAGCAGCATAGAAAAGCCCATGGAGAAATTAATAATTCTTTCTTTGGGGCAGGGTTTAAATAGTGTGCAGTAAAGGCATGGTCCAACACATTGAACAATGAGCATAAATATTGAATAATAGCTCATTCACTGAGCCCTGTCCATCATGTGCACGGAATAAGGCAGGGGTCCTATGGAAAAAAATAGATTGTGATCAAGTAATAAAGACTGTATCATAATGCATATGCACAAGGGTATGAATAAAGCTTGCAGAGGTAACCTTAATTCTAGTATTTCCTAGCTTTGGGATGCTTGACTTTGCAACCATAACATTATTTTACCATAGAGTTGTTTTTTGTTTGTTTGTTTTTTTAAAGTGTATAACAGATTAAAGGAATTTAACTACTCTGTTATTATCCAAGTAGGAGAAGTGAACAGCATAAACAGGAAAAAGTAAATTTGAACTATTTCAAACTTAACCATCTAACATACTATCAGTAACACTAGTAAGGAAATTTTGTTTTTAAGCATGTATGACCCCCTTTAAAGCTACATTGCATTTTGTTAGGTGAATCATGGAATGAGTATAGGTTTCTCAAATGGGAACGCGAACAAGAAATGTCCTTAATAGCAAACAGGTACAAACATCACATCCAAACACATTAAGGTTGAATATGATGCTGGGGAAGACATTTAGGTTTATTGTCACTTTCACTCTCTGTGGTAGTAAAGAGAGACTAAATATAACAAGCCTTATGCATATTAAAAGGCTCATTCAAGCATTTTGTATGTTTACTGCAAGAGAGTCCTTCTAGAGTAAATAAAAAAGAACAATTTATTATGAATATTGCTATAGAAATTCTGTCTCTAATTTTTACTACTTCATAGAAGGAAATTTGAAATTCAAATCACTGGCTGATGAAGAATGCTATTAAAAATGCATTAGGGTTGAAAATGTAGCTGTAGATAATTGTCATAACAGATAGTCTAAACAAATTTATCCCCAACGACAATTAAGCTAAAAGAATTTTTATATAATCAGCTACTAAATTTCATTTAATTTTGAAAGCAGATGCAATAGAAACAATAAAAAGAAGTTTTAGAAGAATAAATACTAGAAATGTCAAATTAAAAAAAATGCAGAAATCCCAGACAAAGGGTTGTACTTTCATTCCAGAGTCTTTCATTCATTTTTCTCAAACCACCATGTGCTTCCTTTCTCAGCAGCCCCATGTCTCAGTATCTTTTGGGTTTCTAATACAGAATATCCTCCTCTTTTTCAGGCAATTTCTAAATGAAATTAGTACAGAATTCTGAAAGGCAGAATATTTTTAACTTCTTTGTGCTGCTTCATATATTGTAATGTAAAATGCTTGATATAAAAACCTTTTATATCTTTTACCCAATTGACTGTTGTAGTTTTCGTATATACTATAGGGAATTCCACAAGTAATATAATATGATTAATTTATTGTACATAGCAACTATAATGATTGTAAATGCATACATTGGTTGCCTTTTCATTTAGAGTAAAAGATTCCTAGGGCTTGTCTTCATGTACAATGCTACAGGGGTGCAGCTGCACTGCTGTAGCACTTTAGTGAAGATGCTACTAAGCCGACAGGAGAGCTTCCTGGCAGCGTAGTTAATTCATCTCCCCCAGAGATGGTAGCTATGTTGTGTAGTGTAGACCTGGTCCTAAGTGCCTAGGTCACTGCATTGCAGAGTGTGAACTGCAGAGCACAACAATGTGTTGCACTCTATTCCTGGCCTGAGTGGACACTGTTGGTGTGAACTAAAAGGTACGTTGTTCACATTATCATGGTCCACACTGTGGTTAGACTAGATATAGCCAAAATCTCTCATATTGCTTAGGGCTTGTCTACAAGAACACTTACTTTGCAGCAAGCTGGGGTGCAAATCTATCCTGCCCTGGCCTGCTGTGCATTTAATGTCCCTGTGAACTCTGCTGCTGCACATTAAATGTTCCATAGTGCGCTTTAATTTACTTTCCTTTCAAAGAGGGTAGATCAAATTTCACTAAAAAAACTTTTAGTGTGTGGCAGCAGGGTTCACACGGACACTTAATGTGCAGCAGGCTAATGAGGGCTTGATTTACACCCCAGCTTGCCACCAACTAAGTGTTCACTTAAGGGCTTGTCTACATGGTTTGAAAATGTTAGACTTATTTATATTTATCACAATGTATTTTATAAGGCCACCAATCCTGCAAAGATTTATGTGCATGATTAATTTAAGTGCATAGAACTATTTGTGCTTATAGTTAAATACATGCTTAAGTGATTTGCTGAATCAGGCCCCAAATCTCTTAATTTATTTGTCTGAGGAGACACATCAGTGCTAGATGCTAGGCCCTGATTCCTCAATGAGCTCCACATAGACAGCATCCTTTTGAAGTCAGTGACACTACATGCAGGATCAGTAGTCTACCTTGACCGACTCAGAGACTTAAATTGTGGTTGCAAATTATGCCCTGAATTTTGTACACCTGAATTTTGCAGGAGTCAGTTAAAGCCATGCCTGTCCAACACAATATACACATATGTGTCTCATTTTAATTTGTCTGATGAAAAACTTTAAAAATCATTGGGGCAAATTCTCACTTTATTTAAAATGGGGTAAATCAGACTTATGCTCTGACCGTTGCATGATTTCACAAGTTCATCTGTGCAGAGTTCAACACCTACTCCTACTGAAGGAAACTGTGTGTCTGGATTTACGTCATTTTAAGGAGCAGAATTTAGCAGTTCAGTAGTTCCAAAAACTATTACGTTGTTAAACCCTAATGAAAATATTCTGCTATACATACACAAGTGAATTTTTAGACACAATTTGTTCTAAAGTAACTTCAAACTTAATAAACAGCTGTTAGTGACAGATCTGGAGTTCTGATAATGGTGTCATTTTTAGCAGACCAGGGGCAACATTTAAAAGTTGGAAAAGTATATTTACTTTTGATTTTACTCAAACTGAAATTTCACACATCTTTCAGGGGAAAAAAAATCACGTTTGGATTCAGATCAATTATGAAAAGTTTGGACCCAAATGGACTATTGGAGAGCATTATGATGGATGAAAGATGGAAGCTGACTGGCATACTCTACCAGTATTGTCATACTGTAGTAATCTAAATATATTATTAAAGGTGAAATAATTTCACCATTTATGAAGTTCATGTATTATTGTCAGCTTGGATGATTATGCTAAAATGATCAGTTCTCCATTTCTGTTTCTCAGACAAAAGCACAATGCTATTGTGTTTGCGTTCCCATCACATCAGGGGACTGATCCGTTTTAGAAAACATCTTTATTGAAATTTGGAATGAAGATAATGAGATGTTTGCTATTCATATTTGGTTTTGTTTTAAACTCCCTCTTCCCCACATCCTCAAAACTACTTTATTTTTCAAATCTAAATTTGGATTCTAAATTGCAAGGTTCTTTTAACCAAATTATGCCTTATTTAAAACATTTCCAAACTTTCAATTCTCCCTGAGGTTTTTATATTTTAATCATGCACCAAGATGATTGTTCTATGATATTCAATTTGTGAATTAAAATGAATACTACAGTTTGGAAAATATATGGGGGGAATCGTGGAGGTTGGGTTTTTTTATATTACAGTTGATTAATCTTTGTCTGCATGACACAAAGTATTGTTTTGAAGTATAAAGGCAATTCTTTTCCAGTAGCTATAAAAATAATAATTGGTGATTAAAATAAGAGAGATCACAATGAGGCTTTAAACTCCATTTTACAACTGCTGACGATTGACCAGGAGCACTGTAACCCCAGTGGGCTGGCTGATTTTACGGATTACGCAGCAGTTGTTCAGTTCTGGAAGCATTATAGTAGTGTACTTCAAGAGACAAAGTGAAATAACTTGCTGTGATGAGGGCTCTGCCTTATTACCTAATGAATGCCAGTCTACATGAATAATTTGCAATGATCAAGCAGATTTGGTAGTCCCAACTTGTAGAGACTGTGGAGCACATAATATATGTTGTGAAATATATAGCAAACCCCCCCCCCCCCTCAAATGCTGGCCTTTTTTTAATATTTAGATTTCATGGAAACAAGACAAAAGAATTCTGGAATGGATTTGTTTGGTAGCTGGACAGGTTTTGCATCCTATGATGACAGGGTGCGGCAGGGTGAATTTCCCAGGAGTCAGTTTAATGATGATGATAATGATGCTCTGTTGAAGGTGAAGGTCAATCAGTTTTACGGTTCAAATGATAAATACAATTTCCAGGTTTTTTAAAATTATTTAAATTCTAAGAATAAATGAAAGATTTTTATTTATTTTTCACTCAGTTCAAAATTTAAAATAATAAAGATTGCATTCTCAAAAATAACTGATGAATTTTGATCTACAGAATGTTTCAGTTGTTTTAAAAGATCAAATTTAAAATCAAAAGGTAATAAGAAATAATAGAATGTTCATTTTCTGAGCTGTGCATATTTTCTCCTGTCAAATTTTCATTTTCTTGTAGTGACCTTTCTTGACTGTACCTTGTCTACATTTTGTATGTTTATTCTTTCTCACTTATTTCAGGCTAGTCTCTCTCTCATCCGCCTTTTCCATTCATGATGCTTGAGTCACCTTCCCATTATGTGAGCTCGCCAGGATGGAGGCCGCCTATGTTGGGCCTGGAGGCAGGTGCTTGCAAGCCTTTCTCTTCAGGCCAAGTGGCTGGAGGCATGCCCTGGGGAGCAAGGGTAGAGGCCACTATGTGTCTCCCTGGCAGAACTCCTGGAGGATGGCGTTACTGGCACTACTGCCTGCCCTGTCGTGGGGGAAATCCACCTTCAGGGGTGAAAAGAACTGTGTTCTCAGTCAGTACGCTCTGGTCTTCGTTTACATTTTCTCTCATTCCTCTATTCTGTTCTTCTTCCTTCATAGTTACTTTGTTGATATACTCTTCAACCTTCCTCATCTAATTCTGTGTTGTCTTATCTGTTCTCTTGTTCTCCATTCAGTTTTGTCACTTCCCCCTCTAAAAGTTTTTGCAGTATCCAGATTTTTAAATATTTTTCTGTTCAAGCTTGTTTTTCAGCCTTCCATATCTGTGCTTGGCCACATGCTGTGCCCTTATCCATAAAAAGCTGCACTGGAGCTAGGAAAATGCATTTCATCCTAATTGTTCTGGTTAGCAGGGCAGGATTTGCTGTCCCATATCAGTTGAGTTCAGCTTCCACAAATACTCACAGATCTGGGACACACATCCCCCTGTAAACCCGGACTTCTGCATTTCCTGGGTCTCCTTGCGTCTCAATCACCGCATGGCCTCCTTTAGAGCCACAAAGCTATGCAACTCCAGCACAACTTCCACTTGTTGTCAGTAGGGTTCAGTCATGTAAAGGGAGCTACTGCTGACTCAAGCACTATGCAATTTTCTGTTTGGATCACTGTACATCTAGCAGTTGCTCCTTCCATTTCCTGCAGTGTTGTCCCTTCTGGAGTGAGTGACTTCTGTAGTGTCTGGGGCCCAAGTAAGAATGCAGCAGAGCTGCTGCCCTTTGTCATTCCATTGACTGTCCCTTCTTCACATCACTATGTGCTTGGTATTGCACAGCAGATGGTAGCATGTGGGCCATTATTCAGAAAGAAAAGGATGAACAGTTACATTTTGCAGTCCTTTTCCTCTACTTCTATTGTTGTTGTTAATAGAAATGTAGTGACAGGAAGCTAGTGGCATGCTAGAAAATAGAAATCCATTCATGTCAGTTCAGACCTTTCCTTCCACCCAGGCAATTTCCAGAATCTGTGCAATGTAAATACTGTGAGGTATATGGACTCTCAAGAACATTCCCTGTCCTACTTCCAGATATGAGGAAGTACATATTTTTAGAATTATTCAAACAGGACATGTCTAAGAATAAAATGTTTGGTGTTTTTCAATTTCCTCTGATGATACTAGGGAAAAGTGGTCTAAATGAAATTACTATAAGGTGGGTGCACAACTGGAGTGAGTGACCTTGTAGTGACCTTTCTTGACTGTACCTTGTCTACATTTTGTATGTTTATTCTTTCTCACTTATTTCAGGCTAGTCTCTCTCTCATCCGCCTTTTCCATTCATGACGCTTGAGTCACCTTCCCATTATGTGAGCTCGCCAGGATGGAGGCCGCCTATGTTGGGCCTGGAGGCAGGTGCTTGCAAGCCTTTCTCTTCAGGCCAAGTGGTTGAAAGACCATATTCAAAGAGTAGTTATCAGTGGTTCACTGTCAAACTGGGAGGGTACCTAGTAGGATCCCACAGGGGTCAGTCCTGGATCCAGTACTATTCAATATTTTCATGAATGACTTGGATAATGGAGTGAAGAGAGGGCTTATAACATCTGCAGATGACACCAAGCTGGGAGGGATTGCAAGCACTTTGGAGGACAGGATTAGAATTTAAAATGATCTTGGCAAATTGGATAATTGGTCTGAAATCGACAAGATAAAATTCAATAAAGACAAGTGCAAAGTACTTCACTTAGGAATCTTACAAAATGGGGAATATGTAGCTAGGTGGTACTACTGCTGAAAAAGATCGGGGGTTATAGTGGATCACAAATTGAAACTTCTTGAAACATGTTAAGAATAGTTATAAAGAGGACTGTGATCAATTGTTCTCCATGTCCACTGAAGGTAGGACAAAAAGTAATGGGTTTAAACCACAGCAAAGGAGATTTAAGTTAGATATTAGGAAAAACTTTCTAACTATAGTCTTCCAAAGGAGGCTGTGGAACCCCCATCACTGGAGGCTTTTGAGAACAGCTTGGACAGAAAACTGTAAGGGATGGTCTAGGTTTACTTGGCTTCAATGCAGGGTGCTGGACTTGATAACTTCTCAAAATCCCTTAGTCCTTCATTTCTATAGTTCTGTATATTGTTTTTGCATGTCTTCAATTATCTGTTTTTGTTTGTCATAGGGCTTTATTTTCTGACTATAATTTAGGTCTGCACTGTGGAGCAGTGAGCTGTTTAAATATATCATTTTAGGATCATGTTCCTGGATGTGAGTTATATACACAGACAAGATTTATTTGCATAAATGAATAGTGCAGCTGATCCCTTTTGTAACTTTGCAAGGCATATATTAAGACATGTATTAATGTGGACCTTCCTCCGCTCCCCTGTAAATCTCAATTCCACAGTATAACCTGGTTGAATAAGAAAGTAATTTTAGTAGAGTATTAAGTAGGCAAAATGAAAATGAACTCATTTCAGTGTGATTGGTTCAGCTATTAGTTAGTCATCCCATTTTGTATCTGTGCAATTCACTGCATCTCCTGGTATGTAGGATTTTACATTTATTATAATCAAATCTCTTATTGATGCCTGTAGTCTCCACTGCTCTATTATTAATTATGATTATTAATACAGTATTAACAATATGTTCTGTGCTTCACAGACAGATATGAAGACTATCAGTGTATTGATCCATCTATTTACCTGTATATCCCCCATCACCATAATAACAAAGCACCTGTCCTGAAAATTTTAGTTTATGCAGAGATATAAACAAATTAGGTGTAACCAAAAACAGTGCAACTGAATGGTGAAATTAAGAATGTATGTTGTTAATTCCATTTTTTTTGTGTGATTTTTTTTTTTTGCATAATATATATTTTTTTGATAGTAGATTAAAGGGGATGGATGGTGAAGCTCATATCACTCTGCAGTTTGGTTCTGTGTTGTGGGTTTATTAGCTCTCCTATTTTGATGTCATCTGCAAATATGATCACAATTGAATTCATACCAAAGACACACCCAATGAAGACATGGAGTGGATGTTTAAGGTGCTTGTTCTTGTGTAGTATTTTTTGGATGGGGAGAGGAGGGGTTAGTTTGTCTAAAAAGCCTTTGGAAACCCTTACAGACAGAGGCGACACCATGTGCTCCCCCAGATTTCTGCCAGGGCTTATATTTTTATTTGTATTTCTTTTTTTGAAGGGAGTGGGTTCTAAATACGTGAGTGCACAGTAGTTTATTTCAAAACAGAGATGCCAGCAATAGCGAGCTGCCCCCCTTTTCCCTGTGTCTCCCTGGTGCTGACCTCCAGCGACCCTCCAGCCACATCAACAGGGCTGCACGTGGAAGGCAAATGCCACACTTGCCAGAGGCTTGCAGGGGCCCGTGAAGCCGGGCGCCTGCCCCGATGTTCGGGTCTCGCACAGAGACCTGGGGGGGATTTAACCAGGGCCATGGGGTGGCTAATGCGCAAGAGCCCCTGGCTGCGGGGGTGGGGGGAGAGATGGAGAGCCTTGGAAGCCACAGCTGGAAACCACCCAGCTTTCAAGGGCTTGGGGCGGGGCTAGGGCTGCCCAACTCCCGTGTATGGGTTTCTTGTTGACTCAGAGCCGGCCCTGCGCAGCAGCTGGTGGAGCTGAGCCAGGTAAGTGACCTCGGAGGATGAGCAAACTATGAGCTGTGCCCCGTGCGGAGAGGCAGGAGCAATAGCTGGGCGCTGCAGGGAAGGGCTGCTGCTTTCTGGGAGTAGAGAGTGAGGGTAAGGGGGATCTGCCTAGGGCGGGCCATGACTCAAGCTGTTCAGGGGTGGCCGAACCTTTAAATTGTGCCATCCCCCCACTATCAAGAGTTACACATCACCTCTGCATAAAGAATGCTAGGTTATGCTATCAAGAATTTCAAGACTTCCATCTGTTTAATCCCTGTGACAGAAATAGCTCTATAGACCATCTGAAATTGGTCCTTGGACAGCATTGTGAGACATTGCATCAGAGACCTGGCTTGGAAAAGAACAAGATTCTAGATTCAGAAACAGCTCTAGACATAATAGAGATTAGTCAGTGCTGCAGAAACAAGGGCCATATTACTGTGAAATAGATAATGGCTTAATAGAAAAATCGTCAGTAGTGTTAACTTGTACACTAATATGTAGTGGAGTACCAATATATGATCATAGTGACTGATCACTAGAACAAAATTACCCATTCTAAACAACAACAACAACATTCTGGGGATAGCTAGAGTAGTTTGACTTTGCATTAGGCTGGACAGTCAACATTCTTTTCACTAGGGACAGGAGTAATAATCTGGTGTGCCAGCTTTCTGAAGGGGGCCAACTCGTGACTTTTGATTTACAATGTAAGGAAAATACTCTTAATATTAAGTTTTTGTCATAGTCATGGGAAAACCAGTGTCCTGGTGACTGTGATCCTGAGTGTCCGTTGAACAGCAAAGCAAAAGCTTTACTTTTTACCATGTATTTTTTTCACAGATTCGTAGGCAATGAGGCTAGGAAAGACTATTCAGTTGAACGACTTGAATGTGGCAGAGCTACTTTTTGATGAATGTGGGAGTGCTTGTTAATATATATTTGTCTATATCCCAAAATGTATTATAGGATTTCTGAGATGACCAGTTGGAATGTCAGGAGGAGCATTGTTTCAACACACTCTCCCCTCCATCCATAATCATAAGACCAGTGATTGCAAGCTATTAGGGCTGAATTGGTCTAACTGCCAAACAATGGAGCAACCATCACAAGGGCATTCTCTTAGATGGCCTGGCAGATAGAGTGGGGAAAAAAACAATCTGAAGTAAAAGCAAGACTTCATAGCTAGGCCTTGGAATGAAAGCCATTGAGAAATCTGAAAGAGACAAGGTGGGTGAGGTAATATCTATTACTGAACCAAAATCTGTTGGTGAGAGAGACAAGAAGTTGGTCCAATAAAAGATATTACCTCACCCACATCTCTCTATTGTCCTGGGACCAACAGAACTACAACAACATTGCATATTTTGAGAAATATAATTGCGCTCAGGCACACACAAGGATGAGAAAGAGGAGTTTTCATGAGAGGGGGTGTCAGGGACCAGAGCCGGACTGTCATGTCCATAGATGGACTGGAGAAGGAAGTCGAGCCACAGTCGATAACCTGGGTCCAGAGCTGAAGGGGTGGGGTCAAGGCATAGTCTGGAACCAGGACCTGGGACCCAAGGTCAAGCCACAGAAAATAGTCAGGAACCACAGGGGCAGGCTGAGCAATCTGCTTGTAGATATCCACGTTTCCATGGCAGGTCCATAGCTGTGCTTGCACAGCCTCTTCTCCCCACAGGCCCAAGAGATCCAATGTCTCTTGTCTACTCCAGGCTGGAGTGTGTCTGGAGCATGTAGCCGGCATGGTCAGCTGGGCAGTTGCACGCAACAATGGAGAGCTGCTAGACAGAAAATCAGGAAAAGGTATTTACAAAATTTGTGGGTGTTTAAAGGAGAGGGGTGGCTTCCAGTCTCCATTACCCCTGGGCAGTAGAGTTCACAATGGTGACCACAGCAGTCAGTGTTGGGTATTGTGGGACAGCTACTGGATGACTGTTAGGGTTGGCACAGGTAGCACAGTGTCTACATATCTGCTGTGTTGATCTCCGTACCTTGACCTTGGCTCAATGCTGCTTGGGGAGGTGATATTACTATGTTGGCAAATAGGCCACTTACAGCAGTGGAAGACAAATTTAAGTGTGGACACAAGCACAACTAGATACTTAAGATCTTGCACTTAGCACACTTGAATACAGAGGCGTAAGTTGCTTTCTTTTAGCTTCCACATTTTGATGCTAGGAGCAGTCATGAACTTATCTGGTCCTCAGTATAAGTTAAGCTGACAGGAGCAGTTGATGAAGAGCTAGCAATGCTAGCTTTCTGCAAATCAGTGATTCCCTTATGTAAGGATAATCCCTAGCGGGCTTTTAAAGACAATTTTCTATCCCTTTTCGCATTGCTGTAAGAGGGCTGAGGACCTGGCCCATTATGAACAGAGGGAGTTGCTAAAATGCCAGAAGCAAAATGATGTGAAAACTGGATTATTTTCTGTTATAAGGTGCAAGGGTGCTGGAAATGGAGGAGCCATGGTCCTCCCACTTTTTGAAAGTGGACAGGCCTGGCCCGTCCACTTTTTGCCATGAGCCATCCCGCCTACCCAGCCAGGCCGGCACCTGGAGACCAGCCAGGGAGCCTGGGCAGCATGGGGCACCGCGGACCCTCCACCTGCCGGGGCTGAAGGGAGGGGAAGAGAGCAGCCCATATCCCTGCCCCCCGGGGCCCCTCACACAGGGCAAGTGGAGGGTCACGTCATGGCTCCCCACAGTTGCCTGGCCACGCAGCGCAGCTGTTACCATGGACAGGCTGCGGCTCCGAGGCCCCATCCCCTGGCCGGAGCCAGGTTGGGGAAAGCTGTGCAGGAGCCACAAACCCTGAGCAGGGGGCCTGCTGGGTGTGGACAAGGGCTGGGAGATGCTCTTGGCCCCCCTACTCCAAGCAGGTGGAGGGTCCGTGGCTCCCAGCCTGCTCCGGCTTGGCCGGGGGTGGGGCCTTCGGTGGAAGGGGTGGAGCCACGGAGGGGGCAGGGACCCACCCACTTTTGGGAAGGCTCCACCACCATTGCTAAGGTGATTCTTTTTGCATCAGTTAACAGGACAGTTTTGTCTGAGATTGTTATAAGTAAAAGATTAAAGAAAGCAAACATCTTGACTATTTTTTTCTAGTTTTGTTCATTTTATGCACTTGGCAGTACTTTGAGTATGGTCTATTTTTCACTATTTCTCAGTAGTCAGTTTCACTTGTGTAGCCTTTTGGTCAATTTGTCCCGATATTTGTGTGGGCATATCATACCGGAATGGGTGAGAAATACTTTAAAAAAATGAAAATGTGTGACTTGAAAACCACAAATGTCGTTAGGAGGGCTCAGGAGCAGTTGGGAGTACCTGAAAGTAATTGTAACTCCACTTTCGGGAAATGGCTGGAGTTCAAGTAGGCAATGTCCCGTTAGTGGCAAGAGAAGTAGCCCTTTAAAAAAATTCAGTACTAGAGTTCTATTTTTATTGACCAAGAAAAATCCTGAGAACAGGCTCTAAACCTTGAGAGGTTTCTAACAACAGAAGTCTATACAGGGGAAACATTTGTAATTAAATGCAAAACAACTCCAAATATTTTCTTACAGTGTTGAGAATAGGTCCATTTCCATAGAAAATTTCATGAATTTTATGGAAAAAATAAGCATATTTTCTACATGAAATTATGCATTATTCAACAAAGAATTACCCCTCCACCATGTACAACCAATATGAGTGGCAGGGAGCCCACAACATTTTAGGAATCAAAATCCCATGAAACAAAATGTGAATTTCATGCAGCTGTACTTGACCCACCAAAACAAGGAACTTTACAAACAGTCTACTGAAAATGTGGAGAACCATAGCGGCTCAGTGCTGGTCATAGCACATAGAAAAGGACAAAGAGAATGTGGCAGAAAATGGTCTCCCATTTAAGGATTAAATGTTTTTCATTGTACTCATGTGTGTTGTCCCACTGAAGTTTTGGTGTCTTTAGACTGTGAGTAAAGCAAACAGGTGTTGTGTATTGCCCTGCTCCCAAGGTTTGTAACTGACTCCCATGAAAATCAAGGCAGTGCATTTCTTCCCAGTAAGTGAAACAGAAGGACTCACTCCCTGCTTACTTCCAACTGTCCATATTGAATGCTACTCTGTGTGTGACTGATCCTGATTTTTCAGTAGAAAATGTACTGCTGATGTATTTTAATACAATTATTTATTGCATGATGTAATTTAATATACTGATTAGTATGAGGGACTAGTAGAATCTTTTGCTTCTGTAAGGATGGCTAAATATATCTCCCCAGTTTTGTTGATAGTAGCCTCTGAATAAAATTTGAGTTACTGTCAAAATTCTTATATAGTTTTGGTGCCCAGATTGGAGTATTTTTTATCTTTTTTTTTTAATCAGTGGCAGCTCAGGAACTATTTACTGCAGGATCATTTTGATAATCTTTAATCCTCAAGTGATAAAGGAAAAAATCACTACCTAGAATAGCTTACACCTCTGGCTGAAGAGTTGTTTAAAGAGTTCTTGATACAGTTTATGACATCTTGTCACCATTCAAAGCCTTTGAAGATTATTATCTAATTTTTCCTTTCCTCCTGCTCCAGAGAGAGAAACCTTCCGTTGTTAATTTAGTGGGTATTGTACTGGGTTTTTCTGAATGTTGTTCTCACAACCATTTATGCAGATACATCCAACATCTTCTTCATATGCTTTTCCCCATTTAATTAGGGTCATCTATATTTCTTGCATGTTATAGTGTTGCTTATCTATTTAGATTCTGAACACCTAATCTTTAGTCAATGGCAGTTAGGCATCTTTGAAAAAATTCACTAGCCACGTATCTGCATCCTGAGGTACCTAAATACCTTTAAAAGTATGGGCCCAACTTTGCTAGCCGTAGTGAAAAATACCTGAGATTTCACACTTCCAAGGCTACAAATCCTCCAAAGCTACATCTGTTTAATTTACATCTTCACTCCCCCACCAATAAATAACCACATCACTAGCTTGGCTGGGGTTTTGAGAAGTCTGGGAAGAGAGAAAGCCACTCCTCTCTAATGCTCCTCCCACCTGTATTTTGGCCATAGTCCTGGTGCCAGAGTGTGGGGGTTTTCTATGCATCACTGACATCCAAGTGCCCTATGGTGAAGTTGAGAGGGACTCAGAGTATGGGTGAAACCTATTTCCCTACCCGTCTGTCCATGGATTGCTGATAATAAATAATTTAATAGATTCTGAGCTCCCCCAATAATCGAACGCTGAGAACTAACCTACACCTCAGTTAGTTAATTTGGGCTCCCTCCACTCAAACAAACACATGATTTCTGAGCCCTAAATCCTCTTCCTAATTAATGAGCCTGGGAGTTTCTGCCCCCTCCTATCTTCTAGTGAATTAATTTTGGGTTTCCCTACATTTATTAAATTCTGGCATCTTCCTGCCCTTCAGTTATTGGATTCTGGGCTTCCTCCCCTCCCACCATTAATTAATGAATTTTTCCCCCTTCCTTCTTTGCGGAGCTTCTCTGGAGGCAACAGGTGTCACTAATTGAGATTAGTGGATACTTTTGACCGTAATCTCTATGTGCCTCAGCTCCCATTTGTAAAATAGGATAATACCATCCCCTCACCTCACGGAGGTGCGGAAGTATTGTGAATATTAAATGAATTGTTTATGAAGTACTCAGATACGATGGTGATGAGCACCATAAAAAAAAACTGTGAGGAAATGAACAATTCTGTCTTCAGAGCAGTGTGCAGTGCATAATATTTAGGGCCACATGTTGAACAATGAAGATAAAACAAAATATTGAATAGCTGTTTATTCAATGAGCACTGTCCACCCTGTGCCCTGAGGCAGGGGTCTTGTGGAATATATAGTATGTGATCATGTAATCTTTTGACCTCTGCATTCTGGGTATTGGGAGTAGGGGTATTGTTGCTTTCATGAGACAAACTCCCTGCTCTCAGGTCCGGAGTCCAGACCCTCACAGCCCATAGCAACCCAAACAAGCAAGTATAGGGAAGGTCCTTTGTAGCCCTGGGCTGGAACATACTCAGCGTGAATAGAAATTTGAGAGAGTTTAGCAGCTAAAATCCCTGAAGTCTCTACTGAGCCATGTGCAAAGGGGAATTTTTTCAAATGCTTATAAATTGGCCAGATTTGGGCAGATTTTCATGGGGACAGCAAAAGGCCCATTGGTGACATAGAGGTCATCCCCCTGCCAAATTTCTAGTTCCTGAATCTGAGTGCTAGAACTGTCCATAGAAAAGGCCTCCAGAATTTTGTTGTTATGGGTAAAACCCTTAGCATCTTTTTTATAAATAGCTGAACTGTTTTGACTGAAATTTTTCAGAACAATTCAGCATGAGGGAGACACCTGGCCTGGAAAATTTCAGCCCAAACGGTTAAAGTTTCACAAAGTTATGAGGAACTAATATCAGGGCCTTGTAATGGGAAGTACTATTTAATAAGCAGTACTAGTAGTACTCATATTTTTCTGGGTATTTTTCTCCCATTTAGTGCTAATTGAAATTATTCATATGTCTTGAAGGATGGGGAAATAAATATAGCATTTTGTATACAATTAATTTTTTATGTTATGGCTAATTTCTTCTAGCTAAATTTTTCCTGGACCTTCTCAATTTTTGGGTCAATACAGTTAAAGTTAGAATCATGACTTTCTAGTTCTGACAAGGACAGCACTGGAGCTGCCAATTTCACTTTAAAGATAAATGACACAGTGTCAGTATGAAGGTGTATGGTATTAATTGGCACAATGAATTGGCTGCTTCCCTTGGCTAATAAGATACTGCTATTTCTTTAACAGTGACATCCTTGCTACAAATTCTGCAACAGATTTGCTAATTTGTATATTCACACAAGTTTGTTGTATTATAGGGAGAGTGCAAAGCCAGTCTAAATGAAAAAGAATAGGTTAATACTTTTTCACGCACATTCTCCTAAAATGAAAAAAAATAAGACCACACATTTTTGACAGAAGATAAATTCTGTAGACAACTCTACAGCTGTTGACTTGACACACTTGTATATTGTTTCTCAGCTACAAGAAAATGAATTCAGATGGTGATCCGACAATGTGGTGCTTGTAGTGAAAACTGAACATCTGGGGTGAGTGTTCTGTACTATTTATACACTGGTCTAAAATACGTTTCTCTTCACTTCAAGGTAACTGAGCTTCACAACATCAAAAACATAACCAGACTGCCTAGAGAGACAAAGAAGCATGCAGTGGCAATTATTTTTCATGATGAGACATCAAAGACATTTGCCTGTGAGTCAGGTAAGCAATTACTACCACATCTCCAGCTTCAGGAAATCAAGCTGTATACGAAACAATGACTCAGAAGATGGATTAAGATACAGGAATAAATAGTAAGCCTTATCTTAAAGGGAATGTGTTTTATTTTTTTTAAGTAAGCAATACTGGAAGTTTTGATTGTGGTGTTGTTTACAGAGGTTTTGGTGCTGATTTATTATTTGTCTTTGTCTGGGTTTTGCGCCCAGATGGTCCAGAGACTCTTGAGATTTTCAGCTAAGCTTGTAGAACAAGTAACCATACCTATGGGACATTATTAAGGGAAGCAGTGACATGGATTCTGGTTTTTGCAAAGTGTTGCTATAGGCATTTGCTAGGGGAGTGATGCTGTCATGTGAAAGAGAGAGGCAAAAAACAATTAAAATCTCAGGACATTTTAAAGCTGAACTTCAAGCAATTTGTGTATTGAACAGTTACCTGGCATGATGAATAAGTAAAGTTCTGAGTGTATTTGGGTGTTGTGGTTCATAAAATCACCTATCATTACTGAGACACCAAATGCTTTATATTTTTAAAGTACACTAGCTTTCTTGTTTTGAAACCACACAAGTATGTGACTATATCCATTGGTGCATTGCACTTTAAAAAAAAAAAGTCTTTAAAGTTGCACATTTGTTATTAATTGATAACACACATTTGTTTAGAGATGTACTAGATTGTTTAAAGCTATACATTTCCTTAATTATTATTAAACAATATACAGTACCATGGATGCATATAATGCAGCATTACAGACAAATAAAATGACATTCTCTAAGAGCAGACAGTCTAAATTAGATGTAACACCGCAAAGGATAACAATAAATATTGGGAAGGGAGATTGCAAAATGGGGGGTACAACAGTGATATATCATTGGATATACACATTTTGCCCCAGTCATGCAAACGTTTATCCATGTGCTTAACTCCATTCACATGAGTAATATCCGTAAGGCTACTCAAAATCAGAGGGATAACCTGACACAGAAGTGAACTTTGTGGTAAAAGAAAAAAAAATTGCAGTGGCTTTATAGGATCCAGTTCAGGGATACCAGCAGCAAAGGTAGATAGGTGGTATGTGTCAGTGAGTCTATTAGTTGTATGTATCTATTTTAGAGTTAAAAAATAATAGACACCTATCCGAGACCCTAGGCCAGTGGTGGGCAACCTGCGGCCCGTGGGCCGCATGCAGCCCATCAGGGTAATCTGATTGCGGGCCACGAGACATTTTGCTGATGTTGACCATCCGCAGGCATGCCCCCCTCTCCTCCCCAGCTCCCAGTGGGCGCGGTTCACCATTCTGAGGGAAACTGCATATTCTAATTTGAGACTGCCAAACACAAAAAACTGAAAATGATATAAAATGACCACCCTGATGTGGAAAGAAGGTCACTCTCACTCAGTCTAAATTTACCTGTCTAACACCCAAACCAAACGTGTTGTCTGAGATTTTTGTTAATGTCTTGGTGACAAATGAAGCCAGAGGGAAGATGGGTAGAGTGGTGGTGGTAGAAGTCTCCTGCTGAGACTGGTTGGGTGCAGTGTAAAGATTTTTAAAATTCTTATGCTATGGTTGTGTGGGAGGCAAAGTGGGAAAATAGTGGCAATTAGGAGTTGTTTTTTAAGCCACCTTATTTAACTACATTGTCAAGTCAATTATTTATCATTTTATAGTCCTGTAAATGAATATGGTTGAAGAGCCATGTGAACACAAAATGGAAAATCTCCAGGCATGTGGACAGACAGGGAAATTTGAAATTAGGGAAAAAACTTTTTACAAAATGTTACCAGTACTTCATAATACAGTATTATTATCATATTTATTGTCCCGAAGCTACAAAAGATAATTCTATTCTGATGATACAAAGCTCTAAGAGGGCATAAGTGACAGACCTTTATTAAGTCTTTTGAGAAAGATTTACATATTTCTTCTTATGAAAGTCCTATAAAAGATAAAAGTGACTTGAAGGATCATCCTGGTGTTATTACTGTGTTCAATAAAACAAAAACTGTGTTGGATGAGTCAGTTCTCAAGATTGCTGCACCAAACTATTCCAAATGGCATAATTATTGTGGTTTTAGTGCTTACTAAGTGTGGTATTTTAAAACTAGTAGAACAGCTGTTGTAGGAAATCTTCATAACTGTTTATTTTTTAAATGAAAAAAAAATTGCATCATGGAATCCCGAATGTAATGTGTAGAAGAAGCACTGTGTTTAATGCTCTTTATTATGGGCAGAGCTGATAATATTGTCCCATTATAAAACCCTGTTTAGAGTTACATATGACTTTGCCAAACTTTAACTATTCAGGCTGAAATTTTCTATGTTGGGTGTCTGCATCAGGCTGAAGTTTGTTGGCGAGTTTCACCAGAAATAGTTCAGACCATATTTGGGTGTGGGGAGGAAGACTCTGATAACTGTTTTGTTGAGAAGCTGAACTTTCCTGTGGAAAAACACCCAAAACTTGCCAAGTTATGAGCCTCTGAAAATCTGTTTTCACAATCTCAGTAGAGATTGGTTAGAGTTTGCTAAATACTAGCTACATTTACTAGATACTTTCTTTGACATTTCTGTCTGTAATTAGCATATAGCTCAATCCTAGGGCTGCAGGTGCTGAGCAGAACTATTGCCGCGGTTGCTGCTCCCGGCTGCTGTTTCACTTGGCACAAGAACTGAGAGCAGGAAGACTCTCTCTCTTATGCTTTCAGTGCTCCCCCTTCTGGGTGCCGGGCAGCATCGAGGAGGAAGCTTCCAGACTCGAATGCAGAGTCAACAGTCAGATTTCCAGCAGTATCTACTACTGCTATCAGTTACTGCATTAACTCAAGCTTCAGAGGTCTGAATGAATCTAAATGTTCCAACCATGCTTATGACCCATTTGAGTGTCAAGGTGAAGCCACAAGAAGGAATATCTGTTTGTGCAGTTTCATAAAAAAGCCCTAAAAATTACATGCTAGAACATAATGGCCACACTGGATCAGACCAAATGTCCAGTTAGCTCAGTACCCTGTCTTCTGACAGTGGCCAATGCCAGGTGCCCCAGAAGGAATGAGCAGAACAGATAATCATCAAGTGATCCATTCCCTGTTGCCCATTCCCAGCTTCTGGCAAACAGAGGCTAGGGACACCATCCCTGCCCATCCTGGCTAATAGCCATTGATGGACCTATCCTCCATGAATTTATCTAGTTCTTTTTTGAACCCTGTTATAGTCTTGGCCCTCACAACATCCTCTGGCAAAGAGTTCCACGGGTTGACTGTGCGTTGTGTGACTAAATACTTCCTTTTGTTTGTTTTAAACCTGTTGCCTATTGATTTCATTTGGTGACCCCTAGTTCTTGTGTTATGAGAAGGATTATATAACACTTCCTTATTTACTTTCTTCACACTAGTCATGCATTTATAGACTTATATCATATCCCCCCTTAGTTGTCTCTTTTCCAAGCTGAAAAGTCCCAGTCTTATTAATCTCTCCTCATACAGAAGCCGTTCCATACCCCTAATCATTTTTGTTGCCCTTTTCTGAACCTTTTCCAATTCCAATATATCTTTTTGGAGATGAGGCGACCACATCTGCATGCAGTATTCAAGATGCGGGTGTACTATGAATTTATATAGAGGCAATATGATATTTTCTGTCTTATTATATATCCCTTTCTTAATGATTCCCAACATTCTGATCACTTTTTTGACTGCCACTGCACATTGAGTGGATGTTTTCAGAGAGCTATCCACTGAGACACACAATCACAATACACTAAAAGAGCATTATTGAGGTTACAAAGTGAAGCATTCAGAAGTTAGGAAATGCCAGAATTAAAGTTACCTGTGCAACTTTACTTCAGTGCATACACATTATGTTACAGTCTTTAATTAAATGACCACATACTATTCTACCTTATAATTTTTGGCATTTCTTAGCTATTGAGTGCTTCATTTTGCAACCTTAATCTTCTTTTAAAATAGTTTTTGTGGGTAACAGAATACTTACAGATTTCATGCAAGAATAGGTGATCTATGTGTTGGTATGGTATACCTGAGAATCTCACTACTGCCAGTAGAAAAAAGAGGAAATAATTTTAAGGGGGAAAAAGAAAACTGTTTAAACAAGTTGGAATATAGACCTCGTTCATAACTTTGAGTTCCATTTTCTCTCCTATTTGATTTCCGGAGGTGGGGAGGAAGATGGGACAAAGTTTTTTGGTGAAAATATTCCCATTTTGTAAAGAACCAACAAACTCCTTCAGCTTCAAAATTCAGTTACTGTATGGCTCAGATTTTAAATGTTTTGAAATTGTATGTGTTTGCCAACTCTAAGTTTAACATAAAGAAAAGGAAAATAATAACACACCACCTCTGTCTCCTTCTTAGCAGAGTTGATCAGAAAGCTGTTTGGAATATACAGTACATCCAAAATAAAAATGCTTTGTGAAATCAGTCCAGTTTAGTTGCAATTTTGTTTTGGGGGGACAAAAAGTTCTGATAATTCCCCTCCTTTTCCTTTCCTCCCTATGAGTGGAGGGTTATTAATGAGTTACTTCACCTTGAGTTGTCCTTTGAAATATGTGTAACTACTTACGCTAAACAATCTATCCCATCTTTGTATTTAGCTGTGACACTCTGACTACCTTTCCCAGATCTGAAGAAGAGCTCTGTGTAGCTCAAAAGCTTGTTTCTCATCAACCGAAGTTGGTCCAATAAAAGATATTACCTCATCCACCTTGTCTCTCTAATGTCAAAATAACATTTTTGGAACCACATTTTGACTGTACCGCACGTAGGGTAGTGATGGTTGGTGGCTCTCTTCTGAGGGGGATGAAGGTACCCATCTGTTGTCCTGACATGGCATCCCGGGAAGTATGCTGTCTGTCAGGAGCCCGTGTCCTAGATGTTACAGACGGATTGTCGAGGATCATCTGGTCCTCTGACTACTATCCCATGCTGCTCATCCATGTGGGCACTAATGATACTGCGAGGTATGATCCTGAAAAAATCAGAAGTGACTACAGGGCTCTGAGAGTAAGGGTGAAGTAGTTTGAGTGAGCAGGTGGTGTTCTCTTCAGTCCTTCCAGTCAAGGTTATGGCCCCAGGCAGAGACAGATGCATCCTGGAGATGAATGCCTGACTGCAGTGATGGTGCCACCATGAGGGCTTTATCTCTCTTGATCACCGGATGCTGTTCCAGGAAGTAGGACTGCTAAACAGTGATGGGATCCACTTATCAAGGAATGGGGAAGAGTATATTTGGATACAGACTGGCTAACCTCATGAGGAGGGCTTTAAACTAGGTTTGAAGGGGGCATGTGAGCAAAGCCCACAGATAAGTCAAAAACATGGAAACCTGGGAGAAGGGTTGGAATCTGGAGGGAGCATGGGCCGTTATAGCAGGGATAAGAGAGACGAGATAACTTAGGGGGATTATCAAATCAATATCTTAGATGTCTGTTGTGACAGACCCAGACCAGTGGAGTACAGGAGTCTGGTAGAGGGCAAATAAACTGGTCACTGGATGAGTAGTTTTCTGTTCCCTGAGTGACCAGAGCAGGGGCGGCACTAGAGTAATCAGGAACCTGCTAGAACCAGTTAAGGCAGGCAGGCTAATTAGGACACCTGGAGCCAATTAAGAAGAAGCTGCTAGAATCAATTAAGGCAGGCTAATCAGGGCACCTGGGTTTTAAAAGGAGCTCACTTCAGTTTGTGGTGCGAGTGGGAGGAGCTGGGAGCAAGAGGCGCAAGGAGCTGAGAGTGAGAGTGAGAGGGTGAGGGTGTGCTGCTGGAGGACTGAGGAGCACAAGCATTATCAGACACCAGGAGGAAGGTCCTGTGGTGAGAATAAGGAAGGTGTTTGGAGGAGGCCATGGGGAAGTAGCCCAGGGAGTTGTAGCTGTCATGCAGCTGTTACAGGAGGCACTATAGACAGCTGCAGTCCACAGGGCCCTGGGCTGGAACCCGGAGTAGAGGGCGGGCCTGGGTTCCCCCCAAACCTCCCAATTGACCTGGACTGTGGGTTCTTCCAGAGGGGAAGGTCTCTGGGCTGTTCCCAAACCCATATGGTGAATCTCTGAGGCAAGAAAATCCGCCAATAAGTGCAGGACCCACCAAGATAGAGGAGGAACTTTGTCACACTGTATATTAATACGAGAAATATGGGGAATAAGCAGGAAGAATTTGAAATGCTAGTTAATAAACACAACTATGACATAGATGGTATCACAGAGACTTGGTGGGATAATATGTATGACTGGAATATTGGTATAGAAGAGTACAGCTTGCTCAGAAAGGACAGGCGGGGGGGAAGGGAGAAGGTGTTGCTTTATATGTTAAAAATGTATACACTTGGACTGAGGTTGAGATGGAAATAGGAGACAGACTTGTTGAAAGTATCTGGGTAAGGATAAAAGGGATAAAAACAAGGCTATGTCATGGTAGGGGTCTACTACAGGCCATCTAACCAGGAAGAAGAGGTGGATGAAGCCTTTTTTAAACAACTAACAACTTCATTCAAAATGCAAGACTTGGTGGTGATGGGGGACTTCAACAACCCAGACATCTGTTGAAAAAATAATTCAGCAGGGTACAGATTATCCAACAAACTCTTGGGGACAATTTTTATTTCAGAAGGTGGGGAAAGCTACTAGGGGTGAGACTGTTCTAGGTCTGATTTTGACAAATAGGGAGGAACTGGTTGAGAATTTGAAATCGGAATGCAGCTTAGGTGAAAGTGATCATGAAAGGGTAGAGTTCATGATTCTAAGGAATGGTAGGAGGGAAAACAACACAATAAAGATAGACTTCAAGAAGGAAGATTTTAGCAAACTCGGGGAGTTAGTAGGTAAGATCCCATGGGAAGCGAGTCTAAGGGGAAAAACAGTTCAAAAGAGTTGGCAGTTTTTCAAAGAGACATTATTAAAGACACAAGAAGAGCAAACTATCCCACTGCATAGGAAAGATAGGAAGTATGTCAAGAGACTACCCTGTCTTAACCAGGAGATCTTCAATCATCTGAAACTCAAGGGTGGTTTAGGTTGGACATTAGGAAAAACTTCCTGTCAGGGTGGTTAAGCACTGGACTAAATTGCCTAGGGAGGTTATGGGATGGTTTAGATAATACTTATCCCTGCCCTGAGTACAGGGGACTGGACTAGATGACCTCTCCAGGTACCTTCAATCCTATGGTTCTATGATTAAGTGTGTGTGTGTGTGTGTGTGTGTGTGTGTGTAGGGTGAGGCGAGGGAATATAGCTGGCTGGCCGAATGAAGGCAACAGTGCTTTATGGCTGGAGGAGGGGAGGGGAGGCGAGAGAGAGAAGAGGTCAAACCGCTGCAAAAGGGGACAAGGGGCAGTATGGCGACATTGACTCATCCCCTGGGAACTGGATGTGTGGAAGGGTTTAAAAGGAACAGCCCTGTGCGTGAAGCCCCCTTTTACATGGAGCAGGCGGAGGCAGCACTCACTCTCCCTCCTCTTTAGGTGGTGAAATACCAGGTTTGGTCAAGATGTGCTGTGGGCATTGCACTAACTGCCCCTTTTTTAGGGAGCCTGGGATGGAATTTTTCCCTTTCCACCAGATTGGCCTATGTGGAGTTGGAGTTTTTTTGCCTTCCCCACAGGGAGGTAGGCCATATGTCACAACTCATTATATAAGTGTAGGGCAAATGTCCAGTGCAGGTACTCCATAGGGAAGGTATACAGTAGCTGGATAAATGGCTGCATTTTTTCATTTCAGAGGTGGAACTTCATGGGCATTCCAAACTTACAAACAAATTCACATAGGTCGAGTTTTGTTTGAAAATAGAGAAAAAGACAAAACAAATATAAATGATTGTCTGATCATATCTTGAGTTACTTTTCCCAAGAGATAATCAAGTAGGCTCTCTCAGTTTGAGCTACAGAAAAGAAAAAACTATGGGTTTATGTGTATCCAGAGAGCACATCCTAATGTCTGACTCCTTTGTCTGACACAGTGGCATGTCCCACCTTGAGAGCATCTTTTTACTTTCTCTTCCTTTTGAAAAGATCCTGCTTCCCAGTGATGGGCAGGTGAGAATCAATTAACATTGACAATAGCCTTTGTGTGCTGTGGATTTATCCTGGGGTGACAACCTGCTTCCCCCGCTCAACTAGTTCTAACTGGGCTTTTGTGTGCATATCTGCTGTAATATAGGCTTTAGTGAAGTCTGGGCTCAGTAATCAAAGGTGAATGGTTCTGATTCTGTGTTGGAATTGCTGTATTTATGGTCTTTTGCGGCACCATTCAGTGTTCCAGGAAGACGTATTCATTCACCTATTGTTTGGGCACACATAATGATCAAAAGTCAACTCTTTCCTCATCCCTTTTTCCAGTAGTTATAAAATACAACTAATAACTTTAGAGCATAGGGAAATACCTGTTTTATAAACTATCATTAATAGTCGGTTCCAAACGGTCACCTTAACTTTTAAGTGTAAAAAGGGAGATTCTTTCATATTCTTCATGTGAATTGTTGTTGTTGTTTTTTCAAGTTGTTCCACCTAGCCTTGTCATTATGGGAGAATATTGCTGTTTTTGTTGTTTGTTTAAACTAGCCACCTAGAAAATTATGCAGAATTCTTTTAACAGTGAATACAGCAGCTTTTATAAGATTGACGAAGTAGATTGATTTTTTTTAATGGAGTTCTTCAACTGAGATAAGGAATGATGTAGCTGTTAGGTTAGAATTTATTCTTAATGATATTCCTGCTCCTACCCTGTATGAAAAAAGCCAGATATTCAGGTAATCAATTGTATGCAAGGTCTTAGAACAAATTTTGAAATAGAAAGTAGTTAAGGACATAGAGGCAAGTGGTAATTGGGATAAAATGCAACATGGTTTTACAAAAGGTAGATCATGCCAGACCAACCTGATCTCTTTCCTTGAGAAGATAACTGATTTTTTAGACAAAGGAAATTCAGTAGATCTAATCTACTTGGATTTCAGTAAAACATTTGAAACAATTCCACATGGAAAATTGTTAGTTAAATTGGATATGATGGAGATTAATATGAGAATTGAAAGGTGGATAAGAAACTGGTTAAAGGGGAGAGTACAATGGTTCATACCAAAAGATGAACTGTCAACTGGAGGGAGGTTATTAGTGGAGTTTCTCAGGGATCAGCCTTGGGACCAATCTAATTTAACATTTTTATTAATGACCTTGGCATAAAAAGTGGGAGTATGCTAATAAAATTTGCAGATGACAGTCTGGGGGTAATGCCAATACCAAGGAGGACTGGAATATCATACAAGAAGATCTGGATGACCTTGAAAAGCAGAGTAATAGAAATGGGATAACATTTAATAGTGCAAAGTGCAAGATCATGCACTTAGGGACTAACAACAAGCATGTTTGCTATAAGCTGGGACTTATCAGTTGGAAGCAACAGAGGAGGAGAAAGATCTGGGTGTATTGGTTGATCACAGGATAACTGAGCCCTCAGTGTGATGCGGGTGTGAAAGAGGCTAATGCGATTCTAGGATGCGTTAAGTGAGGTATTTCCTGTGGAGAGAGGGGAGTGTTAGTGCTATTATACAAAGCACTTCTGAGACCCCATGTGGAATACTCTGTGCAGTTCTGGTCTGTCATGTTTAAGAAAGATTAATTCAAACTGGAAAGGTGCAGAGAAGGGCTACTAGGATGATCCAAGGAGTCTCAAAGAGCTTGGCTTGTTTAGCCTAGCCAAACAAAGGCTATGGGGAGATATGATTGCGCTCTATAAATACATCAAAGGGATAAATATCTGTGAGGGAGGAGTTATTTAAGTTAAATGCCAATGCTGACAAAAGAACAAATGGATATAAATTGGTCATTCACAAGTTTAGGCTTGAAATTAGATGACAGTTTCTAACCTTCAGAGGAGTGAAGCTCTGAAACAGTCTTCCAAGGGAAGCAGTGAAGGCAAAAAAGACTAACTGGCTTCAGGACTGAGCTTGATAGTTTTATGAAGGAGAAGGTATGATGAGGCTGCTTACAATGGAATATAGCTGATCTGCAACTGCTAGTACCAAATATCCCCAATGGCTTGTGATCAAGATGGGGAGGTCTCTGAGTTGCTACAGAGAATTCTTTCCTGGTGTCTGGCTGTTGGGTCTTGCCAAAATGCTCAGGGTCTAACTGACTGCCATATTTAGGGTCAGGAAGGAATTTTCCCGTGGGTCAGATTGGCAGAGACCCTGTTTTGTTTTGGGTTTGCGCCGCCTTCCTCTGCAGCATGGGGCATGGGTCACTTGCAGGTTTAAACTAGTGTAAATGGTGGATTCTCTGTAACTCAAAGTCTTTAAATCATGATTTGAGGACTTCAGTAACTCAGCCAGAGGTTATGGGTCTATTACAGAGTGTGGGGGTGAGGTTCTGTGGCCTGCAATGTGCAGGAGGTCAGACTAGATGATCAGGATGGTCCCTTCTGGCTTTAAAGTCTGAGAGTCTATTAGAGGGATCCAGAATACAGAGGCTGAGGGAGAAAGAGATCCAACATAAAGAGGCTGGGGAGAGGAAGGAAGTTGCACAGACTTTGTCTTGTCCCCTCTTCATGGCAATCAAGAAAGACGTATAGGATGATAGAGAACCATCCCCTTTGCAGTAGCCAGGACACTCTTGGGGAGCAGTAGAGTAGAAGAACTTCAGTTAGGAAGTTCTAGAAGGCAACAAAGAGGCAGAAAATTTCATCTGACCGCCAGCAGATGATGGAGGTTCAACTGTATCTGTTACCTGTTAATCAGAGATTAGTATGAAAGATGTGAGTTACCAAGCAGAGACCAAAGCCACCACCCTGACGCACGAAGCTTAGCACCCTCGCCCTTCCTAGTGTGGGGATCTGAACTTCTCATTTGGCCCTTGCCCCTGGATCTTACTATTGCGGCAGTGAGAGAGCCATATGTTTCATATCTTCCTCTAACTAGTAGCATGATAAGTGTTTCAATCTCTGCATTATGCCAACCTCTGTATTCTATACCTAAGTAAAAACTATACCAATGACATGATTTAAACACATACAAAAAATAAAATCCTGCAATATGGTCTAACATTTGGCTAGCTAGAGAGAATAAAAGTTGTTCTTTAGCCTCTGGTTGTTTATTGAAAAATTGAATTTTGATATTATTCATACATTGTGCATCTATGTATAATAAAACTACCTTCTGATTCAATTTAGAGTTTCTCAAGAGACTTGCCAAATGTACTCTACCATAAATAATTGTTAGTCCTCTGCAGCACAAATTTTAAGATATTCTCTTCCCTTTTCCATATTCATGACATAAATATGAGTCCCTATGTAAAGCTGAAGTAGTTCTAAATAACATATAATGAATGAACAACTTAAGAGATCAACATTTTATCGCGTATACATTTCTTTAAAAATTGCTAAGATACTAAGGCACTAAAAATTTTAAATTGCCTTCATGCTGTATATCTCCGGATATCAGCATACTCTTCATACACTATAGGATAACCTTTCAAGAACAGGTGTCTGTGGTAGACCATAATAATATGGTTATGCAGAAAAATAATAACATTGTTTTTCTCTTTTATAGTGCCTTCCATCTAGGAATCTCAATAAGGTTTTATAAACATTGTCTCAAAACATTATTGTGAGGTACTTTGAGGTATTTCCCCCCCACTTTACAGGTGAGGAAATGGAAAGTAGTTTAACTGAATTGCCCTGGTCTCACAGAAAGACTGGCAACAGAATCCAGATGCCCAAGTACCAATTTCCATGTCTTAGTCATATGACTTCCCTTCATAAAATATAAATTTGGATACCAAGGTGACCAGATGTCCCAATTTTATAGGGACAGTCCTGATATTTGGGGCTTTGTCTTATACAGGCGCCTATTACCCTCTACCCACATCCTGATTTTTCACACTTGCTGTCCGGTCACCCTAATACACACATGGGTATTTGCATACAAAGTGAATAGTCACTTGTGCTGGTCAGAAAAATTTAAATACTTTGAAAATTTTATTAAAATAGGAGGGGGGGGGATTATGTGTATTTTCCCCTCTTACATCTCATCCTTTTCTAGATGCTCATATTTTGTGGATGTAACAAAAATAGCAGGACACTATTTTTGTATTCTGACCTTCTATGTACACGTAGTTATTTTTGGGGATGTTCTAAGGCCTGTGTTATACAGAATGTCAGACTAGGTGACTGCAATGGTCCCTTCTGGCCTTGGGATCTATGGAGTAGCTGGCTTTCCATACTACGTGAAAATAGACAATTTGTGTTGGAGGTGATGAACAAATCCATTAATTTCACTTCTCCTCTGCTCCCTCCTAAACAATCTTGAAAATATTCATACTGTTGCTTATTTTATATATCTCATAAGCTGGCATACACATTTTCAGTATTGTAGATTTTTTCAATTAAGATGCATTGCTACGGGTGGGAATTTGGTGGCGGTTAATCAGGAGAGAAGCAGATTATTCTGAGGCCAAGCTATTGGGGAAAAGGATGAGGGCTGCACACAAATGGAGTTCTTTTGTTTAAAAGTACTTCTGAAACATCTGTGTTAACAGTTGCTAAAGAGCCCTCAGAATTACACAGAACATTTCTACAGCTCATGCTAAATCCTGTCCTCCAACTGGTTATTTTAAAATCAACTCTTACCAGCTTTCCACTATGAATTAGGAATTAATATTCATACATTTGTCTTTATGGCTATTATGGTGTTTCTATTCTCCTTATGTCATCTGTTTCTTTGCTATAGTAACTTGATGCTGTTATGCTATTTTAGTTAATTCCAGCCAACTATTGTATTTGAAATGGTGATCAGAATAACTACCGTGATTGGCAGTTAGACAACATAACCTTATGCTGTTTTAGCAGAAAATAGCGAATATATAATGTGTGTTATGTAAAGTAAGTCAAGTATATATTATTATTAGATCCAAAAGTATATATGAAAAGAGTGTTGAGGGTACAAAGTCAAGCACTCAAGTTAGGAAATGCCTGAATTAAAACTGCCCATTCAACCTTCATTCACACCCCTTGTGTTATGCATTGTTGCAGTCTTTAATTATATAGCCATATGCTATTTTTTTCCATAGGACTTTTCCCTAATTCAGTGCATTGGAAGAGCAGTGAATGATGCAGGGCACTGCAGGAGGAGAGAGAATATTCTCTTGTGTTGAAAGCACTGGACTGGGACCCAAGTGAGCTGGATTCTAGTTCTGTCCTTGACATAGATTTCTTGTGTGATGCTGGGCAAAACTATCACAATGTATACATGCAAGGGAGTTCAATTAAAGTTGCATGGGAGACTCTGATTTGGCATTTCCGAACTTTGGAGTCCTTAGTTTTCAGGTGGCAACATACTTCTAACATAGTTTTGTTTTTGTATGTCATAATAATAATAAACGTTACTTAATTTACAGTATGCAGTTCTCTGGAATGAAATACTTAGGGGCAGATCCTCAACTAGTATAAATTGTCTTAGGCATATTGAAGTCAATTAGCCTATTGCAATTTACAGCAGGTGAGCATCTGCCCCTTAGAAGCTTGTAGAAAACATGTGAGATATTAAGACACACTGTTATGAAGAACTGATTATTTTGTAAAAAAAGAACAGGAGTACTTGTGGCACCTTAGAGACTAACAAATTTATTAGAGCATAAGCTTTCGTGGGCTACAACCCACTTCTTCGGATGTGGGTTGTAGCCCAGGAAAGCTTATGCTCTAATAAATTTGTTAGTCTCTAAGGTGCCACAAGTACTCCTGTTTTTTTTGCGGATACAGACTAACACGGCTGCTACTCTGAAACCTGATTATTTTGTGTGATGAAGTGAAGGACAGAGTTGACAAGGAAATTGAGAGTATCCTCCACATTTACTTTTTGGGAACTGGAACCAAATCCTTTTCACCTTACTCATGTGAGTAGTACCACTTACATATATAGTAAAAGGAAATGGAATTTACGGATATATCTGTTTCCGGAAACTTCATAAAGCAAGTATTTGTGGCAGGATTTGTTGATACCTCAGGGCAATCTTAGAAAACAATCTATTTTGAGATAATCCTGCTTATATTGCATATCACTTATTTTATGTCTCCTCATGTTTATATTATTGAGGATATTCATATTAAAACAGCATTTTTGTTTTTAAGTTCATCTATTTACTCTGCTTATCACTCATCCAAACTCCTAATCCTTCTACTATGCTGTCATGAACTCACTATTAGGACTTCAGTTGAGGAATAAGTAGCAGGAGCAGATGGACTCTTAAAAAATGTTGTTTCCATACAAACATGCCTAATAATAGTCTGATAGAAATACATAACTCTACCTATGTCTGTCTGAGAACATACCTCATTTCTGGGCTGAAGCACATTTGCAAGTTCTGCTACATTCAGGACATCAGAATCTGGTATTATGTAACCAGGCAAGACACCACCTGTGGTATGATAGCAATGGAGAGGAACTTGGAAAACCAGACATCAGCTAAGGCATGAGGGTCTCTACTCATCTTCCTGGAGTATGGGTTAGCACTTTCAGGGTTTGTGAAAACGTGCATCATATTGTTAAACCATGTGACTTCTGCAGCTCCTGGCCTCCCTTGAAAATAGTGTACATTTAGAGGCAGCACAAAAATCCCTGACATTAATTTATAGATGGAATTTGGGGTATTGACAGATGATGTATGACTGGAGAGATTTAAATGAATAACATGGTAATTTACTGCACCTAACCTGAAACACCAGGTCTATTTTTCATTTTCTGTCACTATTCAGTCTCAGTTGCATTTGACTACTTACATAGCGTGCAGTACATGGTGCTATAAATAGATTAACCATTTAACCATTTAAAGTCTTTTCTGAAAGTCTGAACCTGTCATTGAATGAAGGTGTTTTGAACTGACTAGTATGTTTATATGGGCATAGAAAATAATGTATACAAGTTATGTATACTTACCTGGAGCCTGGAGCATTCCTATATCATGTAATATCTAGTGATATGGCTAGAGAGGAGGATACTGGTTTGGAATGAAAACTTGCCAGTCAGGAATGTTGTGTGTTCTGTTTTTCAATAAGAAACAGAATATGGTAAGTAATTTCATTCAGTGCAAAAGTTCATTATGGGAGATGAATATACCAATATGTTCAATATCCATCTAATCCCACCAGGTTTCAGGTAGATTGCCAGAAGTCACTTGCTAATTTGAACATTACTGTCAGAATTAAAGTCCCAGTAGGCTATTGCACAGCGAGATTCTTAATAGCAACACCTCTTGGTGTTTACCTGTAAAGCTTAGGAACTTGCTGCTCTTTGTTTGTTAGATTTGAGAAATATAGACATTTTGGAAGCTGTCAATATCATACTGGTGCTATTGTGCCTTGAGAGTGCTGGATGAGGAGGTACTTCCATTAAAAGTCCATTTTTCTCTCTCTCTCTTTTTTTTTTTTTTAAATTATCCTTGTTCTGAGATTCTCATGCTTTTTCTCAGATCAAAGGTAAATCTTTTTTGGAAAGATCTGTAAAAATATGTTAGGCTGTTTTGGAGGTATTACAGTGGGAAAACATGGTGGTCTGTTGTTTAATGTTGACTA
Organism: Emys orbicularis; assembly: GCF_028017835.1. Taxonomy (NCBI): domain Eukaryota; kingdom Metazoa; phylum Chordata; order Testudines; family Emydidae; genus Emys; species Emys orbicularis. The sequence continues at coordinate 97,662,894 of NC_088684.1, forward strand.
CTGTTAGTTAGGACTTGTTTGGCTTGTGATAACTCAAAAATGAGTTATTTCTGAAACTTCAATCTTCTCATGAATTGAGGGGCAGATCATCATCAGGTGTAAACTAGCATCTTCGTTACATCAGTGGAGCTATGCTGAGTTGTACCAGCTGATGATCTGATGCTTAGCCCTTAATAACAGCATTTGAGATAAGATTTGCTTTAGAAATAATGAAATTATAACTTGAAAATTGTGAGTGAAATCCTGGTCCTACTGAAGTCAGGCAAAACTCCCATTGACTTTATTAAGGCCAGGATGTTATCCCATGTGTTGTACATGTAAATTGTGGCTTTTCCAATCAACTTTTGACAATGTACCATACTCTAGGTTTCCAAGCTATTTATAGTTGCATTTATTTCAACGTGTGAGCCTATGGAAAATATCCCAATGAATGTATTTGTTCAGTAAATGTTGACAAAAAGATGACTTTTTAATTATTCCCACCTGTGGCGGGGGGAAGACTCACTGGCGCGGCGCCTCCTGCTGGCCGTTTCAGGAATTAGCTCTTTCCAGCCCGGAGCGCCCTCTGCAGGCCGGTGTCTCGCCTGCCGCTGGCCCAGTGTCCCTCCCAGATCCTGGTGCCCTTTGCCCAGGGGTTCTGCCCACCACAGTACCCCTCCCAGGGGAACCCCCAACCCTCTGAACCCACCTTGCCTCAGTGGCTACTGCCAGTCATCATCTAGCCCCCGCTCCCTGGGGCAGACTGCAGGCTGTAAACCACTCATCAGCAAGGGGGTTAGGACCTGCTGCCTTTGCCTATCTCTGGGCTGCCCCTCTGCAGCCCCAGTAGCTATTTGGCCCTTTTAGCAAGGCCTGCAGCCTGGGGTTTTTCTTGGCTGGAGCTCCCCAGCTCCCTCTGCCCTTCCCCAGCACTGCTTCACCTCAGGTACCCTTCTCAACTCCCAGGCAGCCAGGTCCTTCTCTCTCAAGAGGCGAGAGAGAGACTGTGTGCGCTAGCTTCTGGCCCACAGCCCTCTTATAAGGGCCAGCTGGGCTCTGTTTAAGCTGGCCACAGCTGTGGCTGCTTTCCCCATCAGCCTACCTTTTCGCAGCTGCAGCCCTCTCCAGGACTGCTTTAACCCCTTCAGGGTGACCACCCCGCTACACCACCGTGCAACACAGCATTCATAAAAGGATTGGACATTTACATAGATAACAAGATCATACAACATTACAATAGTAAGGGGCTTTTAAAAATTACTTTAAAAACTCATGGTGCAGGGCATAACCCAGCCTTTAGCTAGTAAGCATTAGAAAGAAACTTTGTGGGCATCTTATTCCATAAGTACATACTGTAGGTTTTCTTGCACTTTTCTCAGTAGTGCACATGTTTTGACTGTCCCTCCATTCCAGGGATGTCACTCATTCTTGTCCCAAAGTTGCCATTGTTACACACATGGATTTGGTATTCCCTCCATTTTATTGTTGAAAAATTATTTACATCTGAAATAAGGATTCAAGACACTGGGGTTATCGAAAGAGTTATTTGCACCAAAGGAACAATTCCCACAGCTTTTTAAATTTCCTACCTGAATAATTTTTGTCCCCATCATTTTGGGCCTTCACAAACATATCTCTGGCATATTGCATCTCACATTTGGACCTTACCAAACTGAGGTATGCTGAAGTGTCTGGCACTGGCTGCTTTTTGAAGACAGTATAATGGACTATATGGACCACTGATCTAATCTAGGATGGCAAATCATATGTTCCAGAAGGAGTGTAAGGCATATTTGGGAAGAGAATCCAGGAATCCTGGCTACTCCTCTGCTGTCACAATCAGAGAACACTTTTGTCTCTCTGCCTATTCTTCATACAGATCTATTATGCTTGTTGCTCTGCTACATCTTACAAGTTTTATTTAGTTGACTTCTTACAATTGTTTTTCTGTCTATGAGAAAATAAAACACTCACGGGTGACTTGAGAAATGTAGACCTGAATGCTTTTAGTGAGTATTGTTCTTAGCGAAGACTTCTGCCACATGCACTCTCCTCTCTAAGGAAGGGATGTCTCTTTTCAGCTGAAAGACTGGGTATATTTTATATTGTTTTGTGCAAGCCAATATTAAATAATTCAAGTTTGGGACTCCACCACTTCTCTGATAAATTGACAAGCACGCTTTTCTGATATTCATCCCAAAATTTTCTTTTCTAGCTTTAATCATCATTATTCATGCATATATACCTTAAATAATTGCTCCCCAGGTTTGGTGTGTGCACTCTTCAAATCTCTGTAGACTCTGGGTCCATCTTTTCTTTATTTGAAATTAATTAGTTGAACGAAGGAATCCTCTGCCTGACATTAGAACAAACTTCAATGCTTTCACTTTTCAGTTAGATAAAATCTAAGTTGGAGTTGGTGCCAAGCAGAAAGCATACTGGGTGCATTCAGTTCTCTTTTGTTAAAGTAGTTTTTAAGTTAATACTATGGAGACCTTAAAAATGGTGTCTGGAAGTTCCACATTCTCCAGTCACTTAAATGTACACTGGTAATTGCAATACACTCCTTTCTGCAGAGACAGTGATCTCATATAGGAATGTGAATTTATTCTGTAGCAATTCAGCATGTTTAACGTTATATACCATGTTTAAATAACTGCTCCTTGCTGGCTATAAATAAGCTTTTTCTCTTTTTTGTCCTAAAGCCTGGCTGCATTTAACATCTATGTCCAAATTGATACTAAGTATTGCTATTGCCATCTTGAAAGAAAACTGAAATTAGTCAATAGATTGAGCGTCTCCTGGCTGCACAGTTCATATTGGATTGCATGAAAGGTTGTACGTGTATTAGTGGCATGAAAGGTTGTACATGAATCAGTACACTTTAGTCTAAGGCAAACAATGCAAATAACTTTGAATATACAAAAACATACATACCAGTCATAGAAAGACAGTAAATTTTGGTCTGGAACTATAAGTGGCAAACTTATACTTTATATTTAGATATAGATAGATATTTGATGTGATTGTATGTGAAAGCTATTTCAAATCCAGTTTTTACTGGTATTCCAAGCCTGGAGAGCAGAGTCTGTTCAATAACAAGTTACGTTTAATTTATTAGGGTTTACATTTTACAAGTGCTTAATTCATCAAACTATGTCTTGCCATTGATTGTTACTGTGACAAGTCCATTGTCAATGAAAGGATGGTCCAGCAGTTAGGAGTTAGCCTGTGACTTGGGAGACTCCAGTTCAAGTCACTGCTCTTCTAGAGACTTACCCATTCTGATTCCTTGAATTCAGCATGGTTGTGGCACATTTATTTAAAAGAAATGTATCCACATTTTTCTTTGCAGGTGTAATGTACTAACGGCCCTCAAATGTGCACAAGTCTGCCCATCCTTAAGGAACTGTCTTCATGCTGGAGTGCCAGCTAATTACTCTTAGGGGTAAGGTGGTTTGAGAAATCAGAGGGTTTTGATCTCCACATTCACATGAATCCCAATGAGCGGTTCCACTCTTCTGACTTCTTGGCTAGGTGCAGGCCTTTCTTTGGAGTTGAGTCAGTAGAGTGCTAAAAAAACCAACCCTGATTAGCAGTTTCATTTTTGCCAAATCAGCATTTGTTTGACTTGAAAACACTTTGTTGGAAAACTTCCAGATAGCTCTAGTACAGAGACACAGAGAGGCACCTGAAAAGAAGACGAGCCCACACCATGTGCCCAGCCAGCTCTTCACTGACCACCAAGTGTTCACGGACCACAACTTAGGAGCCACTAACCTAGAGCTTTAAAGACCACCCCCCACATATCTAAAGAACTTTTTGTCTCAGTTAACAGTTGTTGTTGTTTTTGAAATTCAAAGATTTTAATAAAAAAGTAAAATGTTTATATTCCTAAAGGTAAGATCCAGACATAGCACTTCTATTTTACTGTCCCATTAAAAGTACTGTAGGACAGCTATTGGTCCCTAAAGTACAAAAGAGGTAACTGAAAATAACCTAGAACTGAGGAAAATAATAAGGAAGTCAGCTATAAATTCATAATTGCAACAGTTAAAACAGAATGAAACAAACTTGGCTATAAATCCAAAAATCTCAAAATTCCAAGTGGAAGAGAGAACTTGATCCTTTAAGCATATAATTTTAACAGTCATGACTTTAGGAGCAGCTGAGTGATTCCCAGCTCTTTGACCAAATGAAGGCATGCTCCTCCTAAGGAACCTTCCTATCCTTCTTCACAGTTCTCAGTTGACCTAACCCTTTGACTAGCACAATATCTATTTCAAGTAAAAACATTATCTTGTAATTAAATTTGTGTTCTATAAATAAAAAGGGAAGCAAAGATCAGAAGAGGTTCCTCTACTGTGCTATGGATTATTTTTGCTGGATTTAGCAATTAGAATAGCATATTTAGAGAATTTGTACTGTGTGTGAGAGAGATGGATGTGGCTAATAAATGTAAATTGAGAGACCATTTGAGTATGTTAATGGTAAAACCTCTAGGTAATTAAAACTGCATTGGAAACAGAGACATATTAGTGTTAATTGAGCTCCTATAAACATTCATTCACAGACCATCATAGTCAGTATGGCAATCTGTCTATGTATCTTCTATTTTACATTCTAAATATTAAAGGCCTGATTGTGTCCAGCCCTGCATCAGTGTGATGGGTAGTGTGCAAGGAGCCTTTCCTCGGACTTGCATCCTCTTGACACAAAAATAAAAGGGATGGGGCAGCATAAAACTACTGGCAGGAAAGGGTCTGTACTGTAACTTCTCAGTGTGGTACAGCATCCAGGATGTCCCTATGCTTCAAGAGGCTGTACCTCCCTGATATTTCACTGGAGATACCCAACCTGCACTGCCCCATCCCACTTTATAATCCTCCCCTCCCCCGCTGTTGGTACAGGATAGCTCTAACATACAAATAAGTAATATCCACATATTATTTAATAATCTCTTTATAGTACCTTTGTTTATCTGCTGTCTTGGGCAGAAGTAGATTTTATATCTGTTTGTACTTATTTTTTTTTTTGTGAGCACAACTAGTTTACTTTCAACAAAAGTGCTTTAATTGGGAAAGAAATCTAGCTACCTACAAAAACATAAATTAGGTAATGAGGTATTAAGTATAGCTAACTATGATTCCACAGTACACACACTGACTAACTTTGAAGATCCTCTAAGAATCCTGTAGTTCCAGTAGTGTGTGTACTGGCACTCCAAACTGCTGCTTAGTTCTTGCTCTCTGGAGCTTGTCTCAGGTTTATACAGCTATTGAGAAAATTATGTTCATAGCTGAAATTCATATACATAATTGCAGGATAACAGATGCCCTTATAAGGGCGGGACAATTTTTTTTATATATATTTTTGCTTTCTTTCTTTTACTTGCCAAGGCACAACTGCAAATATATTAGCATTTAGTTCTGAAAAACCCAGTCACTATTAGCAAGAGGTTAAAAAGATGGGTGCACGTTTCTCTATGTGGTCAGGGCAAGCTGCTTCACCAACCAGTATTTCCTGAGTTTCTTTGAATGTTTCAGCAAGGGAACAGAGGTAATGAGCTATACACTGGAGGTTTTAGTCATTCTAATTTTACTTGTTTGTTAGATCATCTGCATTTTTGGCCTCATCATCATCATCATAATCTATTTGATTTCAAATGTGGAAAAGCAATCAATCAGTTTATAGATGTGTTCCAGTTTTAATATTGGAGAATAAATGCTCTGGTCCAAATGTTTAGAGCACAATTCCTTAGGTAGGGCCCTACCAATTTCACGGCCATGAAAAACATACGATGAAATAAGTCCTTCCCCATGAAATCTGATGTCCCCTTGTCCTTGGCGCGCCTCAGCAAACAGGGCTCCTAGCTTCAGCTGGGCTGGGGATGGATAGGACTTGTCCATCCCCTGCACAGCTGCTTTTGGGGAGAGGGGGAAACCAGACCCACCTCCAGGTGCCTCCCCCTGCTGCAGAGGTTCCTGCAGCTGGAAGAGGCTTGTGGAGTTGGATCCAATCTTCCCTGTGTTGTTGGGAGTGCCCCAGAAGGGGGCTCCTAGCTGTTAGTCTGGGCAGGGCTGGGGCAGGACAGGACTTGCTCTTTCCCTGCAGGGCTGCTCTTGGGTACCTCTCCTAGCTGCAGATAGCGCTGCACCCCCTCCTCCCCACTCACTTCCTGTCCCCCTCCCTTTGCAGCTGCCTGGGGAGGGGACATTGTACAGGGAACTGCCCCCCCCCCCCCACACACACACACACACACCTAGGTTCAATTATTAGCTCATGTCAATAAAAATAAAAATAAAGATGAGGCACTTGACAGGATATTTTCATTGACACTTTACAGCAGCAAATAACATTCAGGGCTCAACTTATTGATTGGTAGATTTGGACATTGGGGCGGTTTTGTAGGGTAGTGTTCTCAATTGGCAGCCTACTGGAAGACAAGTGAATTTACTTGAAAATGAGTGTCCAAAGTAAATCAAAAACCTCTACAATCGTTACTGCAGTGGATCACGTGAAAGAATTTGGAAGCCAAATGGTGACAAACTATTTTGTACAAGCTGCAGCGTGTTTCCTTGGATCACACATATGCGACAATGATTCAGCACCACTTAGACTCGGAAACCCATAGAAGCAGAAAGAGGGCTGCAGATAGCGCATTGCTGGGAAACAAAAAGTAAAAAAAATAAAATAAAATAATTTATTATCTTTTTAAGAAGATGACAGAGAGCTCTGAAACCCATCTTTTAGCTAGAATGGAATTTGTGGATGCATTTGCAAGTGCTAATATACCGTTGGAAAAACGTGATCATCCAAAGCTGCATGAGTTCATTCAAAATGCTGGTTGCTTACCAAGTGCGAACAAGCTCCAACAGAACTACCTTCCAAAGGTTTTTGCTACACATTTTGAGGAGATGAACTTAAATTAACTCATGTAAGTTTTTTGAAGTTATTTCAGCTGAGTCAACAGATGAGCAAGACAACTATGTACTGCACGTTCTATTTGATTTTATTTCTGACAAGGCCAAAGACATACAGATAGGAAAGCCAACAACAGTGCTTGCCAACCGCATTTATTTGGATGCTGTTAACTACACTACAGTTTCTCAAGCAATAATTAAAACCGTTTCAAAATAAAGGGCAAACTTTGATAAAATATCTGCTTTCATAAGTGACAACTCAACTTACATGACAAAATCTTTCAAATCCGTTCTCCAAGGTCTAATGCCAATGCTGTCCATATTACATATAATGCACATATAATTTCTCTTGTCAGTGAGCCGTGGCGATGTGAGTTTGGTAAAGTTGATAAACTGGTCAGCTACATTAAAAGATCTTTAAACACTGCCCAAGTCTCAAACTTCGTTACAGGCAGCACATTGCAAACATGACTGAAATGGGGAACAAAAAATTGCACTTCCCCCAGAGCCAGTAATTACTTGTTGGAATTCCAGGTTTCGAGCTATACAATTCCACGCAGCTCACCTGAAGTACAACTCTGAGGTTGTCTCATAAGAGCTGACACAGACACCCAAAAGGCAAGTTTTAACAGAACTGTCTACCGTTCTAAATGATGCTCAGCTGAATGAGGAAGTTCAGTTCGTTGCCGAAAATGCCACAGGACTCATGGACATAATCACTTAGTTCAAATCTCAGCATGTCACAATCCACCAAGCGTACCACAAAGTAATGGATGCACTGTTCTGGACTGGAAGCACAGTCAAACGAAAATCACTCTGACAATGCTGAGTTAAATGCTAGTGCTCAGCATGTGTTTTCTTGCATGGCAAAGAAGCGCGGACAGTACTACTGCTATGGGAAAGAGTCAAGCTATGTAGCAAAAATGGCTCAAAAATTTCAACCACCTGCAGCAGTGCATATTTTTGACCCTGCACAAATGCACCTGTTGATCTTGGATTTAACCTTGCCTAATGCAATTCCTGGCTTTCATAAGAATTGTAGGCTGGAGATGCCTGCTTACAAAAATATTGTGAAAGAAGTGGACTGTAGTTTGCTTGTGCTACAGTTTTAGAACTCAGTGGAAGGCAAAATCCCCCATCTTTCAAAGCTAGCTCGGCGCTGTCCGACAATTCTAATCAACTCCGTGGATGCAGAGAGAGCCGTGTCTAAACGGACAGGTGTTTTCAGCACAGAGACAGAGAATGAAGAAAGACACCGCACAGTTGCTGGATGCTCCATGCTGACATTCTATTAATGCCATTTGAAACCAGAACTATTTTTTCCACTTGTTTTTGTTAACTGAAGACTGTGGTTCTCAAGTTTGAGGCTACCAATTGAAATCAGTACCCTAAAAAACTTTTTCAGGTACCCGTATCTACCAATCAGGGAGTTGAGCCCTGAGTGTTATTTGCTGCTATAAAGTATCAATCAATAAAGCCTGTCAAGTTCACATGACCTTACTTTATTTTATTGAAACAAGCTAATAACCGCATCTTGAAAGGGGGTGCACCCTGTACATTGCCTCTCCTCCTGTGGCTGCGGAGTGATGGGGCCAAGAAGTGAGTATGTGTGTTTGTGAGTGGGAGGAGGGGGGGCAAGGGAGGAGGTGCGGAGCTTTCTGCAGCCGGGAGAGCGAAGAGCAGCCGTGTAGAGGAAGAGCAAGTCTTGTCCCTCCCAAGCCAGCCAGGACTAGCAGCTAGGAGCCCCTAGCTGGGACGCTTCTAGCAGTGCGGGAGAGATCAGACCCACCTCCACCTCCAGGAACCTCCTGCGTCTGCAGGAAGCTCTTGGGGTGCTGGCTTCAGAGTCCAGATCTGAAGGCAACACAGAAGTGAGGGTGGCAATCCCATGAGCCCCTACAACAGGTTTGCGATCCCCCATCCCCTTTTGGGTCGGGACCCCCATGGCTACAACACCGTGAAATTTCAGATTTAAACATCTGAAAAAGTGAAATTTATCAATTTTCAAATCCTATGGCCATGAAATTGACCATAATGGACCGTGAATTTGATAGGGACCCATCCATAGGCCTATGTTTTCAATAGACTTCCATTTAAGGAAAATAAAATTTGTGTTTGTATCAGTTTGTGTATGCAAAATCCTATGTTTGCTTAAAGCAGTTGTGTTATTGTGCACACACACGTTTCCCTCTTTATATACTACTACCTGGTTTGTGAACGCAAATCTGGGTGCTTTGTCAGGAACTAAATTAAGGGGGAACGGGAGGGCATGCAGTACTCAGTCCCTTCCCTGGCCTGGGTAAGCAGTGCTCCCCCAAAATTCCATTCTCTTTGGTGCAGTGAGTTCCCCCCCTCCTATGTCAATCTACTTTAACAATGGGTTTTGTGCATGCAAAATGAGGAGTGCACAAATTTTACAATTTCATTAATGAACGGTCCCTGAAAACATGGCACTCAGAGTGAGTAGGGTCAATCAGTTAGTCATACAATATGGTTAATTTAAAGATTTTGCTCCAGCTTGCCAAATGGGGGTCTCTCTGTGTACATAGTTTTCTATTTCTATTACATTAAACACAAAATTAAGTGTAATACTTATTCTCATGTAGATTACTTTTTATATTATCCTTCTCTTTATTAAATGCATGTTGATGTATTTAATATTCTAATCCACTACCTCCTGTCAAATGAGATTAGTAGATTTTTGGTTTTCTAGAGGATAAGAGAACATTCAGTGGTGTTCCATTTTCCCAAATGAGGACATACTGCTCATCCCTATAAGAGATGTCTTAATCAGGTCAAATCAGAACAGCTGGCTGGCCACCCTGTCAAGAGACCACATCCTGTGTTAAAAATTCTATGTGTATCAAGGAAAGAGCTATTGCCGCTATCATGCTTTGTACTCAAGGGGCATGAGATTATTTGCTTGGCAAGTGAGAAGAAGGGGTTTTATTTTTAATTTTATCATCAACAGCAGCAGTTAAAACTACATTTGATTTCAAAGGCGTCTGCTGCCTGACTGCTCTTCTTCCAATCCTCTTTTTAAGTACCACTGGAAATAATAATATATAAATTATCAAATTAATAAAGAGTTGTTTTCCATTAGGTTATCTATACGCTATTCCCAGCTTTATGCAAACAGTGTGAACGCTTTCAAAATTGTATATAAATATTTAATTCTTTGTGTGTCATATTGGGCTAGCATTTTGTAGTCATGTCCTCTTTCAGAAACTAAAGACTATGTTCACCTAAGTTTTCTGTCTAGTTCTGGTAAGACCAGAGGTGAAAGTAAGCCGGTACGGTCCAGTACGGCGTACCGGCAAGAGCCAGTATGCCGTGCCGGACTGGACTGGCTTCCCCAGGCTGGCGATTTAAAGGGCCCGGGACTCCGGCTGCTGCAGGGAGCCCCGGGCCCTTTAAAGCGCTGCCCGAGCCCTGCTGCCAGAGCCCTGGGGTAGCAGTGGTGATTTAAAGGGCCAGGGGCTCTGCTGCAGTAGCGGCGGCTGAAGCCCCGGGGCCCCCAGCCGCAGCAAGAGCCCCTGGGCCTTTAAATCTTGATTTAAAGGGCCCAGATATTTAAAGTCCCTGCCTCTTCCGGTTGAGGCCATGCCTCCCCCTGCTCAGGACTCTGGCGTACCGGTAAGTCCTTTAAGTTACTTTCACCCCTGGGTAAGACACAATAGGAGAAAAAGATTAGAAGAAAAAAAATATTTTCTACAAGGACCTGGGTATATTGTAGAGAGAGCTGGTTGAAAACAGAACAGTTTTTCATCAGAAAATGCAGTTTTGTCAAAATCAATGGGAATGTTCTTATGTTGATGAATTTGCACTGGGTAAAAGCTAAAATAAAACACTTCAACTTTCTTCTTGTGTTTAAATAATATAATTTTTTTTGTTTTGATAAGATATTTCATGTTGACATTATCATTTCAATTGATTTTGTTTTGACTTTTATATTTTAAATATTTATATATGTATTCTTTAATATTTTAATATACAAGTCAAATCAAAATATTTTGATGGTTCCATGTAGGATTTCAGCAATGCACTCTGGCTGGGGCTGGAAGTGAATGTCACCTGGAAGCTCCAGTTGACTCATCCTACACATGGCCTATAATGGGCAGGGGGCTAGCTATTGTAGAGTTTGCGTCTCATGTAATCAAGCAACATTCCTTAGCGATGCTGTGATTGAAAGAACTTGGGATGAAGCTTTCAGGGGATGGTTGCAGCTGAAGTGTTGTGTTTAATACAATCAAGAGCCCTCAACTAGCTATGGAATGGCTGGAATAGATGTCAGATAAATATTTCTACTTATCAGTCATTAGTTGCTAAATTATAACCATCAGTGAGGCATTTGTGAAGAGAGAAGGGAGAATGGAGAGCAATGTGAGCCTCTTACTGAAGATTAAAAGGTATAGACTGGTTAGCAAGGAGAGAGAAAACTAAGAGCTCGTCACTAGACCAACCACTTGTGTCAATAGGTCACATAAAGTTGTTTATATATTTATTTTTGGTCAATCTGTACTCCACTGCAAGCCACTTTCTCCCCTTTTTATAACAGGTTCCTTAAGAAGCTATGGAAGAACAAACATTGTAGGTGGCACAAAAATAAATAGTAAACCTTGGAAAGCTTTCGAATAATTACTGTTGATTAATGGAGTCTACAAATCTTTTAAGGGCAGTGGAGCACAGAACAGGTCTTGACTTCTTGTGAAGCAGTAGGTCTGAGAATTTCTGAAATTCATAGTTTTACTAAATAGTATTGGAGCATTTTTGTTCTCGATAAGTTTGGAAGGAAGATTCCTGAAGATAATAACCCAGTGCTTTTTTGCCTCAGTGAAAAGTTCAAATCCTGGTAGGGTTAACTCAGCTCTTCACCCTTCTGCTGTGGTCCAGATAGTGACCAACTACTCAGATAAGCAGTCCTATATTTCAGTTGGAATATTTATCTGAATATGGTGACCACAGGTGGCTGGCTAAGTAGCAGTTCTGCAGAAAAGGATCTGGGGATTACAGTGAATAAGAAGCTGGATATGAGTCAGCAGTGTGCCCTTGTTCCCAAGAAGGCCAAAAGCATATTGGGCTGTATTAGTAGGAGCATTGCCAGCAAATTGAGGGAAGTGATTATTCTATTCGTCACTGGTGAGGCCACACCTGGAGTATTGTGTCCAGTTTTGGTCCCTCCACTACAGAAGGGATATGGACAAATTGGAGAGAGTCCAGCAGAGGGCAACGAAAATGATTAGGGGGCTGGGGCACATGACTTACGAGGAGAGGCTGAGGGAACTGGGGTTATTTAGTCTGCAGAAGAGAAGAGTGAGGGGGGATTTGATAGCAGCCTTCAATTACCTGAAGGGGGGTTCCAAAGAGGATGGAGCTAGGCTGTTCTCAGTGGTGGCAGATGACAGAACAAGAAGCAGTGGTCTCAAGTTGCAGTGGGGGAGGTCTAAGTTTCATATTAGGAAACACTATTTCACAAGGAGGGTGGTGAAGCACTGGAATGGGTTACCTAGGGAGGTGGTGGAATCTCCATCCTTAGAGGTTTTTAAGGCCCAGCTTGACAAAGCCCTGGCTGGGATGATTTAGTTGGTGTTCGTCCTGCTTTGAGCAGGGGATTGGACTAGATGACCTCCTGGGGTCTCTTCCAACCCTAATATTCCATGATTCTATGAGGTGGTCCCATTGTAGGGCAGAGGAGGTGAAGGGGTGTCGGATAAATCTCAAAAATTAAGATGCTATCTAGAACTGGTTGAAAAATAGGTTTCTTTTCTTCAGCAGAACATTTTTCACAGTTTTTGCTTAAAAAACAAAACAAAACTTTTTTTAGTTTTCATAAACCAAAACCCAACTTTTTTTTTTTTTTTTTTTTTTTTGGCTGATTAACTTTTCTTCCAAAAAATTGAAAATTTTCAAGTTAAGCAGACACTTTGTGCAAAAATTTTCATTTAGTTGAAAATCTAATTTTCCATAGGAAAACATAGGAGGACATTTTTGACAAGTCCTAGTGCTATCTGTTTTTCATGGTATTGAATATCCCGTAGATTCCAAGGCCAGAAAGTACATAACCATCTAGTCTGACCTCCAGTAAAACACAGGGCATTTCGTAGAAGAGCACGGGCTTGCTTCAATTTTGTTGGCCAAAATTTCCCCTTTCCCAACTGTTTTGTAGCATGCTTTCCACTTCTCTTAGCTGTTGTCCTCAATTTAGGCATGGATTTTGAGCAGGGTGGGAGGGGTGTGTGTGTGTGTGTTTACACAGAAAAACATATGTATGGTTATTTTTTGTGGGGGAGTAAATTCGTAAAAAAGTGATCATGCTTGCATGCAAATGCACACCAATATTTATTTTTATATATTTAAATATTAAAATATAAATATTAAATATGTATAAATATGTATATATTTGTCTTTGGGATATGAGACAATATCAAATAATTTATTATTAACGACACATTGACTGTATAGGGAATACTTTAAATGAATAAATTATAAAAACTCTCTGAGCAATATCTTAAGCAAATGTGACTTCCTCCTACCTCCCTTATCTTAAAGATAAGAACTTTAATCCTCCATGGAAATTGCATGTGCCGGTAATGAAAGTAGTTCAGAAATATACATGCATTGTATTAAATTAAATTTAAAAGGTTATGATTTCTTAGGGACTAAATATTAGCCATCTTTTAAGATATTACTGTTTTACATCCACATCAAACCCAGAACAGCGAGTGACATAGGCAAACATTATGCAAATGCACTTCAGATACAAATCTTTAAAACAGCTCCTTGGACCTCTGCTGCACCTGCAGTAGCTATTTAATGAGATCTTCTTTCAACACATAGAAATTAAACCACTTGATTTATCTCTATTACTAGATTCCAATGATTCTATGCCAAGGCATGTTTCATGATTAATTCTGAGAATGAGAAGAAGGATTTGTGTGTGCAAGCCCTTATCTGACTCTGAAAAAAGAAGAGAACCCTGCTACTCACTCACCTTCAGTAATCTAGGAGCTGCTGTTGCTGCAGCTATTTCTAATGCCATGAGCCAAAGAAAACCTAGATGCCCAATATATATCTTATAAATAAGTCAACAAAACCAGAGTTACGCTCACATATTTCAAAATCAAGAAGTGATTTTGTGTTGCAAGGTGTTTTTTTTCTTTCTGTTTCTTATTTTTTCCCCCTGAAGACAGAACTAGGCCATGGTTGACAAGCAGACAGGAGAAAAGCATTAAGAGCCATTTTCCTATTTAAGAGTATTAATGCAGAGAGCAAACAAAAACATTACAAACAATGGGTTTATTGTCCTTCCACTCATCTGTCAAGTGTATACTGATACTCAGTGCAGCCAAATGTCTCTGTGTTTCGTAAATGGCAATGTTCAATTTTCTCACCACTTGTTTTTGTTAAATTAAAACACATTTCAAGATGTTATGTTAGCTGTACATACCATCTTCAGAACGTTGTTTTCTGTACTTCAAAGAGATGGGAGAATATAGACTTGCATTTCACTAACAGAAAATCGTTTTTATTCTAGACTCTCGTCCTTTTTTTCAGGTCTTAAGTCTTATAAACAATTCAGCCTAGAATCCAAATGAGCAACATGAAAGGAGATTATTTAGGGCCAGACTGTGACTCCTTTACTCATATTGGAAAGCAGTTGCTTACATGACTAGTCCCATTGACTTCAGTGGCCTACTTCTGGGCTATATTGTCCGTTACCATGAGACCTAAGGAAGGGATAGTGCATAATTGCATTACTGCAGAGGCACACTAGGGACACAGTTGTGACTCTCAGTCACAGTTCAGTTCCTGTTTCTCCCTTGCTCCAGGAGAAATAAGCTGTGTCATCACTATACCTGGTGCAGCGTACATCCCACTCAGCACCAGCTCAGTTTCATTGGCCAATACTCTGCCCGCTTTCCTGCCTGTTCACCTATGCCAGAAGGGAGCCAGTGCCAGAGGCCCTGTGATGGCTGCTCTCTCCCCCAGGCGCAGATCAGCAATGCAGATAGCCCAGAAGTGGGAGTAAGGAGGTATTTTACACTTATGTGGGTTCATAAGTCAGTTCGCTATTAAGCCCTTCTCACCAGTTTAAAGGGTTCACAATGTGGCCCATGGGTATTGTCTTTCATTGTAGCCCTCACCACTGACTTCTGTGTTTCAATTCAATCCTCTTTTTCTTTGAGTGCTTGTCCCTATGTGTAGTACACTTTAGCAGCACCCACTCAGTCCACCCATGCACCCCTCCTCTCCTTGTGCTCACCACCAAGCATAGAAAGGGGGCTGCCAAACTACTGCCAGACTGTGTACACAGTGGGCATCGACTCACTAGTTTTGGTTCCTCAAAGTGTCCTGGAGTCCCTTGACTTCTGGGAGGACAAGGGAAAGGTGTGCATCGGGGTCCAGTTCAGTCCCCCACTGCTAACAACAGACATATCTCTGATAGAGTGGGGAACCCACCTGGAAGGGGTAGGTGGTCCAAGCAATGTGGTTCCCTCAAGAGTTAATGCTCCACATCCGCATGCTGGAGTGGACAGTAGTCCAGCTGGCCTTTGAGTATTTCTTGCCTTGCATTTGAAGCCAGTCAGTCTTGGTGCTACTGGACAATGTGACAGCGATCTGTTACATCAACAAGCAGGGAGGGGCATATTCCTTGCAATTCTGTGCAGAGATCACCAGCCACTGGAACACATGCATACCCCTGCAAGTTGCCCTGACTGCCATCCATCTGCCAGGGGTTCAAAATATCCTGGCAGATTCCCTCAGCAGACATGTCTTTAGAGAGCATAGGTGGGAACTTCACAGCCTGACCCTGTGGGAGTTATTTCGTGAGAAGGGTCACCTGACCACAGGCTTGTTTGCATTCGGACGTGAACAGAAAATGCAAGGACTTCAGCTTGTGATGGGTTGTTGATGCGCCTGTCAGCCCAGCTTTCTAACTGCCTTCTCCTGGTATGAGACTGTTACCTGGGGTCCACACTCCTTCCCAGTCTCATGAATTTGTCACTTCATCTATTCTTATTAGCAACACTGCAGCTGTGCAACTGTTTCATCTTTCTTAGCAAAGGCCAATTCCTAACTATTTGGTGTTCTCTCTTCCAGTTAATGGTGTCTGAATACACAAAATGGCTGTGGTTATGTCAAGTCCAGTTCTCTCATAACAAGACCTCTTGACATAAGACGAGGGGAGGACTCACTATCCCAACCGATCCAAATAGGTCTCCTAGACTCTGTCTTGTTTGTGGAGAGGATGAAGGGAAGAGGCTGTTTCTGCCCAGAGGATGTCAAAGTGGATCTTGGATTGCATAGTACCCTGCTACGAACTGAACAATGACCCTCTTGGGGGCAGTGTGAGAGCATGCTCGACAAGAGCCCCGGCAGCCTTAATAATTTCACTAAAGGGTATCCCTAGTACTGACATCATTTGCTGGTGCAAGCATCTGCCTTAGATGCCTCCCTGGGCAGGGCAGTCCTGCATTTTATAGTGGCACAGGGCTCCAGGCACTCACCTCCTCAAGAGGGACATGGCTTGTGAATTGCCTGAAGTGTACTACATATAGGGACAAGGACTTGAAGAAGAAGGAAAGGTTACTCACCTTGTAGTAACTGGAGTTCTTCTAGATGTGATGTGTCTATGTGTAATGAACTACTCAGACACCTTCCCACTGCCTCAGATTCTATCATGGAAACTAGCAGTAAGAAGGAACTGACAGCCCCCTTTGGACTTTCCTCGTGGAGTATGAGGAGAGTGGGGCTGCATTGCTAGGAAAAATTATTCACACCAGGGGGCATGAAGCTCATGCACAATGTGAAGTGCACTACACATAGTGACAACACATCTTGAAGAACTCCAGTTATTACAAGGTGAATAATCTTTTTTTCCTCTTAGTGAACTAAGTTCCCTGCTCCTGCTTTATTCTCAGTTTTAAAAATAGGCTTGAAGAACACTCTTACTTGTAAATGTTCCTCATATTTTTGGAAAGTTCCACAGTCTTCTAAATAAGGGTGAAAGACTTGTAATCAGAACTGTCTTTTGATAGCAAGTTTCCAGTTTAACAAGGGTCTGAGTTGTAATTCAGGAGAACACTATTGATTTTTTTAAACCTTTTCACCCGTTGTGATTAGTTCCATCAATCTCCAGTCATCCAGACTAATTCTCAAGTTTTGCTTTTCTTGGTGGGAAAATGCTACATGATTGGAATGGGGTTCACCTTTTCACACTTTTTACATAGGCATTTAGGCTCTGGTTCAGCAAAGTGCATGATTTGCTGAGTCATGGCCTCTGCAGGAAATCTTGGCCTTACCGAAGACAATGACAAAATTTCTATTGACTTCAATAGGTTCAGGATTTCACCCTCAGTTTTAGAGGTTTACATTACCTAGGAGTGTCCTCATTTAAAAAACAAACAAACAAACAAACAAAAAACTACTCAGTACTGATGGAGATGGACGGTCACATGTTTAAGGTGGCTCACCTTGAAAACCACAAATCTAAAACTACCTGATCTACAAACAAAGTACAATTTCATTAAAAAAGAAAAGCACGGGGAGGGAAGAATGCTGTATATTATGTTTTGCTTGCTTGAACAAAAAGGGTAAATATTTTCATTAAATCCAGAATATTTTTGGATGAAAAAGATAATTTAGTGTAGAAAATGCAATGATCCATTTCACACTGAGAATAAAAGATAAATGATTAATTTAAGATGTGAATAAAAGATGTATACTAAGAATTACTAACAAAAGAACCACTTAGGATTTGATCAGTGTATTTGTGCAGTGTAAGCAGACATTTATTCATTAGGTTATATAGTCTACAGTTATTATCTAGGGAAACTTAAAAGTTTTGTATTATTTTGCAATAGAAACATATTGAGAATTACAAGGGAAAACATGATAAAACAGTCAAATAGAAGGATAACCGAAGACATACCAATTACATTCTCTAGATAATACTAGACCTACATGAATGCAAAATTTTATATGACTAAAACTTAATTTATTCTCAGCAAAAGTGCACACAATGTATCATAGTATTAAGATATGATGGCATACTATTGACCCTGGAACAGTATGCTGCCAATATTTTTGCCATTGGAAAATGGGGCCTGAACCTAACCATTTAATGTCATGAAGCTCCCATTTCTAGCTCTAATGGATAGCAAGAGGTCATACCTTTGGATCACTGGTTCAGCACCAATCATTGCCCATTCTGAGTCTCATTCTGGCATAATTTTGGGTGAAATGTAATATTTTGGCGATAAGAGAAGCAAAGAGAGAGACATTTGTGTTTCTTTTAAAAGACAGTTGTGGCAGAGTGCAGGTGCTGCTTTCCAAAGTCTTTGTACCCTAAGAATGACATTTGCAACACTGACACTCCCTTCGACCCAATAAACTCCTGTCAACTAAACAAAAAAAGGGGGGGGAGGAGTTGGGCAGGGATTTAATAAAGTCTAAAAAATAATCACAGTAAAAGCCCCTATCTCAGGCAGAATATGTACCCCCCAAAAGGTAGACTCCATGAAGTCCACTAGGTATTTCGCTATTTCTACTGCTTATATGGATGGTGCTCAAATAATATGGTCAAATCCTAACATAGTCTATGAAAGGTATATGATAAGATACTTTTTTTATATAGTTGTGCAGTTATTACATAGATATCATCACTAAATCTGTGGTGGTGTACATAGATGGTATAGAAAGTACCCCAATCTCACCACATCAGCTTTGATTCTGTATAGATAGATTGTTACAGCAATTCTCTCCTCCGATCTTATCTACCAGTATTCTCACCCTCAACAATTACACTTGTCCATAACTGGAGAATAAGACTTATTTTTTTAAATGTTATTGAGGATTAACTAAGTCCCAGACTCTGTGATTGTATGAATACGAATTCTCATTTGTATGAGACTTGAAGCTCTGATGGCAGAAGAAAGGAAACAGTTAAGACTTGTACAGAAGGTACTTAATTCCCCTTTTCATTTAAGAGATGATTCTTCGATCTCCCAAGAGAAACAAAATCCTTGTCGGGGAAAATTGAATCTGAAACAGGCTGAAGACAGTTTTGAGCCAAATAAATTATACGATTAACCGCATATCATAAGTAGTATCTGTGTAACTTGATGTAATGGCGTTCAATACATATGTTATTCGTGGGGGAATTCTGCACCATGCGTGCACTCAGAATTCATGACCGGGGCAGAGTTCTTTGCTTTCTCCGTAGAAAATGATGGGGAAGCAAAGGGAAGCCGCAAGAGTGGTCACATGCCCCTCCCCAGCAGTCCGGGTGCATCATTTCCGGTGCCCAGAGCAGTGGGTGGAGAGGTAAATCACCGCGGGGAGGCATCGTCGTTCCCCCCCAAACAGAGGCAAGGCATGGGGGGTACGCGGGGGCATGTGCCACTGTCTCCCTATCCCCACCCCTGATTTCTGTGAGTGCAAAGCTGCCCAGATGAGGGAGGGTGGTCATTCGGCTCGGCTTGCTGGCTCTGCACCGGGCCACCTCTGCACCTGGGAGTGAGGGGAGGGGGATATAGGTGCAGGGGACAGTGGGAAGAGGAAGGGGATGGGGCCTGGGACAGTGGAGAAGGGACGAGGGAAGCCAGTCTAGCATGCAGCATCCCTTCAGTAGCTGGAGTCCCCGGCTAAGCAGGCCATCAAACCCCCACCCCGATGAGCCCCACCCCCTCTTCACCTGGATCACCCTTATCAGCCCTCCACACTGAGACACTGACCCCACCAAGCCCCATTCCCCCAGCACCCGGACCCTCCTGCTGAGCCCCACAAAACCAGACCCACCCCTGCTGAGCCTCAGCCACCTTCACCTGGAAACCCCCTCCCCATAGAGTCCCATTGCCCCTGCATCTGGAACCCTCCAATGATACATCCTGTACATCCAGATCCCCTACTGAGCCACCCGCAGCCAGATTGCCTCACACCCCACACCTGGGTCCCCCCACACTAAGCCCCTCCACATTTGCATCCTGCTGGGCTGAGCCTGCTTGTCTCTACCTGATGCACCTTGCACAGAGGGGCTGGACCCCGGGGTGTTTCTGGGGCAGGCCCAGCCCTTGCGCTGTGTCAGGGTCAGGTGCAGCCTCACTGCCGAGTCCCTGTCCGGGGTGAGGAGAGGCTTCAGGGTGATCTCCCACCTCCGTGCTCCCCACTGCCAGGCTAGAGCCTCCACATTTATATATTGACAAAATTTGCAGAATTTCTAAATATTGTGCACAGAATTTTTTTGGCGCAGAATTCCCAAAGGAGTAATATATTGTGCGTCATTGCTGAAAGGGCCCTTTTTGGAGATGTGACTGATGTTGTTTATATTATTGCCATGAAGCATATTTTATACATGCTGCCTGCAGTTATTTTACTTTTGAACTGTTTTCTTTTCATTTAATAATTGCAGAACTGGAGATAGATTGACAATACTGGGAAGTTGCCTAATTTCTATGGCAAATCCTTGTAGCTGACAAACAATGTTCACATAAAAATGTGTTTCTGCCTCTTTCCAGACAGCTTTTAGTGTTTCCTCTTTTACACTACAAAGGAAAAGTATCATTCATACCAAACAATTGTTGTATTTCTTTTTGGCTAAGAACACTGGAGCCATATTCTGCCACTGTTACTCATATTGCATAGTTACTACTCTAAAGAAGAGTACCATTGAAATGAATGGGACTACTTTCTGAGAAAAGTAGTACCCTAGATGAGTAATAGTAACAGGAAATCTAACCTTAAAGACACAATTCTTTTGCTCACACCGAGTAGCATGGTACTCCATGAGTAACACCATTCATTTCAATGGGACTAGTCAGTGAGGTAAGTGCTATTCAGTGGATGTAAGAATGGTAGAATTTATTCTTTAACTAGAGGAAAATAAATAGGTATGTTGTATAGCTAAATTGCACCAGTGTCTAACAGGAAAAAAAAAACACTTTCTATAAAATTTACAATTTCCTCTCATGTTCCCATACCTTCACCGATGTGTGGGTTTTGTTTTGTTTTGTTTTTTTTTTTTTACAAGAATTGTCCTGAAACTTAGCCCTTAGCCTATATTGTCAAGATATGGTTTGGATAAGATACCCTTTCTTCTCACCCACTGTGACCTCAGGGAGACCTACTGAAGTATTTTGCCCCAATGCTGTACAGCATTTCTTAAAATTTGATTTAAGTTTTCATTTTATTATCAGTATTTATTTCTTGGTATTGCCTTATCTAGTGTTAATGCCGTTTTAAAAACTGTATTCTGGAAATGGCTGACATTTTATATAGTTATGAAATTAATGACTAATAGCATTCAGCATTATAGCTAGGGCCTTACCAAATTCACGGTCCATTTTGGTCAATTTCACAAAAATAGGATTTTAAAAATAGTAAATTTCATGATTTCAGCTATTTAAATCTGAAATGTCACAGTGTTGTAATTGTAGGGGTCCTGACCCAAAAGGGAGTTGCGGGGGGGGGGGGTGTCACAAGGTTATTTTAGGGGGGGGTCACGGTATTGCCACCTTTACTTCTGTGCTGCCTTCAGAGCTGAGCAGCTGGAGAGCGGCGACTGCTGGCCAGGAGCCCAGCTCTGAAGGCAGAGCTACTGCAAGCAGCAGCACAGAAGTAAGGATGGCACGGTATGGTATTGCCACCCTTACTTCTGCGCTGCTGTCTGTAGAGCTGGGCCCTCAGTCAGCAGCCGCCACTCTCCAGTTGCCCAGGTGCTGAAGGCAGCACAGAAGTAAAGGTGGCAATACCGTGACCCCCCCTAAAATAACCTTGTGACCCCCCCCCCCCCGCAACTCCCTTTTGGGTCAGGACTCCCAATTTTAGAAATGATGGTCTCCCCCATGAAATCTGTATAGTGTACGGTAAAAGCACACAAAAGACCAGATTTCATGTGGGGAGACCAGATTTCACAATCTGTGATGCATTTTTCATGGCCATGAATTTGGTAGGGCCCTAATTATAGCAGTATTCCAGCATTTTATATGCTCTTATTTTCTAATACAAATATATGCAGCATAGTTCATTAAAGGAAAAAATGTACATGAATACAATATCATATATTTTGGAAAATACTTTAATGAGAAGTAGCATTAATGTGACAAGTCTTTTGCCTTCTACTACAATTTTCCTGCCTTGTTAATTTCACTATCTCTTGAGATTTTTAGATTAATGGTTGTATGGTACACATTATAATAGGAATAAGCATATTGACTAAGCTGACACTTTCGTACAGACTTTCAAATGTGAACAGGGAATTGCCAGGGTAATGCATGCCATTGCATGCTCAAATGACTACTTAGATACATTACTGGTTATTTTGTAATTGCAGTTACTGTGATTTTTTTACCCAAACAGGCTGCTTATAGATCTGTCCTTGCCATATCTTTCAGCATCTGTAGAGGAAAAGTGGATGGATGCTTTAAGTCTAATTTCTGTTTTCTTCCTAAATTATGCATTTTCATCTTTAATAAGTAGCATTAATTGACAATAATGTATTTACTTCATTACTTATTTATTAAGGATCTTTTACCCAGAAATGTATTTAAAGCACTGCAGAAAAAAGGTCATCAAAAGTCTGAAACAGCATAGTAGCTTTAAATCACTTATTTTTTAAGCTGCCACACTGCTCTCTGAGTATATACTGCCTTCTCTAACTAACATGGATACCATTAAATTAATGGAAACATTGTCACATAATTTATTTTAAAATATTAATTAAATAATTTTTTTTCTCAAGTCTTCAGAAGTTACGAGGTCTGGGATAGTTTTATAAAACGAAGTACTAGTTAAAAAAAAATTGGCTGTTGCAGGCTGTACTGCTATCTACTAGTGAAAAATGAGATCACGCTTGTGAATTTATTTTATGTGGCTCAATTCAATTAAAAAAAATAGTTCTATGGGGATTCTTTGTCCTCCCTCACCCTCCACACAGAGACTTCTTATTATAGCTGTGTATATTTTTGTAAACATTGGCATGTGTGTTTCTTCAGCTCCCATCTTTCTTCTCCAAAAAGATCTTGCAGGTCCAGGTTTGAATGATCCAATTTTGTTTCCAGTCTTATTCTGAATGAGAAAATCCAAATGGGTTTTGGAATTCTTACAAACAGTTCTGGGAGAGCAATGGTAGCAGAAATAACTTTTTGTGAGAAATATGTAGAAATTGGTTCCAAGTCAAAGATCCAGCCATTTTAGGTCTGTGTAGCTAGACATAGGCAGGCATCAGGGAAAGCACAAAGAAATAAACCACATTCATATTATGTAGAAGGAAAAGGCTCTTTTATCTCCATACAACTGACAATTTCATACAAGAGCGGGCAACAGGCTTCCTCATCTTTATTTCAATTCAGTACAAAATCTACTGAGCCATTTGTGTGTTGTTACTGGACTGGATCTGATCTCGCGTCTTCCAGTTAGTAGTGGTTGTGTGTGCCCAACACTTTGGAGGCCCTTTGTGATTCTTTAGTATTGATGCCTATAAGGCTGTACAATATGCATTTTCAATTTAACCTGAAGTACTGGATTCCTGAGACATGGCACTGGGCTCTTGTGAATCAGGATACAGAGAAACAAAATTCACCTTATGTAACTGCAGCAGGTACTGAACTGTGAGCTACAGCAGAAATGGCATATTCCTTCAGCCACTGACCTGGAAGCTCAGGGAAAACTGCGGGGAAACCTGCCTAAAAATCTTGCAACTAACAAGATTGTATTTTTCAGAAGAACTGACTTTAGGCTGCTGCTAGTTACATTTCTCTTGCAAGAAGCAGTGTCAAATTGGGGCCACTTGTCTCTTTACATTTGATCTCACCTTTTGATATTCATATAGCAGAGCAAAATACTCGAATATTAGAGGAAATGAAGATGTGAATATTTTGAGAGTATTTATGGCTGCTTAAAATATGCCTTACAACGTATGGCATAAAGGCGTAAAAGCGGGCTAAGTTCTGCCGTGCCACGCAGTGATTGCCATTAAAAAGTTAACCCTTATCGATAGTTAATACATAGAATCTAATCCAGATTCCACTGAAGTCAATGAGTACTTTGCCACTGATTTCCATGGAAGCAGGATTGGATCCACCGGAATAGGTCAGATACTTCAGAATTTCCCTGTACTTGGAATTTAAAAAAAAAAAAATGTGGCACTTCAGAGGCTGTGGCATGGCAATTTGTTGATTCTTAAAGTTGAGCACTGTTAATGTCATAGGTAACAAACTTGGTGTCAGTTATTGAGCAACTCAAAGCATTCTAATTAGGGTTGTCAATTAATCACGGTTAACTCATGCAGTTAGCTCAAAAAAATTAATCACGATTAATCGCACTATTAAACAATAGAATACCAATTGAAATTGATGAAATATTTTTGTATGTTTTTCTACATTTTCATACATATTGATTTCTATTGCAACACAGAATACAAAGTGTACAGTGCTCACTTTATATTATTATTTTTATTATAAAATATTTGAACTGTAAAAATGATAAACAAAAGAAATAGTATTTTTCTATTCACCTCATACAAGTACTGTAGTGCAATCTCTTAATCGTGAAGGTAACTTACAAATGTAGATTTTTTTGGTTATATAACTGCACTCAAAAACAAAACAATGTAGAACTTTAGAGCCTACAAGTCCACTCAGTCCTACTTCTTGTTCAGTCAATTGCTAAGACAAATAAATTTCTTTACATTTATGGGAGATACTGCTGCCTGCTTCTTATTTATAATGTCACCTGAAAGTGAGAACAGGCTTTCACATGGCACTTTTGTAGCCGGCATCGCAAGGTATTTACATGCCAGATATGCTAAATATTCGTATGCCCCTTCATGCTTCGGCCACCGTTCCAGAGGACATGCTTCCATGCTGATGACGCTTATAAAAAAAACAATGTGTTAATTAAATTTGTGACTGAACTCCTTAGAGGAGAATTATATGTCTCCTGTTCTGTTTTACCCTCATTCTGCTGTATATTTAATGTTATAGCAGTCTCGGATGATGACCCAGCACATGTTTGTTTTAAGAACACTTTCACAGCAGATTTGACAAAACACAAAGAACGTACCAATGTGACATTTCTAAAAATCTAGCTAGAGCACTCGACCCAAGGTTTAAGAATCTGAAGTGCCTTCCAAAATCTGAGAGGGACAAGGTGTGGAGCATACTTTCAGAAGTCTTAAAAGAGCAACAATCCGATGTGGAAACTACAGAACCCGAACCACCAAAAAAGAAAATCAACCTTCTGCTGGTGGCATCTGACTGAGATGAAAATGAACATGCATTAGTCCACTCTGCTTTGGATCGTTATCGAGCATAACCCATTATCAGCATGAACACATGTCCTCTATAATGGTGGTTGAAGATGAAGGGACATATGAATGTTTAGCATATCTGGCATGTAAATATCTTGCGACGCCGGCCACAATGGTGCCATGCGAACGCCTGTTCTCACTTTCAGGTGACATTGTAAACAAGAAGTGGGCAGCAGTATCTCCCCTAAATATAAACAAACTTATATGTCTTAGCAATTGACTGAACAAGAAGTAGGACTGAGTGGACTTGTAGGCTCTAAAGTTCTACATTGCTTTATTTTTGAATGCAGTTTTTTTTGTACATAATTCTACGTTTGTAAGTTAAACTTTCATGACAGAGTTTGAACTACAGTATTTGTATTAGGTGAATTGAAAAATACTATTTATTTTGTTTTTTTACAGTGCAAATATTTGTAATAAAAAAGTGAGCACTGTACACTTTATTTTCTGTGTTGTAATTGAAATCAATATATTTGAAAATCTAGACATTTTAAATAAATGGTATTCTATTATTGTTTAACAGCACGATTAATCGTGTAATTAATCACAATTAATTTTTTAAATCAGGCGATTAATCGCGATTAATTTTTTTAATCACTTGACAGCCCTAATTCTAATCTAAATTGCACTGGTTTGGTATTCTGCAGATGTGGAAAAGGAATCTACTACAACTCCCCTAGTACATCCATGTGTTATAAGAGGGAATGTGGTAGTAGATTCAAAGGGAGTGTAGCCATTTAAAAAAGGTTATTTCAGAGTGTGTGTCAAGGGGAAAGCTCCACCTAGGCAATCCTGTGCACCCAGAAAGTACTAGGAGTGCATAAGCTGAAACAGCACCTTAGTAGACAATCCATTTGTGCTTCTGGAAGTGCGCATACAGCCCTTCAGTCTTGCAGAAGCTGTTCAGTCCAACAACAGAGTCATTTCCATAATGGAAAATATATATTTATATGGTATTAAATTGTTAGTTTTTGTAACAGGTAAACATGGTTTATACACTTACAATATGACAAATGTGACTACAGCCTGATGTAATCATAACTTTAGTATTTTCCTTTATTTAGTGGCATAAAAATCTTATTAATTAGTGGTAACAGTTTACCTAAATCAATAAAATTTGTTTTTGCCTGAGGTTTATGTAAGTATAATATATTCTTCAAATATTTGTCTATAAGTTCATGATTCATATATTTCCATATATTTTATACTTTCCAAAAAGTTTCCAAATTTAAATTATTAAAAGTATACTTTCAGCATTGACAATATACGTTCAGATTTCAGTTACTGTTTGGCTCTCTATTGACTGTGCCTCCCATTATGTTGATTTGATTTACTAAATAGTTTTTCATATGTATTACAATATATTTCTTCCGAGAGGGATTTTCTACATGAGTTGCTTTCCCTTGGCTTTGCCTGATTTTGTGGGGGTACAGTCGAAGTTAATCAGCACTGAGGCATAACAACTTGCAGTAATAGCTACAATCAAGGAATGAACTGAATCTGATTACCACAGTGGGTTGCAGCTAGAGATTGGCCCAAACTAAACCCCGCTATTTGGAAATTTTGAATCTGGATCCCAACCTTTAGAGTCTAGAAATGCCTTGTTGATAAAGAAGATTGACAAGGAGCATTCACAAGAAAACTGCATGTTTCCTTTCAGTGGGGTTGTGTTTTTTTCCACCTGTCATGAATTTGACTTCAGGAGACATGTGGCTTAAGAATTTACTCACTGCTTTCAAAGTTTTTCCGTAAAAGTCCTCCTTTAACTATAGTGACATTAGGCTGGATTCATGAACACAGTATTGATTTGTGCACATTTCTTTTTCTCTTTTAGATGTTTGTTCGAGAGGCAGAATGGCTTTACATTTACCATCACCTCACAGATCTGTCTTATTTACTGTTAAATTTATAAGACAAACCCATTGTTGAACCTCTGGGTGCTGGAACAGTTCAGTACTGTAAGAAAATGTATATTTTTGACAAAATAAATTACCTCAGGAAAAATGACAGCCACTGTATGGTGCTATAAACGACATTAAACTTGGACTTTATCAGACAAATAAGGATGTGAGTTCTAGAGTTGAGTTTGCTCCATTCTCTTCGTTTCCATCATATTGATAACTAGGGACTGTAAGCAAAAGCAACCCAGTTAATCTTAATAATCAATATGGATTTAAAGCAACAATAATGTTTCTTTTCAGATAACTTTACATTAAAATTGTTTTTAAATTAAATTATTTCCATCAAGCAGGACTTGCTGAAAGATACTTTCTGAACAGCCTTCCCCCACCCAGTCACCCACACAGAGAGAGTTTTGCAACTGGGAAAAGTTGGAGGCGGTCCTGGGTGTGTGAGTTGATTTCTAGCAAAATGAGCTTTTTTACACTTTTCACCTATTTCTAATCAATTCAGGAGCCATGGTCCGATTCTTTTTTTAGAAAAGGTCCACAAATCAAGGCAAAACAGTGTGGGGGGGATTTTTTTGTTTGTTTTTTGCTGGTTTTGAAACTGAAGTTATTAGTCCTAACTCAATCATAAAAATAGCCTGTTGATCAAAGACTTATTTCATGTTGTACCTTCTTTTGAGTAAAATATTTCATGAATTCCACTGATGTCTTTGTTTATGGTTATTTTCAGAACTGGAGGCAGAGGAGTGGTGCAAACATCTTTGCATAGAGTGTCTAGGAACCAGGCTAAATGATATAAGCCTTGGGGAGCCAGATTTGCTTGCTGCTGGAGTCCAGAGAGAACAAAATGGTAGGTAGCCATCTGATCTGGCCCTTCCAAATATTTCTGAATAGTTCTTCCTAAAGGTGAACAACAGTCTACATTTGTTTTTTCTTCACATCTGCTATAATAAGGAAAAATTGACCAGATGCAAGGAGGAAAGAAAATTCTGACTAACTCTAGTAGCAAGTCCATGACAAATATGATGTGTATATATCGAGAGAGAGAGAGAGAGAGACAGACAGACACACACACACACTATGGTCACATTTGGGAAATTAATATCATGACTTCTTTGGACAATGAAAGAAAACAGCAGACATTCTAAAATAGTCCCTGAAGAAATTGATGAACATTTGAAAAAGTCATCCTTTGGGTCAGAAAACATCTTCTTATTATATATTCATACAGTGCCTAATACAATGGTGCCAGGGCCTCTAAGTGCTACCACATACAAATAATAAATATAATGGTGGGGCATGGTCCACTGAGAAGAAAGTCTCTAGCTTTCCAGTAAATGTACAGGCGATTGGATGTTGGTGGTTGAAATCCGCAAGAATTAAACAAAATCTTCTGTTATACAATCATATAACATCCAAAATCACAGCCCTCTTTTATCAAACATTCTTATTCCTTGGAACAAAGTCCATGCATTACTTTAACAAAGTAATGCAAAGAAGCTTAGAGCTTGTCTATACTTACATTTTATAGCGCTCTAACTTGCTGGCTCAGGGGTGTGACAGTGCTTTGAAGTTTCCTGTGTAGCCATGTCCCCCAATAGTTATAAAATAGAACCGGTATCTGTATCTTTGCTTCAGCTTTGCAAACAAAATTACATCATTAAATTACGGAAGGACTACCATTTTCTCAATATTATTTTATTTATTAACTTGTGGTAGTGTCCTGGATGCATTTGAATCCAGTAAATGAAACATGCAGAAATCCATAAGAAATTAGACATCCTACTAGTTCTAGGAAAGGATGTTGCTCAGGTCCATTTCAGATAAATCTGGGGCCTTTGTGAAGCTGTTTGTTTGGATCATTCACTGCAAGACACAAGATTTAGCACGTAATATGGTTCACCTTCACAACTGCCTCAGACCACTATACTAAGTACAGGAGGATGGATTGACAGCCATGTGGGGAGGTGAGGGTAATCAGGAATATATCCAGGAACAAAAACACAAACAAACACTCTTTTTCTATCATCTGCCATATATGTATAAGTTATTATATTGTAGAACAAGTGTGTATGTGTTTGAGGGGGCAGTTATGGGAACAGTAGGTGGAGGTTTCCTCAAAGATGAAGAGGAATAAACCTGTGATCTGCTCAAATGGGTTGCAATAAAGGAGAAACATCTTTATTCCCTAGGGGTCTCAATATATCACCACAGAGCTGTGAGTCAGTGTCCTGCTGCTTTGTGTCATAAGCAGTGAATATCACAATGAGATTTCTCAGCTTGTGCCTGATAGAGTGGGACTTTCATGACATAGGGTCCCCTGAAGATCCAGGCTGAACAGCTCAGTCTGAATTGGCCTTGATGCAGTTGCTGTAGTATAACAGTTAATTGTGTTGCTACTGACTACTAAAAATTGGCACATGTAAAAATAATTAGCATCTTTATTGTCCTGTTGTAAATAAATGGAATGAAACAAATACAATTAGCTTGGAGGCATGGGGCCTTGGTGTGGATCACATCGATAAGACAGCAAGGGGTATGATTAGTGGTACCTCTTCAAGCAAAGGGGGGTGAATGAAATCAAAATGTCAAGAACATTCTGTACTGAGTCATTAGTTACAGTACCTCAGACAATGCAATTTTGATACATATGCCCCAGTATAGAATTCTCTATTTAAATTAGCATCTTTAAAACTCAAAGTTGCTATCCTAGTTAGTTGCTTAATGCAAAGCAAGTGCTCATTTTCTTAAAATCCCAGTAGGATGTACAAAGAAGACCAGATGCTGCTGCTATTGGCATCAGTCCACCCTTTTGGTTCACATAGCTGCCACTGTAAGAGCTTGCAGGTGCGCTCAGTTGTCTTCAACAGGCTTTTGGTTTTTGTTTGTTTGTTTTTTACTAAAATAAGTTAAATAGAACTGTGGACCTTAGGAACTAAGATTACCTTAGTTTCTCTAAACTTGGAGGCCTTATTCCTAACATGACAGTGTAATGGAAGAAATTAATAATTTCTGAGGAAATAATTTGGTGATCTGTGATAGAAATGTCAAATTTAAAAATTATTTTTCTTTAATCAGTGGTACAAAATAATGAGTTCTACCAATTTGCAAGATTCTAGCTCATAAGGGCTCACTTTCAAACATTGTAGCTCAAAGGGCACTTGAAATCCATAGAAAGAGTGATGAGCTTCTGATGACCTGAAATTGAAAGGTCAAAGTTTAAATTTGCAGCCCATAAAGAGCCACAGTATGTAACAAATTTCAAGATTCTTGCTCCCTGTGAAAATGGCTCCCTGTGCTCCCTGTGAAAATGGCAATTAATTGTCAGACTCAAATCTGTTACAAATGACTGCATTATATAGGTGTTATGTAATTGTACTTAACACTTACATAGCACCTTTCAAGCCAGTACTTTATAAGCATTAATATCCTCACAGTATCCCTCTGAGTTAGGTTAATATTCATGCACAGAGTGACAGAAAAAGATGGAAAGACACCACCTGAATCTTAGCAGCAGAGCCAGGAATAGAACCCATAGTCTCTACTCTTAGTTTCCTTTTCTTACTACTGGCATGTACTGTTTTCTGAAAATTTTCAGGGCTATTCCCTCAGGAAGGGTTGGATATGGCTGAACAAGAGGTACCGATCTGTTGGCTCTTGTTAACAGCTAAGGTTGTGACAGAATTTTCAGTTTAATTAGACTTTGGGTTCTAACTTACTATTGATGTTTTGTAGACAAAAATAATTGCAACATGGTGACATGATATAACATCACAAAGTTAATATCTTTATATCCTGGCAAGACAGTACTGCCAGATGCAATCATTTGCAAATGGCCCCATATCCCTAAACATCTGCTGAACATACTTTGCCACAGTGAGGTGCAGACTTTACTGATAGGTAATTACTGCCACTTAAAGAAACACTAACTTAATAACAGTTTTCTTTCATAACTAATCTGGTTTTTCCATGGTAGCATTCTTAATATGTTATGTCCCGCATCTCCTCTAATATTTCCATGCTACACTCCCTTTCTCTGGAGTTTGTGAATTCTGTGTTGAGATCATTTGTATTCCATAAATCGGTATGGCCAGTTAATGTAGATTGAAAGGGCAGGGGAGCACTTGCCATATGAGCCAAGGAGGTGGGGGAGATGTGGAGATAGCAATCCATCCAAGATAAGGAAGAATGGAGTTCTCTGTCCCCATTTCCCCTTGGTTTAGCTCCTGGTTATGGCAGAACAGCAGCTGGGAGGGCCTAGCTTTCAAGTTTTGTGGTAAGTTGTGTGACAAAGAACAGAACCTGTATTGGTGGCTTCCGGGCAGATTCAGTGGCCTCAGAAGCTTGCTAAGGTCCTCAGTGTGACCACCCTTTCTCAGTGTAGCGGCAAGGGTCACAGCCTACCGAGCTACTTTCATCACAGGCCAGTATAGGAGGTGGGAAGGGGGGATACCCCAAGGTCTCTGTTGCTCCTTTGAGCTAGTAGGCGCAGTTGAGCCTCGTCTGGACCAAGGTCTGCTTCCCCTCTCAAAGGGGTCTCTGTAGAGCATGGGGGAGGGGGGAACCCAGGCCCACCCTCTACTCCGGGTTCCAGCCCAGGGACCCTAACATTAGTAACTGTTGGCGGCTTCCCCTTCACCACTGGAGCTGCTTTGATTCCCTGGGCCACTTCCCCGTGGTCCCCTTTTTCTAGCTTCACCCTTACCTCAGGCTTCAGCAATGCTTCCTCTCCTCCAGCTCCTTTCACCTGGGCTCCCCTGAAGGAACTGGAAGGAGAGCTTTTAAGCAGTATGAGTGGGACTTTGATTGGTTCCAGCTGTCTCCATTAGCCTAACAGCCTTAACTGGTTAATTGGCATCAGTGTCTTAATTGGCCTGGAGTAGCCTTTGTTTGGCTTGAGGTTGAGATCCCTCCTTCCACCACTCTCTTATATCCTTCTGGTTTGAGTCTGTCACATATCCATCCCCCTGCTCAACACCAAGGGGTTGGGCAAACTTGGGTTGTCATGCAATGCACCTGTGACAGGCCATCCGCGTTGCCGTGGTGACTTCTGTCTCTGTGCTGTATTGGAACTGGAAGGGTTGGGGGGATAAGAACCATCTGGTCACTCTCGCATTTTTTCCTTGTTCCGCTGCATCCACAAAAGAGGCGCATGGTCCGTCACGAGGACAAACTGCCCCCTTAGCAGGTAGTAGCGCAGTGTTTCCATGGCTCACTTAATGGTGAAGCATTCTCTTGACCACTGCATATTTCTGTTCCCTTGGGAAGAGTTTCCTACTGAAGTAGAGGATCGGGTGTTCTTCTCCAACCATCTGGGATAGGACAGCCCCCAGTCCTACTTTGGATGCATCTGTCTGAAGGATGAACCCCTTAGTGAAGTCTGGAGCTCTGAGTACCGGGTCACCACAGAGGGCTGTCCGCAGAGCTATAAATGCCCTCTCTGCTGTGTCAGTCCAGGTCCCCGAGCTTCCCTGGTGGCAAAATGGGGAAATAAAGCAATGGTAGTACCCCACTACCCCCAAAAATACCCAGACTTGTTTCTTGCGAACCGGTCGGGGCCAGTTTTGGATGGCCTGTAGTTTGAGTTGGGGTTTTACTATGTCTCGTCCCACAATGTAGCCCAGATATTTAGCCTCCATTAACCCTGTGGTGCACTTGGCGCGGTTTGCGGTAAGGCCAGCGCGCCTTAGGGTATCAAGGACAGCTTCCACCTTTTCCAGGTGGGTTTCCCAGTCCGAGGTATGAATAAACACATTGTCCAGGTAGGCGGCTGCGTAACTGGCATGGGGGCGCAATAGCTTATCCAGAGGTGCTGAAAGGTAGCTGTGGCCCCATGCAGACTGAATGGGAGGATGGTATATTGAAAGAGACCCTCTGGCGTGGAGAAAGCGGCTTTCTCTTTTGCGTCTTCAGCAAGGGGAATCTGCCAATACTCTTTAGTTAAGTCTAGAGTGGTCAGGAACCGGGCATTTCCCAGTCTGTCCACTAACTCGTCTATGTGGGGTATAGGATATGCGTCAAACTGGGACACCTCAGTCAGCTGACGGAAGTCATCGTAGAGCTATCCGATTTGGGTACTAGCACGATCGGGCTAGACCACTGACTGTAGGACTCTTTGATTTTCCCTAACTCCAGCATTTTCTTTACTTCTGCTCCGATTTCTTCTCTCCTGGTAGGGCCTCATTATTACCTTGGCCGTGAGGTTTGTAATGATGTTGTTGTATGTCTCTGTTGTTCGACCTGGCCAAGACAAGAATACGTCTTGGTTCCGGTTGATCATCTTGGACACCTCCTTTCTTTGGGCTGGTGTTAAATCGGGAGACACCCTCACCTGTTTGGGGGGGAAGGGGTTGTTCTCCTGTGGTGAGTCCTTTTGGACAAATACACATACTTCTTGGGTATGCCATGGTTTTAGAAGGTTTACTTGATACACTTGTTCTTGTTTTTTAGTCCTGGTTGTCTTACCTTGTAATTCACCTCTCCTAATGTTTCAACTACTTTATAGGGCCTCTGCCACGGGGCCAAGAGTTTACTCTCTGCTGTGGGTACTAACACCATTACTCAATCTCCGGGTTGGAACTGCTGAACCTTTGCTTGGCGGTTGTAGTGAGTTTGTTGGGCTTTTGGGGCCTTCTCTGGTTTTTCCGGTACTATGGGGGTAACCCAGGTTGTAATGTCTCTCATTTGCAAAACATGATCAACTATATTCTTCCCCATTTTGGGCTCCTCTTCCCAAATCTCCCTGGCTATGTTTAGTATGCCCCGGGGGGTGGCAACCATATAATAGCTCAAAGGGAGAGAAACCAGTGGAGGCTTGGGGAACTTCACGGATGGCGAACATAAGATAGGGCAACAAGGTATCCCAGTCCTTTCCATCCCTACTTACCACTTTTTTTTTTTATCGTGGCTTTGAGGGTCTGGTTGAATCTCTCTACCAGACCATCGGTTTGCGGGTGGTAAACTGAAGTTCGCAGGGTCTGGACATGGAGCCGGGAGCAGAGGTCCTTCATCAGGTTAGACATAAAAGACTTTCCTTGGTGCATTAGAATTTCTTTTGGTAGCCTTACCCTGGCGAAAATTTCCACTAGCGCCTTTGCTATGCACTTGGAGGTCGTGTTTCAGAGGGGAATGGCCTCTGGATACCTGGTTGCATAATCCAAGATGACAAGCACATATTGGTGGCCTTGAGTCGTCTTTTCTAGAGGCCCCACCAGATCCATGGCTATTCACTTAAAGGGAATCTCAATGATTAGTAGGGGTACCAAAGGAGCCCTTATATGTGGGCAAGGGCTGTGCAATTGACACTCGGGGCAGGAGGCGCAGTACCGCCGGACATCCTCATGTACCCCCGCCCAGAAGAATCCACGCAAGATCTATGCCTGGGTCTTCTCTACTCCCAAATGTCCCCCAAAGAGGTGACTGTGGGCGAGGTTTAATATTGCCCTCTGATGTTTTTGGGGTACCAGGAGCTGGTTTACCACTTGTTCCTGTATTTGTATCACCCGGTACAGGAGGTCCTTCTTAATCATGAAATAGGGCGCTGGCTGTCGGGCCTTTCCCTCCACAGGCACCCCATCTATCTCGGCCACCTCTTTTCTGACATTATCATATCTGGGGTCTTCGCTCAAAAGTCTGCCTTCTGGGACCTATCGACCTGAACACCTAGGAACTGGCCTCTACCTCCTTGGTCAGTTTGGTAGTATTGGGGTTGGGACCAGCCTCTACTTCCTCTTCCCCTTTGGGGGTCTCTCCCTCAGTTTCCTGTGCCTGTCGGCCTACTAGGGCAACATTCTGTCCCTAAAGTAGGATCCAGGTGCCCAAAGCCTTCGCCACCCTCCTTTCCCTCTGAGTTTTTCTGCCCTTCCTGGGGGCGGGGAACAACTCTTGAGATATTTCAGCAAAAAAGGGGGGGGGTGACTTTTTGTTAGGGATCAAGTATCAGAGGGGTAGCCGTGTTAGTCTGAATCTGTAAAAAGCAACAGAGGGTCCTGTGGCACCTTTAAGACTAACAGAAGTATTGGAACATAAGCTTTTGTGGGTGAATGCCCACTTCATCAGACGCAAGTAATGGAAATTTCCAGAGGCAGGTATAAATCAGTATGGAGATAACGAGGTTAGTTCAATCAGGGAGGGTGAGGTGCTCTGCTAGCAGTTGAGGTGTAAACACCAAGGGAGGAGAAACTGCTTCTGTAGTTGGATAGCCATTCAGTCTTTGTTTAATCCTGATCTGATGGTGTCAAATTTGCAAATGAACTGGAGCTCAGCAGTTTCTCTTTGGAGTCTGGTCCTGAAGTTTTTTTGCTGTAAGATGGCTACCTTTACATCTGCTATTATGTGGCCCGGGAGGTTGAAGTGTTCTCCTACAGGTTTTTGTATATTGCCATTCCTGATATCTGACTTGTGTCCATTTATCCTCTTGCGTAGTGACTGTCCAGTTTGGCCAATGTACATAGCAGAGGGGCATTGCTGGCATATGATGGCATATATAAGATTGGTGGATGTGCAGGTGAATGAGCCGGTGATGTTGTAGCTGATCTGGTTAGGTCCTGTGATGGTGTTGCTGGTGTAGATATGTGGGCAGAGTTGGCATCGAGGTTTGTTGCATGGGTTGGTTGCTGAGTTAGAGTTGTTATGGTGCGGTGCGTGGTTGCTGGTGAGAATATGCTTAAGGTTGGCGGGTTGTCTGTGGGCGAGGACTGGCCTGCCTCCCAAGGTCTGTGAAAGTGAGGGATCATTGTCCAGGATGGGTTGTAGATCACTGATGATGTGTTGGAGAGGTTTAAGCTGAGGACTGTAGGTGATGGCCAGTGGAGTTCTGTTGGTTTCTTTTTTGGGCCTGTCTTCTGGGAGGCTTCTGGGTACACGTCTGGCTCTGTTGATTTGTTTCTTTATTTCCTTGTGTGGGTATTGTAGTTTTGAGAATGCTTGGTGAAGATCTTGTAGGTGTTGGTCTCTGTCTGAGGGGTTGGAGCAGATGCGGTTGTACCTCAGCGCTTGGCTGTAGACGATGGATCGTGTGGTGTGTCTGGGGTGGAAGCTGGAGGCATGAAGGTAGGCGTAGCGGTTGGTGGGTTTTCGGTATAGGGTGGTGTTAACGTGGCCATCGCTTATTTGTTCTGTGTTATCTAGGAAGTGGACCTCCCGTG
Organism: Emys orbicularis; assembly: GCF_028017835.1. Taxonomy (NCBI): domain Eukaryota; kingdom Metazoa; phylum Chordata; order Testudines; family Emydidae; genus Emys; species Emys orbicularis. The sequence goes on from NC_088684.1 coordinate 97,699,156, forward strand.
TAGATTGGTCCAGGCTGAGGTTGATGGTGGGGTGGAAGCTGTTGAAATCATGGTGGAATTCTTCCAGGGTCTCCTTCCCATGGGTCCAGATGATGAAAATGTCATCAATGTAGCGTAGGTAGAGAAGGGGCGTGAGTGGACGAGAGCTGAGGAAGCGTTGTTCCAGGTCAGCCATAAAAATGTTGGCATATTGTGGGGCCATGCGGGTGCCCATGGCGGTGCCACTGGTCTGGAGGTATATATTGTCACCAAATTTGAAATAATTGTGCGTGAGGATAAAGTCACAGAGCTCAGCAACAAGTTGTGCTGTGTCATCATCAGGGATACTGTTCCTGACAGCTTGTATTCCATCTGTGTGTAGGATGTTTGTGTAGAGAGCCTCTACATCCATGGTGGCTAGGATGGTGTTTTCTGGGAGGTCACCAATGCATTGTAGTTTTCTCAGGAAATCTGTGGTGTCACGGAGATAGCTGGGAGTGCTGGTGGCGTAGGGTCTGAGTAGGGAGTCCACATATCCAGACAGTCCTTCAGTGAGAGTGCCAATGCCCGAGATGATGGGGCGTCCAGGATTTCGAGGTTTGTGGATCTTGGGTAGTAGAGCCCGGTCGGGGCTCTAAGGGTATGTTGATTCGTTCCTGTGTTGAACCCTCCCTGATTGAACTAACCTCATTATCTCCATACTGATTTATACCTGCCTCTGGAAATTTCCATTACTTGCGTCTGATGAAGTGGGCATTCACCCACCAAAGCTTATGCTCTAATACTTCTGTTAGTCTTAAAGGTGCCACAGGACCCTCTGTTTCTGTTAGGGATGACTCCTTAACTTTGGGGTCTTCTCCCCTCTCCTGCCCCTCTAGCGGGAGGAAATTTCCAAATCCTGGGAAATCCCTTCCAATGAGCACAGGGTATGGGAGTTTAGGGACCACTCCCGCTTTTACCCCAGTGATGTTTCCCTGGATTTCGATCCTCACCGAGATGGCAGGATAATAACTAACAGTCCCATGTACACATGTTACTCAGTACGATTAGCCTGTATTAACTGTCTGCGTTTCACTAGGTTCCCTGAAATCAGGGTGACAGCACTGCCAGAGTCCACAAGCGCCCTGGTCTCTACCCCATTCAGTTTCACTGGTTTTGTGTATTGATGTGGGGTGACTGCAACCCCCACTAGGTTGATTAAGGTGCATGGGTCTGTCCAGTCCCCCAGGTTACATTGCATGGCCTCCTCCATATTGGGACATTACACCACTAGGTGTCCCAATTCCCCACACTCGTAACACCTATAAGGGGCTCTAGGCACTCCTCTGTCTCTTAGGTTGGGGTCTTTGCCCCATGGTTCCCCCCGCTCAGGCTCATCCTCCCTTTCTGGGTTCTCGGCTGTTCTGTGACCACTACCCTTTTCCACCTGGGGCTCCCCGAATACTTGGTTGTCTGTATTCCAGGGTCAGGGCTGGGTACTTGTTTCAGGAGGGGGCTTCTCTGGGTAGTCAGGACAGCTCTCGGGCTGCTATCTGTCTCTCCACCAACGTGATCACACAGTCGTAGATGGAGGGGTCGTTCTGGCCCACCCATGCATGAAGATCCAGTGGCAGTCCCCTCATATAGTGGTCTGTGGCCAAATTTTCCAACATTTCCTCCGGGTTGCATGCCTCGGGTCATAACCATTTCCGTGCAAGGTGGATGAGGTTGAACAATTGGGACCTCGGAGGCTTGCCCTCCTGGTACCTCCACTCGTGGTATCTCTGGGCCTGTACTGCGGTCGTTACCGCTGATCGCGCCAGGATCTCTGCCTTCAGCTGGGGGGTAGTCAACGGCAGCTTCAGCGGGCATGTCGTGGTAGGCTTTCTGGGCTTCTCCACATAAGAAGGGAGCAAGGATGCTGGCCCACTGGTCCTGGGGCCATGCCTCTCACAAGGCAGTCCTCTCAAAGGAGAGGAGATACGCCTCTATGTCATCATCTGCTGTCATCTTTGGTAGACAACCGGCAGCCCTCCATACTCGCGACCCTTCAGATCCTTGTTTTTTTGGTGGTGAGGGCTTTCAGCTGGTCCACCACCTCCTGCAAGAGGGCTCGATCCTGGGAGGCCTGCCCTATCAATAACTTGTTGGTTTCTTCTTGTTGCATCATCACTTGGAATCGAGTGGCTGCCTGCTGGGCTGCAGTGGCTTGCATCAGTGCTTTCATTATGTCTTCCACTGTGGTGAGGACACCCAAACACAGTGCATATTAAAAAAAAAAAACTCTCCCCTTCTTCTGCTGCGCAGTGAATGATAAATCAATATCCCACCCCTGCTTCCCCTCTCAAGGGGGTCTCTGTAGAGCATGGGAGGGGACCCAGGCCCACCCCCTACTTCTGGTTCCATCCCAGGGACCCTAACAGTAGCAGCTGTTGGCGGCTTCCCCTTCACCACTGGAGCTGCTTTGATTCCCTGGGCCACTTTCCCGTGATCCCCTTTTTCTAGCTTCACCCTTACCTCAGACTTCAGCAATGCTTCCTCTCCTCCAGCTCCTTTCACCGGGGCTTCCCTGAGGGAACTGGAAGGAGAGCAGTATGAGTGGGACCTTGATTGGTTCCAGCTGTCTCCATTAGCCTAACGGCCTTAACTGGTTAATTGGCATCAGGTGTCTTAATTGGCCTGGAGTAGCCTTTGTTTGGCTATCCAGGGAACAGGGACCTTCTCATCTTGAGGCGGAGATCCCTACCTTCCTCCACTCTCTTATATCCTTCTGGTTTGTCTTCGTCACAGGTGTAAGCCTCATGGTGTAAGCCCTAGGACTATTTGACCTCCTCTCATTGAGACATGTTGGGTGTTACTTTAATTTTTACACCTAGTGATTCCAGGGTTTTGAAAATATGTGCAATATGGACAAGTTGGCAAGCTTCTCCTCTTTTAGACATGTACTTGACCATTTACCCTCCCCCTCCACAGTCATGTGGTTCCCCTGAGATGAGCAACAGATTTTTGGAGGGAGGATACTTGGTGCTTTGTGACATAAACCAAAAGAGACAACTTACACCATGCTTTTTGCCTGGAAGTCTGGAAGAATTTATATTTAGGATATAAGTAATATAACAATAGGGTCCTGTGATGAGGTGTACCTACCCTGCACTAGCCCCAAAAGGGTTCACTGTGCTTTGCAGGCTGAGGAAGGCCCACCCCTCCAACTCTGCTGGGCATGCTCAGCCTGGAGGCAGAGTATAAAAGGAAGCAGCCCAACTAGTCTGGGCAGGCTGCTGAAGGAGGAGGATGCAGACTGCAGGCTCTCTCCAGGGAGCTGCTACAGGCCCCGAGTACAGCGCCACAGCATGCAGAGTTCCAGACAGACTGCAGGCTGCCTGACAAGCCTGGAGAAGGGACTGCGCCGGCCGGAGTTACGCCACCTGAGGACCCCAGGGACCTGGGGAAACCATGGAGCATTGCCGAGGGAGAAAGGGTAGGAAGCAGCCCAGGGGACTTAGACTCTTCTCCAGTGAATGAACTGGGACAACAGTCAGCTTGTTTTTGGAGGATCCCCACTGACTTGTTAGTGACACCCCACCCCCCCCCCGGGCTAGGACTCGGAGGAGCAGGGAGGGCCGGAGTCCCCCTACTTTGGGTGCCACACCCCTCTGAGGGGCACCCAACTTCCCCAATGGATCACACAATACCACAGCGGTGGGCTACTCTATTGACTCCGGCCATTAGGCCGTGCTGCCCTGAGCAGAAGGGCTGCTTTATTGACACTGGCCACTAGGCCGTACCACCACATTTATAGTCAGGGTCATGAACGAGGGACCTAACTGGCGGCTATACAGTTTCTTCCCTTCTTCTCACCATATGTGACCCGGCACCCATGATGGGGGTGTACCTACCCTGCAACAGGTCCCAAGTAGACATGGGAGAATAATGGGTTTTTCAGCTCACTGGCAATTCTGAAATAAATAAATAAATAGTTTTGTGTCAAACACTACATTTTGTTTGAATTTGGAGTATTATTTAATTTTTATTTTTTAACAAAATTAGACATTTTTATTTGTCATTTAAAATAAAAATATTGAAATGAAGCATTTTATTTTTTTTCTGATTAATTTGTTTTTTAAACTGAAACAATTTGGTGAATTAACACACATTCACAACATGTTTTGGTGTTGCAGATCTGGCATTTTTTACCAAAAAAAAAAAAAAAAGTTTTTGGTCAAAATATTTCACCCAGCTGTAGTCTTAAGTCTATTAACTAAATTGTTAATGTTGCTTGATTGATGCTAAAGTCTGTGTTAGCCTAGTGGTTTGAAACAGATTGGCTCTTTTATGATTTTGAGTGTTTGATGGCTGATAGCGAGATATAAAACCATTTTCTAATTATTTTCATTGTTGTAGAATCCTTATTTGTAACACCCAAAACCGTTATTTTCTACCTACTGGTTTTATTGGATCTGTGGCATGTTGTGAAAAATACATGTTCGCATTTTCTCTTTGGCTTTTTTGTTAATATTTTGAAAAGCTTTACATGGTAAACAGCCAGCACGTAAAGGAAAGTAGAAAAGGTTAAAACTTTGATTGTTGTAATGATTGCTAATATATAAATATATATAAGCGGCAGGTTCCCTTCCCTTCATCCCACACCCCCTCCACTACCACAATTATTCCCTGGTGATAGGAGTTAAGCAAGGATGTGGCAGTGCTTGCTTTAATGGAGACCTCTGGCTGGAAAAGTCCTGCTACTAGGGAGGGAATAAAGAAGAGTTTTAAGCTACTGCTGTGCAAAGCACATCATTAACAGTATGAAGCCACCTCTTTGAATTCTATCTCAGTTATTACTCGTAAGAGATATTATTACTCATGTAAATACCTTAATTCCAATGCTTTAGGTGGCTTTTAGCTGTTTTCTTTATATACCAGACTCATAACTCATGGCTGAGTTGAATAAAATTTGTAGGAAACTGAGAGCTGAGCTAAAGCCTCCCTTACTCTTCCTCTCCCCTTTTACCTTCTTTCCTCCCCTCAAAGCCTCCTGTATTACTGCAGCTCTCCAACCCCAGGAACTTCAGCAACCCCTTTTCTAGTTAGATTGCACTCCTCTTATTTACATTATATACATACATCTTTGGTATGTGTTTGTACAGTGCTTAACACAGTGGGGCTAGTAAAGAGAGGCTGGACTCGGTTACATCTGGATCCTGATAATTTCCATTGACCCTTAGCCACAAGTGAAGGATCTCTTGAGAGTATGGTACACTGCTCCCTACCACAACCATTCCCCCTGCTGACACAGGGAATAAGAGACCTAGTGTATATCATCAGCTCATTTCTATACAACCACACGTGGTGATGTATTTTGAATCTGTTGACTGAGCCTTAATAATAGGAAAAGTTCCACTATTTTAATTTGTTTAGCTGACTTGCTGTGGTTTGCCTGAGGAGTTAGGTTCTTCTGACCAGTTAAATCAAAAGGTTTCACTGCTTTTAGTTTTTAGTACTATGTTCTCAATCTCCTTGATAAAAATGAAGCTGTTTGTCTGTTGAATATTTACTTTAGCACTGATAAAATACTGGAGTAATATTTGCTGTCTCATTGTTTGTTTTTTTCCAAAAAGACCAATATACACTTCTTTTAGAGGAGGACAAAACAAGTTCTTGGTAGTGGAATGAGATTTTTGCTCCTGGGAGAACACTAAGAACAGACTCCAGGTCTTTGACATTGTTAGTGAAGATATACCCAGCTCAAAACTACTTTTAGTCTGTGAAAGAGACTGGGAATCAGAGGTAATAGTGATTGACAAGGGATGAAACTGTGGTTGCTATTCAAAATTCAGACTTTGCCAACAGTTGGTGACTCTTGCCCTTTTCTTTTATATATGAGAAAATGGTGATATTTCACATACTGTGGTATATGTTGACTTTTTTAATGATAATCATGGGATACATCAATTATATGTAAGGTGGTAGAAAACTCACAGGTAAAGACATCAATTCAATTAAAATATTTTTGAAGTGGTACAAATCAAATCTGAAATAAGGTAATGTGGGATCAGATCCTGCCAGGTACTGAGTGCCTTCAACCATCATTTTGATAGGTATTAAAGATGTACAGAAAATTGCAGATTGGACCAATAGAATCATAGGATTAGAAGGGGCCACAAGGGTCATCTAGTCTAACTCCCTGCCAAGAGTCAGAAAGAAAAAGTAGGCCAGAAAGACATTCTATCTAGAAAAGGTGCAAAATGCCAAATGTTAAGGCAAATATGCAACCAAAGGGAAAAATCTACCTGATTATCAGTGGAACATCAAAAACCAAAAGTTCTTTATGCAGTTTCTTTGGGAATCCATACATAATGAGCTCACTCCTACTTGTCTTACTTCCTTCAGTGGGACCATTGCACGAATCAGGATTTGGACCTATATGTCTTATCTTTTTTCTGTAGTTCTTGTATTCATTTCTGGATCCATATGTTTAAGACCGAATGTTGGGCCCAATGTAAAGCCCATTGAAGACTCCCATCAACGTTAGTTGGCTTTTGAAAATCAGGCCCTACGAGTCTGATCAAAAGTACTCAGCTTATGCAGAGGCATCAAAATAAGTGGCATGTTTGGGCATCAGTATGCCCAATAGTGGGCCAGATTCTTCACTTGTTATGTTGGTTTTATCCAAAGCATCTCCATTGATTTAAATGGAGTTATGGCAATGTAAAATTGGTATAAGTGACTGGAGAAACTGGACAAGTATATTCAGATTTTAATGCAAAAGTTTAATGGGGGTTTTGCTTAGAGTGGGTCTGTGGGTGGGTGTGAGAGAGCGTGAATTAGTTTTTCATTCCTTTTCACTCTTTCCATGTTATCGTTGACTAGTGCCTCATAATTGATTTCTCTAGTAAAGACGTTTTGTTAACTATTGTGTTGTCTTCCTTTGTATAAGTGCTTTTTATTTGGAAGATACCATAGTATCTCAATTGAATAAAAAGAATAGCCTTTTCCTTTTTATATGCAGTGAAATTACAAACTTAGTCAAAGCATAGAAAAGATTATATAATTCAATTACACTCATCTGATTCATTTTTAGAAAATGTTCTTAGATCTATTGAATTACTGTATGTGATTCACTGTGTGACAGAATTTTGCACATATTTTATTCATTTTCTGTCATCCTTAATCCATTGTTTATAGTTTCAAATTTGAAAAAGATAAAATACACATTTATGGCTAGTATTATTCAAATAAGACATTTATTTAAACATTAAAAAGCTTATTCAATATATAGCATCTGTAACCAAAGTAAATGGTTAGTAAATCCTAGGCACAACATCTTTGCTTCCTTGCTGAAATTAATTGATTTACAATAGCTTTGATATTTAGGAAATTAAGAAATCTTACTACAAAATATTTTGTAACTGATGTAAAACAGAAAAATTGCTGTTAAAGAGGTTAAATCAATATTTAAGGGCCAGTTCCTCAGTTGGGGTACATTGGGTAGTGCCACTAAATCCATTGGAGCTACACTGATTCATACAAGTAAAGAGCTGGCTAAATTTGCATTTATTTTTATCGGACTGTGGTTGTGGCTTTCCCTAAAAAGAATCCTGGACTTGGGCTATAACTAACAAATGTTACTACTTGAAGATGACAGATGCTGTGAGTGAAAGAGCTCTGTTGGCCACCTGGAAATGATCCAAGTAAAGTTAGTATCCCAAGGACTGTAGTTTGAGGACCATTACTTTCAAGATTAAGACTAAGAGCTAGATTCACAAAGAAATTTAAGTGTGGTGACACTGAGTATCACCACTCCTTACTTTTAGGTGCCTAGAAAATCACTGGGATTCACAAAAGACTGAGTTTGGTGCCTAGGCTCCCTATACAATTAGTAGGGAAAGAGACTCCTAGAGTGGGAATCGCAAAAGCCAGCATTCTAGGTAACTCCTTACCTAAGCTAGCCAGTGGGAGGTGCCAAACTGAGAGATGTGTGCTAAGCCCCACCCCTCTTCCAGAGATAGGCATTTAAGTCTGGGCTGCAGGGAGGTGCCTCCTTCTGCTTGGGATTCTCTGTTGTAAACTCTCTCTTGGTGTTAGACGCCTATGCCATTTTTGCAAGAAGCCAAGGGTGAGTGGAGGGAGTTGAGCCCAGTGGTTGGGTACTCAACTGGACCTGGTTCAAATCCTCCCTCTGCCTGAAAGAGAGAAGGAGTTTGAACAGGGATCTGCCACTTCTCAGGTGAGAGCCCTAATCACTGAGCTATAGGATATTCTGATGTGATGTTCCCTCAGTCTCTCCTGTTGAAGCTGTTCCTCTGTGGATATATAATTAAAAATTTAATTGGAGCAGAGAGACTGGATCCAGTGTCTCCCACCTTCCAGGTGAGTGCTATAACCACCAGGCTACAGAGTCACTCCCATGCTTACTTTATCTCTCACTCTTTGGCCCAATGTTGAAACTGTTCCACTGTGGATAATTAATGAAAGAATCATTGGACCAGAATCATTGGACTCCATAGCCTGGTAGTTAGACCACTCACGTGGGGGAGACAGTCCCCTTGCTCCAATGAATTTTTAAAATATATATATTCACAGTGGAACAGCTTCAACAGATGAGACTGAGAGAGCCCTACAATACAATATCCCAGGTGTTCTCAAACTTTTTTTTGCTGGGACCCCCTTTGAAAATATTTCAGGCTGTGATGACCCCCCTAAAAAGAGACAACCCTCCACTGCCCCATGCCACCCTTACTTCTGCACTGCCGCTACTGGTGGCGGTGGCGCAGCCTTCAGAGCTGGGTTCCTGGCTAGCCACCGCCACTCTTGCGACCCCCCTCCAGTAGTCTTGCAACTCCCTTTTGGGTTGGGACCCCCAGTTTGAGAAACCCTGCTTTATAGCCCAGTGGCTAGGGCACTGTGACCCAGGGACCTCTTGGTGTCAACTGGCAGAGGGCACATGGAATTCATAGGGTTTTACAGGGCTCCCGTGGGTCAGATATATGCATAATATTCACCAAAGGGTTGTATATGAGGTCTCTACTGAGAGCCAGTAGCCCACTAGTCGTCATAATCACTGTGAAATGTATGGATGGATAAAATGTATGGAGTTGTTTGCGTATATATACTAAAAATTATGCCCCTAAGGTCTTGGAGTTAAGATAGGTAACTAGGAGGTGACATACCTCAGAAATGTTCCTTTCAGGCAAGAAGTAACAGATGCTTATCTCTCTGTCTGGCCACCTGTGTGTTGTGTATTGTAAGCTTCACAGTGGAGCCCTGCATACTGAGCCGTGACAAAAAAAGAGATTGTGAAATCTCAAGAGAGGAAATTCACAAGATGAAACAAACAGCAGGGGGTAACTTATTTATGCCTAAAGAGAAAGGATTGCTGGGTGTAACGGGGTACAAGGGAGGCAAGTTGAGCAGTATACGTGAAAGGAGGATCGCAGCCAAGCCTGGCTGTAAAACGCTGGAAGGACTTTGGGTGAGCCTTGCTCTACGAGGCATGAGAGCATCTAGTTAATTAACTCTCACTTCTAGAATTATGATTGTATTTTATATGTTACCGTTTGTTTCCAATACTTCTACTTGCCGTTACTTAATGTACATTTGATGTCACTATAAATATATCTCAATGCTGTTTATTAAGCGGAGCAGTGATCTGAGGTGGAACTGGTAAGCTGAGGTGTACAGTTCCTTTGGAAGCAGGGAATCTGTGGATACTGTGAATGGCTAGTAGAACAGTGGATGGACACTCTGGGAGGAAACTTATAGGGCTCAAGGGTTGGAGTGTACCTATTGCTAACCTGTAAGGAGACACTGGGGCCTGCGTTGACCTAGAGCTCTTTCACGGCGGCAAGCGCTGGGAGGGAGGTTGGAGGAGGGGGAACGTGGCACGCTCGGGGAGGAGGCGGGGCTGGGGCGGGGATTTGGGGAAGGAGTCCAATAGAGGCAGGGAGGGGGCAGAGTTGGGGCGGGGACTTTGGGGAAGGGGTTAGAATGGGAATGGGGCAGGGGCGGAGTCAGGACGGGACCAGGGGGGTCGAGCACCCACCGGCGCTGTGAAAAGTTGGTGCCTATGCCTGAGGCCAACAGGGGTGCAGGGTTAGGAAACCAGCGTGGCACAGGTCCCAGTGCGTTGCACTTAGGAGTAGCCAAGATAGTGATTCAAAATCTGGAAATATTGGAAAGAGCCAAAAGCTGGAACTAGCTAACAGAGTCAAAGAGAAGGAAGCAAAGGAAAGAGCTCAGGAAAAAAGAGTCCCCAAAAGAGCTGGAAGCAGAAGCCCAAGAAAGAGGGATGGAAAGGTGGCGCAAGCTTAAAAAGCCATAAATACAAGGACAGAACCCTCAGCCCCACTTGTACTCCTCCTCAGGGATCACCCATCTGGGACAGACTATGCCTGAGTTACAGGGGGACAGATTGCATCAAAGAATATTTGACCACCTTTGAAAGAATACGCAGGATATACCAAATCCCTGATGACTAAAGAATGACCGTCTTAATTCCCAAACTGACTGGAAAGTCTTACAAGTGTTTCATGATTTGAATGTAAATGGTTTGTTGTATGATCCGTTTAAGGGTTCTGTGTTAAAAAGGTTTCAGAGGCATATTTCTGAAGGTTAGAAACCTCAAAACACTTGATAAAATAAGTTACAGGATATACACCCATAAAATGGGGTATTATTTGAGAAAATGGATAAAAAGTAAAGGGGCAGAGATTTAGGACAAGTTGATAGATGTATTTGTTCAGGAGCAGTTCTCTGATGTCGGCTCTGATAAGGTTAGGGCAGTGGTTTGGGAAAACTCCCCAGCAAATGTAGAAGAGCTGACTTATACCTGGAAGTGAGACCATTCATAGAGCATGGATACCAAAGGGAAAGGCAAAAGCCCTAAAAGGGAGTCCACAGTGTGTTCCTGGGAAAAACAAGGAATGGGAGGGGACTAAGCACACATCACCCAGTACCAGGCTGTTCCTGGTAACCCTAATTACTGGACCCCAGTCCAACTGGGCAGCCCAAGAAAGTGTGTCGTGTGTTCAAGGGATCCACATGAAGAAACAGTGCCTCCGGTATGGAGAGTCCATATACAATGCCCAATTCACCCAGATTAATGCAGTTACCCCTTGAGTTGGAGACTTCAGTGGTGGCACAGGGGAGTCCAGTTAATGTTGTCAGGTTTGACCTCTTGGAGGTAGACAAAGAATTTATTAAAGAGGCCAAGGTAAATGATAAAGTGTGCCAGAGGTGGAGAGACACTGCTGCCCAGATCTTTCTAATCAAAAGAGATGTGGATAAGCAGGTTGATATGTTCCCAGAGGAGAAGACAAAACTTCTTCTGTTGGGGCAATTTAGAACCATGGTAGCTTTAGCCTGCATTGAATTAGGAGTGAAAAGGTTTAAGAGATACTTTGAATATGGGGATTCTTAAGAATTTACCAGCTGATGTATTGGTGGGAAATGATGTAATATCACTCCAAAGAGGTGAATATTATGACCCACAGCAAGAGGGAATATGTCCCTAAGTGCCCTGGGTAAGCTCTGAGGAGAAAGAGGCAGCTGAGAGGGGAGAGGAACCCTCTGTGCCCTTGTCAGCAGAAAGTTATGATGTGTCTCCCCTGTTGCCTGAAACAGCTTTCGGTGCAAGCAAAAGCCAAATGGAGTTTGCTACGGAACAAAGTGCAGATGCCCCCCTGGAAAGCAAAGAGAGGCCAGCATCAGTAATGCCCCAGAGAAAGAGGCCAGGAGGGGGCTCTTTATAGAAGAGGGAAGAATTTATAGGGACCCCAGTTGGGAAAAATAAAACTCGTGTGGAGGCTGACAAATAATTGATCATGCCCACAAAGCATCGTAAGCAGTTAATGCCACTAGCCCTCGATCACCCTTTTGTTGATCACCCGAGAATGGAGAGATCATATGAAAGGCTAAAGAAAAATTTCTATTGGCCCAGTACTCAAAATGAGGTAAAGAAATCCTTCAAGACTCGTGACTCATGCCAAAAGTGAAAAAAGAGTGTACGTTTCCACAAGGCTCCTTTGCATCCTTTACCTGTAATCAAAGGGTTGTCATGGATATCATAGGGACCCCCTACCCAAGCCAGCCAAGGGAGAAAAAGATTTATATTATTAGTGGTGGATTTTGCCACCAGGAATCCAGAAGCATTAGCTCTTCCAAATGTGGAAGCTGACACAATTGCTAAGGCACTGTTTTCTGTATTCAGCAGGGTGGGCTATCCAGAAGAGAAGTTATCAGATCATGGGTCAGATTTCATGTCCCAGCTGTTTGGTGAGCTATGGAGGATGTGTTGGGGGTAAAATAACTGAAATCTGCCCCATCCCATCCAGAAACAAATGGAGTAGTCGAGAGGTTGAATGGAATCCTAAAATCTATGCTAAAAAATGTATGTAAACAATAAGGCAAGTGACTGGGATGTAATGTTACCCAGTCTGTTGTTTGCTTACTGCGAAATGCCACAAAAGTCCTTGGGATTTGCTCTATTTGATCTCCTGAATTGGAGAAAGGTCAGAGGTCTCCTGGATCTCATTAGAGACTCCTAGGAGTGTGGCACTGAAGCAGAGGGGGCAACTGGTGACTGCATATGTGCAGAAGTTCAGGGGGGAGTTAAAAAACCATGATGGAAATAATGCCGCAAAACCTCACTACAAGCCAGGCAGCTCAGAAAGAATGATATGATCGCAATACCTATAATCAGTCATTTCATGTGAGGGATTTGGTACTGGTATTACTCCCTGTAAAAAGATACAAAATGCAGAACTCATGCGAGGGGCCTTTTGAGGTGGTAGAAAGGGTTAGCGATGTTACCTACAATGTACAAAGACCCTGTAGCAGGGTTGCACCACAGACTGTGCATATAAATGAGTTAAAAGCTTATCACAATCGTAAAGCCACTGTAAACATGATATGCTATGCAGAGAAGGACTGTAAGACTTTTAATGATTCAGTGACTGAATACCATAGTGATACACCACTAGAGAGCATTAATTGATATGAAGGGTTAACCCTAACCAAAATAAACTAAGATTATGGCTGTGGTGCAAAGCACTAGCAGGTATTTTCCAGCAGGGCTGGCCTGACTCACAAAATCGTCCAACAGATTAACACTGCAGGACCACAGCCTGCGCCCAGCAGATCATACTAAACATCTGGTAGAATGAAGGAGCACTTCCCTAAGGAGATAGCTAGTATGCTAGACGTATCAATAATTACAAAGTCAAATAGTCCCATGGCTTCTCCAGTTGTTATTCCCCCAAAGGAATGGGACCATACGGTTTTGTGTTTATTATAGGAAACTTAATGCTGTCATTGTTTCAGATGCATAGCCTATGCCCAGAATCAATGACATACTAGACTCTTTGGGCAAGGCAAAGTTCCTGAGCACCCTGGTTTTGACAAAGAAGCATTGGCAAATTCCCTTAGACAACCCTGTCAATCTCACTACCATTGCTCAGAGAGGTGATGTTCCTACAGTGACAGAAAAACCCCGTCTGTCGCTGTAGGCTGTGTCTTCACTACAGGGCTATACTGGTGTAGCTCAGCACAGTAGTTATGCCGGTATAGTCACTGTAGTGTAGATATGGCCTTAGATATTTTTATGGTTGCTGCTAAATTTCTTTCTTAGTCAAAAAGTTTCATTTAAGAAATAGTCTTCCCCTTTATTCTACACTCTGAAGATCATTGTTAGTTTATTTATTGACAATGATTTTTTTTTTCATCAAGATAAAGGACTTCTATTCTCCAAGGCCTACATCCTGGACTGAGTCACATAACCCAAGTACCTTGCTCTGTGCTGCTCTGCTCCATGGAGAGATGGAGTAGGGAATACCTGGCTGCATGCCCTCTGTGGTGGAATGATAGATGGGTCTGCATAGCAGCAAATTCTCTGGCCTTGGCTTCACCAGACCGAGCTCTGCCCACAGCTGACCCTAATGTCCAGAGGGAAGTTGTGAAGCTGAGCACCATGCGGCTCCAGGGATGCACCCTCAAACTGGTCAGATAACCTCATAAACATTAACAAGTTTATCCTCACAATGTGAGCAAGTATTATTATCCCCAAATTTACAGACAGACAGAAACTGAGACGTAGAGAGAGTAAGTTACTTGCCCAAAGTCATTCAGGGAATCTGAGGCAGAACTGGGGATTGAGCCTCGATTTCCTAAACCCTAGCTATGCAATTGGGGCAGGATTTGCCTCTGAAACTCAATTTTTTCCCTTGACTTCACAGAGAGACTGTGCAAACCTTCCCCAGCAGATTTGACCCTAATTTTTAATTCCGTGCATTATTCCTCAGCATTCATTTTCCTCCCAATTTCCTGTTGTCTGCACACTTTCATAAATTTTTGTTACAAAATTGTACTCTTAGTTAAAAAACAAAACTGAAAATCTGTAAAAACAAACAACATTTGCTCCTCCAGTGCATGTATGAATAACTTCTGTTATTGCCAGCCTGAATAAGTTCCTATGGTTCCACTTGGTTGCCTTGCAGCTGATGTTCAGTTTAATCAGACACATTTCCTCTCAATCCATGACACCTCACCTTAGACACTGACCTTGAATGCAGAGTAGACAAATGTCTCCTGACAATTTGAGTATATCGTGTCTCCTGAATGCCCTTATGCGATAATATGCTCAAACAATTCCAAGAAGTTAGGTTCCTTACTGTGAACATTTTGGTAGCTTTTAAATCATGTTGAGCTTTTCTCTGTAAATTCAAAGTTGTTTTTGTATATTCTAAGTGGAAATTAAACCAATTGGCTTCTATTTCTCATATGCCCTTAGACTCTTCCTTAAATAATAGCATAGTGCATGAAATTATCCCTGAAAATTAAAATCTGCGCAAAGTGGCAAACCTTTCTCCACGTGTGCTGGTGCCATTGTGACAGTGGAAGCAAGGGGATTCTGCTACACAAGAAAGGGGCAGAGTTTCAGGGAATGTACATCCCCTGTTCAGCACGTAGCACCGTTCCAGAGGGGCTCCTTGTGTGGTTACACACAGTGAGACTAAAACTGAGGTGGGTCAGAGAATCTGCCATTACACAGATTATCCGGACCTTTCATTCTGGTCCAATTCAAAGAGGGGGAGCTGCTAGGGCCTGGAATAGGCAGGCCACTCATCCAGTTTTAAGATGGACAGTTCTCTTTTTCTATGGTTTGTCCCCTGTCCACTACAGAGACAAAACTGAATGTGGTTTTGTCCAGTATTATGGAGGAGGGATGCCATTTTGAAGATTGTGCTGCTCCACCCTGCCGGCGTGACTTTGCACATACCGAATGTGAGGTCACACTGTGTGGGAGGGAGCAGTGCACTCTTCAAAATGGCATCCTCTGTACAATGTGACCTCTCACACATTGTGTGTGCAAGGTCACACTGGCAAGAGAAGGCTTATACCATTCCTGTAAGTACCAGAATGTCTCGTATTCTGGGAATTCAGCAGTGGCAATCCTCACCAGGAATGGTAATAGCACAACAGTACAAAACTAAAGTCTAGTGTATAACTAAATCATAACAGTGTCTATTATGAAGTAGAAGTCATGAGACTGACTAGAAATCAGTGTCCACAATCATTTTTTTAGCCCATCTGTCAATCATTTCTATTATCTCACTCTCACACTTTTCCTTCCCTCCTCTATCTTAGGGTTTTGCATAATGCCCATCACTGTAGTATCTAATCACTGAACAATGTGATCATGTACAATTCTAATACAAAGAGTAAGTAAGCTACCATGATGTTCTCTAGATTCTTCAGTCAGTAGTCGGTGTCTAAGGGCTTTTTATCCAATGCCAATTGAAGTCAGTGGAAGACTTCATTTATTTCAGTGGCATTGGATTAGATCTCTACTGAAGAAATCTCTGTGACCAGTAAGGGAAATTGTTTACAGTGATTTTAACTGCATCTGCTAAACTATTTGTGCTATCTGTTAAAGGACTGTCACTAAACATTGCAGGGTTTCCACACATGGGACTTTAGTCATAAAATACAATTTACAGGGCTAACACCCATTAGTATGATTCATGAGAAATGGAATTTAAGAGAAGAGGTTGGATGGCCAGAAGATTGAGTGAATCAACTGGGGAGGCACTAATGGGTCAAAATTAAATGGACTGAGACAGAATATTGTTGGGGATGACAAGTTTACTTATAGCCACATGGGGTTGCAAATCTTACTGTACATGTGATTGTTCCCTGATCACTTTAATTCCATAACCAAACTTGTGTTCATTTCTGCTCCTACACTTTTAGCTTATTTTGCATTAACTTGGATGCTCATTTACAACTTCTTCCTCCACTGATCTATCAAAAAGTGTATTTAACAAAAGTTGAAAATACAGTCTGGTCTGTTGACTTACACACATAATGTAGGTCTCTTTTGACTGTTATATTTAGTTACTCTCTCTACAAACCATCCTTAAATGAGTTTTAATTCCTTTCACAATTGTATGAGGACCCTCCCAATGAATGTCTCCCCAAGTCTGGATTTTTTAAAAAATGTTCTGCACCAAACCCTTGCTCTTTTATTAATTTCTGAAGCCACTTTTCCTAATTGGCCCTTATATACATATGTGTATGTTTCCAACAGCTCATTTATAGAGTGAGTATTTCTGATGCCCTGTCTTGAATTGTTATTTTATTCATAGTTTTGGTCTTTTTAGCACCCTTAAAAGCAGTAACACAAAACTGCAAGTGTATGACCTAGTTCCACAAATGCAAGGAAATTCAGAAACAAATCTACAAATCGAGGCTGACATTCTGCCCTGGATCATGCCATTGTGCCTTGAGAATTAAAATTTAACCCAGCATTTCCAATATTTGCACCTTCAAATTTTGACTGTTTTTCTGTTTGTGTGTGTGCGCGCATATATATAATATATGTGGCAATAAACTACAATTTGATTTAAACTTCCCTGAGTAGCATCATGAGCTGTTTCCATCCATGTGAGTAAATGATGCTGAATATCATCTAATAATTTTGTTTCTAGTAGTACTGTATGTAAAATGCCAGGAGCCAGATCTTTCACTTATGTAAATGTTATAGCTTCATTGACTTCATGTAAATCAGCGGAGGATCTGGCTCATGATTTCTAAAATTTCTGTAGCCAGGCAAATTGGTATTCTGTTAATTTTTCAAATTAACTCTCATTTTCACCAGATTTCCCTCTTGTTTTGCTTTTTTCCTTCCTAGAGCGATTCAACGTATATCTTATGCCTACACCAAATTTAGATATCTATGGGGAATGTACAATGCAGATCACACATGAAAACATCTATCTCTGGGATATCCATAATGCCAAGGTCAAGCTGGTCATGTGGCCTCTGAGTTCTTTGAGGAGATATGGGCGTGACTCAACATGGTTCACATTTGAGTCTGGAAGGTAAGAGTTAAGGAAGTGTGGCAAGTGGGAAGAAAATGCATATCACTCCATTGTTCAATTACTGGGGGGAAATATTGTTACCATGGAAATTCTGGCTGATAGTTACTAACAGTTACCTACCTATGCCTTGATTTTGAAAATAGCAGTATACTACTGCTATAATACTGACATTTGGAGAGAGAGAGTGATTCTTGAGAGGCAGATCCTCTAAGTTAGGCTATTCCATTTTTTTGCATGAACAAGAAAGAGTAAATGTACTGCCCATACTACCTACCTTTTTGTATATTACTTTTCAAAATGCTTCACATTCAAAAGGATTGCATCATGCCTAACATTTAAAAACACTGAAAAAGTATGAATGCTGCCCTTTTATTTGTATCCAGCTTATTTCCATTTGTACCATTGCTGGGATGGTCTTTCAAATAATGGGAGCTGTGTTATCACATTTGAGTATTAGAGATGTGGCTATGCTCATGAAAGCTAGCAGGATATGTGTGTGCGTGATGCAGAAAAAATTAAAATCTGGTGAATGTCAAGGTGGTTTCTTCCTGTAATATGAAAAGAAAAAACAACACTGGACAATAGGTGTAGGGTTTGTCTACATAGGGCAGCAAAGCACATTAGAAGAATATGATTTATAAAGCACTCTAATGGGTTGTGCTCTAACTGCCCTAACTGGCATGCTCTAAAAGGTACCTCATGTGCATTAAAGTAGTCCTGTTTCAAACAGGACATTAACATGAACTAGGAACCTTTTAGAGAGCACCAGCAGGGTCTACACAAGACAGTTAGAGTGCAACACGTTAGAGCACTTTATAAATCATACCCCTCTAATGCACTTTGCCTTGCCATGTAGACAAGCCCTACGTCTTTTTTACAATTTCTTTTTGATGATAGTCATGTCCTTATAGCTATGTGCATCAGGGTTCATTTTTACAGGTGGTTTTTGGGGTGCTACTTCCTTTCCTTCACATCTTCACCATTAAGAAACTTAATAGGATTATTCCAACAGAATTGATGGAAAATCTACAATGACTGACCTGTGGTTCGGTTATACTTCCAACAGACCAATTAGTGTGAAATAATTCAGATGTAGGTTTATAGAGAAACTGTTCTACTCCAAAGCTAATAGACACAGTAGCAAGTGCATTCTTGGATGAGATTGGTTACAGAAACCACTTAACTGATGGCACATTTTAAAGTGGTTATATTGTAAGATTCACAAAGGCTGAAAGGGTAAGAAAAGGCTGAAAACATAAGGTAAACATCTATAGTTATTTGATGCTTGTAGCACTATAGCATTTTCAGCAGACTTCCCTTTTTGTCCATTAAAATTGTGTTTAATTAAAAATAAATAAATCTGTCAATGGGGAAAAGGCTACATTCACTGGACTGAGGTTAACCATACAACATAACTTTGTGTATCTGGCATTGCACAATACAGCCCAATGCATGTTTCATGAGTTGCATCTCTGAGTAAAAGAAATCTCTCTGTTAAAATCTGATATAGCTCTAATTAAAGTCACTGGAAAGAGAATTAAATTGGGCCTTTAAATAAGAGACAAGTCCTGTAACTAGAAATGATCAAAACATTTTGATGAAACATTTTTCTGTTGAAAAATGTTGTTTTGTTGGAACTGAAATGTTTTGCTAAAACATATTGGTTTCAATGAAAATTTTGTCAGGAAAGTTATTTGGGTCCAGGATGGAATTTGAGAGAGAGGGAGACCTAGCCCAGAATACCTAATTTTCCTGTGTTTAGGGCACTCGCCTGGGATGTGGGAAACCCAGATTCTAATCCCTGCTTTGGCTGATTTGTAGCAGGGAACTGAACTTGGGTCTTCCGTATCCCAGGTGGGTGCCCTAATCACTGGGCTATGTGCTACTCTTGGGTTGGTCTGTGTCTCTCTCTCTTATTTTTGTCATGAAAAAATTGAAAGGGTCTTGCTTTTGTTCCACATCAGAAGAAAAGTAATCTTACATCTCAAATTTTTTTCATGAAGCAGAATTGTTTACTGGCCAACTTTTACTTTGTTACCAGCTAGTCCGTAATTATATCCCTACAATGAACATATGCATCCAAGTAAAAAGCAATAACTCCATAACCACCTGCACTTCCCATTGTAACTAATATTTTCAATACATGATGCATCTACAAACCATATTATAACTCAGACTATATTTGTTATTTTCACCCTTCCTTATAATTGGTGGTGCTTCCAGCCTGATGAAAAGTAGATTCCTTTCCTTTGTTCTGGTATTGTGAGTTAGATCTACCTTTATCTGTTACGCTTCATTTTCTTTGATCTGATCCCTCCCTTGGTTCTTTTGGAGTTCCTTATATATATATGTGTGTGTGTGTGTGTGTACGTGTATGGAAATGTTTGTATGTGGATTTGCGCTGGCACAGAAAATAGGGAGGTAATATAAGACTACAGAAGAAGCAGTGCCTTTAATATCATAAGCATATGAAATGCAACATTGATGCACTTTTAAAAACCTGTCCTTGGCTTTATTCTATGGTTCTCTCTCCAGCATCTCTCTGAACATTATTATTGCCTGGTCCTTTGATCTGTTCATCTCCTAATGCAGCAAAATCCTGATGTATGGTCTCTTTTTAAAAGTGAAGAGTTGAGCCATGCCATAAAAGGATGTTCACAGTAGTAGTGTTTTCATCAGAGGCATCAAAATACACATTCAATAACAACAGTTGCTTTATGGGAAATACTTGCAAATACATTGTTAAAATATTTGTATTATGGGTTAGCAACTGAGTCATATTTTACTTTATTCCAATGGGATTACTTGTGAAGCAAAGTACCATTTAAGTGCGTCTGGTTGGGGAAAAAAACCCTTAATAATAAAAATTAACTATGTACACATTATCTACACCAGGGGTTCACAAACTTGATTTGTGGCTTGTTCAAGGTAAGCCCCTGGTGGGCCATGAGACGCTTTGTTTACCTGAGCGTATGCAGGTACGGCCGCTCGCAGCTCCCAGTGGCCGCGGTTCTCCATTCCCGACCAATGGGAGCTCCTGGAAGCGGCACAGGCCCATCCACCAGTTTACCAGTGCTCTGAGGTCGTACTGAGAATTCTCTCAGGTACTTGGCTAATGGCTCTTGTTTTTTTCAACCAGATGCACTTAACTGGTACTTTGCTTCACAAGCAATCTCATTGGAATGAAGTAAAATATGACTCTCTGTAAGTAAGGGTAGTGAAATCAGGACTTCAATCATTATCTTTTTTATAAACATATAATATTCTTGCATCTAAATGAAATAAATATTTGGGAATCTAAATTTAAAGTGTTCAGTTGTTCAGTAATTACTATATCTATATGCAGAGGGAGAGAAGACTTTTTTACATGAAGTTCTTCATGTTGCTTTTCTATTGATTATTGGTACTTTGAGTGTGAGCTAATATAATCTCTGTGTGCGCCACTGCACTAAGTGTGAAATACAGTAGAGCCTTGCTAACTTTCTAATTGGAGACCCACTGCAAATGACTGGATTGCGAGTCAAATGACTGAATTTTACAGTAACTGATATTAAAACTTTGCTGACTGCCATCTTTTTGCATGGATTATAAAGTGTCTGATTTAGTGCAGCATAGATTGGTGAGTTTCTATTGTTCTGTGCACTTTGACTCCACACAGTTTAGAAGTAGCATATTAGAATTAAACCTATGCAGCCACTTGCTTCATAGACAGTAGCATAACATTTTTAAAGTCCTGCCCTGCAAGGGTAGGGGCCGATCCATATTAATTTATGAATCCTGTATGGCTATATTCATTACGAGAATGTTTGCTCTGTGACTAGAGGGGGTTAAGTCACTGTATGAATGGGTTGGTTTAATTAATAGCAGGGTGGTTAGGAGACAAGCAGGAAGATAGCACAATAGAACCAGATAAAACATCTCCTGATAAATAGGTCAGAAGGTTAAGAAACAATACCTGAACTATTAGCTGTGAAGATGCCACTTCCAGGTTCCACCCAAAGCTACAAGATTTATTTTGCCAAGGCAGGGATCTAAAAGATCATTAATCAGTTAAGTAACTCTCTAGATATCTAAATAAGCATGCTGACAGAGAGCTGTTTTCAGGGAAACAAACTGTTACAGACAGCCATTGACTTGTGGGAGAGGGGGAGGGTCTGAAGAAGTGAGGCCTTTCCTAAGTTTCCATGCAGCTGGTATAGGGTTCCTCCAGGATTGGCCTGGAGTCTCACGGAATCGGCATTGATCTCCTGGTGACTATTGAAAGCAGTCCGGGAGATTTTAATAGGATATTTTAAGAAAATGACATTACATCATGTTGCAGGAAAAAATCTCCTGGAATAGCTTCAGTCAGAATTGGCAACCCTAAGCTGGTAAGATTTAGGTAAGATAGCTATAAATGAAGATTGTTACTGTATTAAAAACCTTTTCTTTTATGCCTTGCCATGGTCCTACTGTTGAGATTAAACAATGCTTTTGTGACAGGTTCCCCCCGGGGTGCCACCTGGAATTGGGGTACCACTGAGCCCTCTGACCCACCAGCCTAGGCTCACTCTCACACCGTGCTGCTGTGACAAGTTGCAAAGCCCTCCCTGCTTGCACTTTCACCAGCATTCACACAGGTAGGGACACACCCAGCTGCAGTCACATGCAGGCTCTCTAACCACCAGCCTTCCAGGCTAGGACCCCAAAGCAGTACCGTCCTGCTCTAGTCAAATCTGGCCAGTATATGAGTTTAATACCCGGTCCGCCTCTCCCTCAATGTGAAGAGGACCATGCACACTTGTGGTAATCAAGCTGAGATTTTCCCCAGACATTTTAGTCAAACGCACACAAGTTTGGATTAAAACATAAAAAAAAGTTTATTAACTACAAAAAGATAGATTTTAAGTGGTAGCAAACAGATCAAAGCAGATTACCTAGTAAATAAACAAAAACACAAATTGAGCTTAACATACTAGATAGGTAGGATATGAATTAGCACATTCTCACCCTGACTGATAAACAGGGTGGCAGATTCTTAAGGCATAATTTGTCTTTTCTTTCCCAGTTTTCATACACAGGCTAGGTAAGGTACCATCATGATGTCATTTCCCCCTTTCATATCTTCTTTCCACTTGCTGGAAAGCTCTTTTGCTGTGACCTGGGTCAAACAGTTCCGATTGTGTAGTGCTATCTCTGAGAGGTTTCTACTGTACACAGTTCCTGGGGTAATCCTTGTGCTTGTGTGCTTTTCCTCAATAAGCCATTACATTGTTTGGCCTTTTTACTGTTGTACCTGAAAGGTTGCTTATGGGTGGTTTTAACCTCACAACATGCTTGAGTAACACATACATAGCCAAACTTCATAACTTCACATACAACGATAGCACATACAATCCAATGAGATATTCAGTCTAGCAGATCAAGACTTTTAGAATGATACTTCACAAGGCAGACTTTGTACAAAACATATCCTAATTACATGACAAAGATGAATATGGGGGTGACAGGTTGTCACAGCTTTGTTCTAGGAAAGCTGTTTGGTCACCTATATTAATCACTGATCACAAGGAAACACTTATAGGTGCCAAACCCAGCTGGACATGCACAGAAATTATAGTTGGTAAACAGGGTACTGTAGCCCCAAGTTCTGGTCTAAGAGTAGGAGAATCATAGGAGTAAGAGATGCATCCCAGGGAAGAAGAGGCCTAACTCCTGAGCAGGTGCACTTAGAGAGAATCAAGAGGAGTCAAGTACCACTAGCTCTGTAACCGTGATACACTTGTTTCCTTGAAATGCTTTTTTTTCTACTTTGTAGAGTTGCAGATGTTGGTATTTGAAGATATCTAAGTATGTTAAAGTATATTCATGCTACTCAGACATAAAAATAAGAACAGCCATACTGGGTCAGACCAAAGGTCCATCTAGCCCAGTATCCTGTCTTCTGACAGTGGCCAATGCCAGGTACTTCAGAGGGAATTTACAGAACAGGTAATCTTCAAGTGATCTATCCCCTGTTATAGTGTTGACCTTCACAACATCCTCTGGCAAAGAGTTCCACAGGTTGACTGTGCATTGTGTGAAGAAATACTTCCTTTTCTTTCTTTTAAACCTGCTGCCTATTAATTTTCATTTGGTGACCCCTAGTTCTTGTGTTATGAGAAGGAATAAATAACACTTCCTTATTTACTTTCTCCACACAAGTCATACTTTCTCCCCTTAGTCATCTCTTTTCCAAGCTCAAAAGTCTCAGTCTTATTAATATCTCCTCATATGGAAGCTGTTCTGTACCCCTAATCATTTTTGTTGCCCTTTTCTGTACCTTTTCCAATTTCAATATGTCTTTTTTGAGATGGGGTGACCAGATCTGCATGCAGTAGTCAAGATGTGGACGTACCATGGATTTATATAGCGGCAACATGATATTTTGTGTCTTATTATCTATCCCTTTCCTAATGATTCCCAGCACTCTATTAGCTTTTTTGACTGCCACTTCACATTGAGTGGATGTTTTCAGGGAACTATCCACAATGACTCCAAGTATCAGAGGGATAGCTGTGTTTGTCTGTATCCAAAAAACAATGCATCTGAAGAAGTGAGTTTTTTACCCACGAAAGCTTATGCCCAAAAAAATCAGTTAGTCTTTAAGGTGCAACCAGACTCCTCGTTGTTTTAATGACTCCAAGAGCTCTCTCTTGAGTGGTAACAGATGATTTAGACCCCATCATTTTATATGTATAGTTGGGGTTTTATTTTCCAATGTGCATTAAGTTGCATTTATCAATATTGAATTTCATCTGCCATTTTGTTGCCCTGTCCCCCAGTTTTGTGAGATCCCTTTGTAACTCTTCACAGTCTGCTTTGGACTTAACTATCTTGAGTAGCTTTATATCATCTGCAAATTTTGCCACCTCACTGTCTACCGCAAGGATCGGCAACCTTTGGCACGCGCCCCCGCCAGGGTGCTTACCCTGGCGGGGCGGGCTGGGCCGGTTTGTTTACCTGCTGCATCCACAGGTTCAGCTGATTTCGACTCACAGTGGCCGTGGTTCGCTGCTCCAGGCCAATGGGGGCAGCGGGAAGCGGCGGCCAGCACATCCCTCAGCCCGCGCCACTTCCCGCAGCCCCCATTGGCCTGGAGCAGCAAACTGCAGCCAGTGGGAGCTGCGATTAGCCGAACCTGTGGACGCGGCAGGTAAACAAATTGGCCCGGCCCGCCAGGGGACTTACCCTGGCAGGCCACGTGCCAAAGGTTGCCGATCCCTGGTCTACCACTTTTTCCAGATCAGTTACGAATATGTTGAACAGTACTGGTCCAAGGAAAGACCCGTGGGGGACACCACCTCTCACCATTCTGAAAACTGACCATTTATTCTTATCCTTTGTCTCCTATCTTTTAACCAGTTACTGATCCATGAGAGAACCTTCCCTCTTATCCTATGACAGCTTATTCTGCCTAAGACGCTTTGGTGAGGGACCTTGTGAAAGGCTTTCTGAAAATCTAAGTACACTATATCCACTGGATCACCCTTGTCCGCATGCTTGTTGACCCCCTCAAAGAATTCTAGTAGATTGGTGAGGCATGATTTCCCTTTACAAAAGCCATGTTGTCTATTCCCCAACAAATGGTGTTCATCTATATGTCTGATAATTCTGTTCTTTACTATAGTTTCAACCAATTTGCCTGGCACTGAAGTTAGGCTTTCCGGCCTGTAATTGCTGGGATTGCCTCTGGAGTCTTTTCTAAAAATTGGCATCACATTAGCCTCCAGTCATCTGGTACAGAAGCTGTTTTAAATGATACCATAGTTAGTAGTTCTGCAATTTCACGTTTGAGTTCCTTCAGAACTCTTGGGTGAATACCATCTGGTCCTGGTGACTTATTGCTGTTTAATTTATCAATTTGTTCCAAAACCTCCTCTAATGACACTTCAATCTGGGACAGTTCCTCAGATATGTCACCTAAAAGGAATGGCTCAGGTTAGGGAATTTCCTTCACCTTCTCAACCGTGAAGACCAAATTCATTTAGTTCCTCTGCAGTGGCCACACAAAACTATTCTTTCACTTCTTTTTGTCTGAAGAAAAACTGCAATTAAGTGTGTTTTTCTTAAACACTCGTCAGGCCTGGAATCCATTTCCACAGCTGAGAAAACTTTAAGTTCAAGGGTTACTGAACCATGAAGAGTGCTGAGTTCAGAATAAGTGCTGAGCCACATTTCTTTGTAATTTCTCTCCTTTTACTTGACCTAAGGTTGATGTATTAATTTTCTCAAGAGAAAATACACAGATGCCAGAGTTATGTGAAGCAGAAAGTTCAGTGTTTGACAGATATCTTTTCTTTTTATGTCATTCTTCTACAGGCAAGTTTTGGAGTTTCAGTGAAATGTCACAGTCAGGTAACCCTTACGGTAAGGGTGGGGGAAACACCACAATTTCTTTTTCCATGTGGTAGTGGGGCTTTTTTTTTTTTTTTTTCAAATACCTCAAGTGAGAATCATGTTGGCCAAGTGGTTTAAACCACTAATTGGGACTTTTTTTACAATGGTTCAAATTCAGCTCAGGTTTCTTCTCCCACTTTCTTAAAACAATATTTTAAAGTTTTGACAATATTCTTTTAAGAGCTTAAAAATAAAAAGTTTGGGGAGGAAACCATTAATAAGAAATGTTACATATTTTTCTTTAGGCTTTGTCAGTAAATAAAATTATAAAATTCTACAATGATAGTTGGAACAAAAATGGCATTTTTCACAATTGAAAAAAAATGCAGTGTGGCAGCAAAGGAGGATTAATTATCTCTTAGTCTTCGGTAAAAGTGCCCTGCCTAAGGGTATGTCCAGCCAGTGATTGTGTTCTGATTGTGTAATGTTTCTCTATTTTATTTCATTGGCTGCCAATGTTGTCACTCAATATCCAATTGCAAGACTTGTGTGGTTGAAGTTTCTGCCAACTAATCTAACCTAGAATAAGCTCTATCCTGTTCATGCGTTTGTCTTAATTGTGCTTAATAAACAGACTTTTAATCCTTTGTCCAAAAACAACATGTAGAAACAGTAATCACCTATTAATAACTGCCTTGTGATTGGATTCAGTATCCTGAATGGGTACACTTAGGCTGGAATTTACAAGAAGGTTTCTCACCATCAGAGGAGTGAGGTTCTGGAACAGTCACCCATTAGTAATTGTGGGAGCCAGCAACCTAACTAGTTTGTCTTAAAGCCTGATACATTTGAAAGAGGGATTGTATGACGAGGTTGCCTGCAGTGGTGGGGGGGCCTGGGCTGGGCAACCCTGGGTATACCTTCTGGTTCATATCTTATGTTCATAAAATCTCACGCTTCAGGGGTTCAGCCAGTCACCTGTAGGAGTTAGGAAAGAAATGTTCTTTTTCCACCCAGATATATTCATTCTTCTTGTTCCTCTGAAGCATCAGAGACGCTGACTGCTGAGAATGGGACACTGGATAGGGTTTACCAGTGGTCTGAGGTGGTACTGAGAATTCTCTCAGGTACTTGGCTAATGGCTCTTGTGTATATGCTCAGGGATCTCGGAGGGGATTCCCCTTCCTCTGCAGTGTGGGCCATGAGGCACTTGCTAGGATCATCTTGGTATATCTCATCTAACATAGTTCACTGTTTTTGCTCTGTGGTTAATGTGTTGTACACTTGGATGGCAGCTGGTCTGCATGTCTAGTTTTTGCATTGGTATTTGTGTTTAAATGCATGCTTATATTAAAGAGTTGGATTTGCACACAATGCTTCATTAGCAATTTTTATTATACATAATGAAGTGGAGTTTCCTCACTGTACTCCATAAGCTGTGAGTTCAAGTATGTGGCTGGTCTCACCAAAACTTTAAAAATTCACTAAATGTCATCACATTCATCTATAAGCATAAAAAAGCTCCAGACATTTCAGCACAGTGATGAACACACTGTGTCTAGTGGTACATTAAAGATTTCAGTCTGCCAAATGCAGCAACCAGCATTCTACAGCTACTGAGTGTGTAGCTGAACCTTCTTTTTCCCGGTCCTCTGACATCAGGGTATGGTTTCATAAGCCATGGCAAAAGCAGCTAAGCTATAGAATAATAGTGGGGACAGTGACTTCAGTTGTACAATGTCATTCAATGGGAATAATGTCCCAGCTTGCCCAACAAGGTAAAGTTTTAATCTCCAAAATAAACCCTGGGATCATGCACCTTGCCAGTTCATCCCACATTAGTGTCCATGAATCTGCCTCTGACGTCGACCAAGGCCTGCATAACGATGGAGTAATAGCCTTTGCGGTTTATATACTCGTGCTCCTGGCGAAGGGCACATGAATCTATCAGTGGCCCTGGCACAGATTGGAAAGCCCATTCTCTCAAACCCAGCAATTATTTCAGGAACATTTGTAATGCTCCCCACCTTTGGATACATCACTGTCCTGATTGACTTACAAGCCACCACAACAACCCCCGCAGTTGACTTACGGACTCCAAACTGGTTAGGAACAGATGTATAGAAGTCTGGAGTAGCCAGTTTCCAATGGCCCTAGCGACCTACATGGCCTCCCTCATACATGTTTCCTGACGATGAAGGGTCAGAGCAAGCTGATCACAAACCTCCAGGAATGTCTGCTTCTTCATGTGAAAATTCCAGAGCCACTGCTGGTCATCCCACGTCCACATGATGTGATCCCACCAATCTGTGCTTGTGGTACTGCTCCAGAAGTGTCAGTCTATGTATGGGGAATACATAGCTATGGCAGGAGGCAGGAGCAGCACTGGGAGCTTGCAGCCAATATGCCAATGCTCTTCTCTGAGAAGTGCCTTTGGCAGGTCAGAAACCACTGCCAAAATGCCAGAGATGCTCTGCCTGATTCCTAAATAGAACTGACAGCATGAGCTGGAGAAGTTGTTCCACCAGGTCAGGATCCATGTTGATGGCTCTCTCTGCTGGGAGCATGATGGGAGTGTGCAGATCCAAAATGGCTTGGCTGGATGTGTTGGTGGGCTCAAACCACTGAAAATGCTCTGGTCAAGTCCTGAAGAATGGACAGAAAAGCTCTCCCCCAATCCACTATGAACCGAGCCCTATAGTGGCTACAGCCGGTGAGGGCACTAGGATCCCTAAGATACAATGGGATATGCCCCCAGAAGCAGAACATCTGACTCAGGTCTGCGTAGTGCAGTATGGACACGCCAGCACATTTGTGTGGCCCGGGTTTACAATGCAATGTGGATACTGAAGTGCGGGCTTGAAACACCAAGTCTGCAAGCCTGGATCCCACAGAACCGGGCTTACTGTGCCATGTACACATAGCCAACTCTTCCACTAAGAGGTTTCTTTCATCTTCCCCTGAAGCATCTGCTACCGGTCACTGTTAGAGGCAGGATATCAGACTGGACAGATAGTCTGATCCGATGTGGCAATTTTGGTGGAAGATTAATCTTAATGTTTTATTTATGTATGTTGTGGGGGGGTATATTAATTAATACACAGAACCTTGAGGCATCCAACTGTTCCATATCTTTACTCACACACACGCACCCCAGTGTCCCTCATATTTTTGGTGTCCTTGACTATCCATGGCAGTTTCTCCAGTAGCATGTAAAGGGCCAAAACAGAATCTAGGCATTGTTTAAACAAATAATACAAAGACAGTCCCTGCTCCAAGGAACTCACAATTTAGGATTTAGAAAATGTGGACAGATGGGATAGAGGAGTAAGGTAACAGCAGAAATAGGAATGTTTGCATAAATTAGTAGTCACTGTGGTCTCCATAGTCACAGTTGGCTACCAGCCTAACCAGTGCCAGATGTTAGTGATTTGTAGGTCTTGCCTTTGTTCATTGTTTGTGGTGAACAATATGTGCTGAATACTGAATATTTCCACCTTTCTGTACCCACAACTTAATAAATTCTTTGACTCTGGTATCTCCACTTCTCTTCTGTAAATCCACCAAAGCTTCATATTTCTTCCAGATTCTCTGATATTTTACTGTGTTAGGTGACTTGTAGCACTCACCCTCCACGTAAAACTTGCCAAGGGATAATTCAATATCTTCTTTTTCCACTTAAAGAACAGACTTTTTTAAAAATAAATTATCCCAGAAACATTTGTTCCAAGCAGGGTATTTAGAAAAACAAAACAAAATTACCTTTTCTAATACTTCAGACTGGTTGGGCATTATAAAATTGTTGTATTAAACAGAGTTCTTCCCTTTGGAGGTATGTGACCAGTGGATTATAGTAACCCTAAACAGCCTTCTTAAAATATAAATGTTTATTTAACCATAGTAGCACAGCATAGCATAAAAGTAAAAGGATATTAAAACAATGAAAAGGTCTGCATCCATGGCTCTCTTACTTAGAGTCTAAGCATTGTCTCCTAATGGGGACCCCAGGAGGTTTAACTTTCCCCAGATTCCTTGTATGGTAGGCTCTGGGTTCTCAGACTTAAAAGCCTGTCTCTGTTAGCTGCTCCTTCCTTGAGGGCATGTGTCTCTTTAAACCCTCCTGAGTCTCTTTGCCCCGGTTTTCATTACAAACGTATGTCAGTATAACTGCATTACTCAGGGATGTAGAAAATCTACACCCCACAGTGACACAGTTATACCGATCTAACTCCAGGACAGGTGTGGGCAGCGCTATGTCAATGGGAGAGCTTCTCCCGCTAACATAGCTCCCACCTCTCGGGAAGGTAGAGTATCTACGCCGACGGGGGAAGATATCTCTTGGGGTAGGTAGCGTCTTCGCTAAGCGCTGCAGCGACGCAGCTGTAAGTGTTGATAAACCCACTGATTCTCTCCGTCCCATAGGGACTGAGTCCCTAATGGCAAAACATTTCTGGCAGGCTCATAAGGGTGCTGAGCCAGAGCATCAAAGTGAATGGCTCTTTCATTGCCATTCAAGTGTTTTCTGACAGCCTTCCCCTTCCTGGGTGCATTTCCTGACAATCCTGCTATTGAATTAATTCAGTATGTGCATCCAGTAACTGTCAACACATCATATTCATAAATTATCACAGGCAGCTTCAAATGCATCACACTATTTGGTTTGGTAATTTGCTAGCCTGATTACCCCAAAACCCTGAGGTGACTAAAGGCTGGAACATTAAACATTATTCAGAATGTATGCTGACCTAAAACTTTAGGACCGCATTTTCAATTCATGTCATTGCAAACAGCCAGACACTACACCACATTATTTTCAACTCAGTGGTCAAATAGAGAGAGAAGCAACAGCACAATAATGTAGATGTAACCTAACCCACTTCTATTAGCAAAAAAAATGAGGAGTCCTTGTGGCACCTTAGAGACTAACAAATGTATCTGGGCATAAGCTTTCATGGGCTATAACCCACTTCATCAGATATATGAAATAAAAAATACAGGAGCAGGTATAAATACATGAAAGGATGGGGGTTGCTTTACCAAGTGTGAGGTCAGTCTAACGAGATAAATCAATTAACAGCAGGATACCAAGGGAGGAAAAATAACTTTTGAAGTGGTAAGAGAGTGACCCATTACAGACAGTTGACAAGAAGGTATAAGTAACAGTAGGGAGAAATTAGTATTAGGTTTTGTAATGACCCAACCACTCCCAGTCTTTATTCAGGCCTAATCTAATGGTATCCAGTTTGCAAATTACTTCCAGTTCTGCAGCTTCACATTGGAGTCTGTTTTTGAAGTTTTGTTGTTGAAGAATTGCCACTTTGAGGTCTGTTATTGAGTGACCAGAGAGATTGAAGTGTTCTCCGACTGGTTTTTGAATGTTATGATTCCTGATGTCAGATTTGTGTCCATTTATTCTTTTGCGTAGAGTCTGTCCGGTTTGACCAATGTACATGGCAGAGAGGCATTGCTGGCACATGATGGCATATATCACATTGGTAGATGTGCAGGTGAAAGAGCCCCAGATGGTCTGGCTGATGTGGTTAGGTCCTCTGATGGTGTCCCTTGAATAGATATGTGGACAGAGTTGGCACCAGGGTTTGTAGCAGGGTTTGGTTCCTGGGTTGGTGTTTTTGTTGTGTGGTGTGTAGTTGCTGGTGAGTATTTGCTTCAGGTTGGGGGGCTGTCTGTAAGCGAAGACTGGCCTGTCTGCCAAGGTCTGTGAGAGTGAGCGATCGTCCTTCAGGATAGGTTGTAGATCCTTGATGATGCACTGGAGAGGTTTTAGTTGGGGGCTGTAGGTGACGGCTAGTGGCGTTCTGTTACTTTCTTTGTTGGGTCTGTCTTGTAGTAGGTTACTTCTCGGTACCCTTCTGGCTTTGTCAATCTGTTTCTTCACTTCACCAGGTGGGTATTGCAGTTTTAAGAATACTTGATAGAGATTCTGTAGGTGTTTGTCTCTGTCTGAGGGATCGGAGCAAATGCGGTTGTATCTTAGAGCTTGGCTGTAGACAATGCATCATGTGATGTGGTCTGGATGAAAGCTGGAGGGATTTAAGTAAGTATAGCGGTCAGTAGGTTTCCGGTATAGGTGGTGTTTATGTGACCATCGCTTATTAGCACTGTAGTGTCTAGGAAGTGAACCTCTTTTGTGGACTGGTCCAGGCTGAGGTTGATGATAGGGTGGAAATCGTTGAAATCTTTGTGGAATTCCTCAAGGGCCTCCTTCCCATGGGTCCAGATGATGAAGATGTCATCAATGTAGCGCAAGTAGAGTAGGGGCATAAGGACACGTGAGCTGAGGAAGCGTTGTTCTAAGTAGGCTATAAAAATATTGGCATACTGAGGGGCCATGCGGGTACCCATAGCAGTCCCGCTGACTTGAAGGTATAAATTGTCCCCAAATCTGAAATAGTTGTGGGTGAGGACAAAGTCACAAAGTTCAGCCACCAGGTTTGCCGTGATGGTATCGGGGATGCTATTCCTGATGGCTTGTAGTCCATCTTTGTGTGGAATCTTGGTGTAGAGGGCTTCTACATCCATAGTGGCTAGGATTGTGTTTTCTGGAAGATCACCAAAGGATTGTAGTTTCCTCAGACACACCCAGCGGCGTATTATCACCTAGGCTGACAAGGCCTAGGCCTAGGGTGGCAAATTTGCAGGGGCAGCAAATTTATAATAGCAGCATTTTTATAATTGCGACATCAGTGATGCCATGATTCTACCGATCATAGCATGTATTGAAACCACCAATGATGGCGCAACACCATTTAGTAAACATACTCGCAAGAATCCTAAACGTTAATAATATGACCGGAAGGAAGAAATTAAGCGGTTCTCAGTTTTGGATCCATGTGCGGTCCCACGCTATAAGCGAAATCACACTATACAGACGTGTGTTCAAGTGAGGGTCCGCTGTACTTGTAATTTTATTTATAATAAAACTTGTAAATGTTCAATTATTTTCATGATATTTAGATTCATTTTAGTTCAAATGAATTTGTAAAAAAACTAAAACAAGTTCACATGGGGCCGGGGCGGCAATTATTTCAGGGCCTAGGGGCGGCAAAATCATTAATCTGCCACTGGACACACCATGGCCCACACTTTCAGATGAGCCTCTAAACTTGGGCCCACCAGCTTGTGTGCTTGCAAACAGACCTTTGTGCTCCATTCAGGTGATTGAAAAACCTGCATTAAAGGGTGCAAACTGAGTAGTGAGCCATGCACAGGAAACTGTCCTTATTCAGTGGTGAATCATTGAAATTGAGGATTGGTGCATGTGGCTCTTCTTTTCTATCTATATAGGTTTTGATAAGGTTGCCCATCATGGAATCGGTCTTCAGCTGTGCAGCCCGCTGCTCAGTGTCTTTCTATTTGGCATTCACTGCCCCATTTTTTATCAGCCTGTTGTGTTTCATTCCGCACAGGACTTTCAGTATCACTTACAGTGCAGATTTTGCTGCCTGATTAGATGATGTTTCTGTCTAGCTGACATTTTTCTCATTGAAAGTTAAGGTTCTTACAGTGAAGTGGGGTGGGGAGTTCCTACCCTTGCAAGCTTGAGAAACAGCCATCACATTGGAAAGCTATCTTTACAATGGAAAAAAAATCTAAATTTCAGTTTCTAACAAAGTTACAATAGAATATTGAAGAATACAGCAAAAATACAGAGAGACTCTAAAGTGGTGGAATCTAATATATCTGCCCCCACATTTTTCTGCTTTCTCCTATGTCAAGCTATAGTTTTGAAGGATTTTCCATGTGTGTATTTTAGTGGAACATGTACACACTCTCTCTTCAAATTGAGTCAGCAGCTTGAAAAGAGCAAGCCTCTGTACCTGTCTAACTGGGCAGAGAGAACATGTAGTGAGATCACATTAGGTCATATGCAAAAAGCTTCATTAGGTTTCTCTAATCATTAGATAAGATGACTAATAAGCACTCTCAGATTCTGGTGCAGCTGCACTTAAGGTATATGGGAAACTATATAACCTACCAACATTTCAGATATCTTAAAAGGGCTGACTTTCCCTAAATATCCGCTTATAGCTATGGATCTGAAGAGATATGTACAACATGTTCTCTTGGCCTGTGGTTTCTCAGATGAATGAATTGTGACATATATTATGAAATGGGAAAATATATAGCTACATATAATATGTGATGCTCAAATCAAATGACGCATGGTCCATGCTACAAAGAAAAAGGTTTTTAAAAAATCCATTCCAAAGTAACTGAGCAAACAGTTCCCCTTCAAAAAACAAAAATGTGTAATCTGTACATGAAAAATCTTTTACCCTTTCTTTCCATGTCTTCACTTTCCACACATACATTCTTAAAGGATAGTAAGTTAAGGGTAACTGACCTTTATAAATCATGGAGGATACAAGAGCAAATGCTATTTCCGACTCAAACCATTTTTGAACAGAACATAATGATGTTCCTGGTGATGATGGTAAGGCAAAGAGGCAGTCACCTCCACTTTAGTGCAGTGGCTTTAGGTCCTGTCTTTCTAACAAGCTCACCTGTCACAACCCGAATGAGACTTGCCATACAATGTTTTGGCACCACTCCTGATTTCCTCCTTTCAAATGAGCTGATTTATATCCATGTTTTGAACTCAGAAGGTGCAGTTTTCACTTATTCTCTCTATCTTTCACTTTTCATACCCATTGCCCTGCTATATGCACAAATCTTTGCATTAATTTTCCTGCCTCAGAATGTGACTAAAGATTTCATTAGCATAAATAAGTAGGGGTGGAGAGGAAGGAGACAATGCAGTTTATCCATTTAAAATAATTTTAGATTTTCACTATTAGTTCCAAAGTCACAGCTTAACCCTTTAATGCCACAGCAGATGCTCAATCACAGCATTTAATCTGCCATGTGGAGATTTTGAATAACTCTGGAGAGACACAGCCATAGAAGCTTTTCTACCATAAGAGTGACACTCACATTATTGACAACACCTTCTGCCCAAATAACACAAAGAAGAAAGAAAAAACAAAAGCACAATGCAACAAATAAACCTTAAAAACCGCAATAAAATAATTTAATAAAATGAAACACAAAGGTCCTACCCCAAGCAGAGTTTTTTCCCCCAAAAGAAAAGCACCAGTAATTCTATGCAGTCCATTGAGTGCCTCGCTATTGCTGTTGGAAGGCACTCAGGTATTAGAGTGATGGATGGCAGTATAAAACTCAAAGGCCTGGTCGGGGGGGGGATCGATCTAAGTTACGCAACTTCAGCTACGTGAATAACGTAGCTGAAGTCAACGTACTTAGATCTACTCACCGCGGTGTCTTCACTGCGGTGAGTCAACTGCTGCCGCTCCCCCATCGACTCTGCTTGCGCCTCTTACGGTGGTGGAGTACAGGAGTCGACAGGAGAGTTCTCGGGGGGTCGATTTATCGCATCTAGACTAGATGCGATAAATCGACCCCCGCTGGATCAATCGCTGCCCGCTGATCCGGCGGGTAGTGTAGACATACCAAAGATAGATAGAGCCATATCTGTGAGATGGTTTCAGTATATGCATATAAGGCTGCTCATTGAGTAAGATATTGAAATAAGCAATTGTAGAGGTCTTATATGCTTTTAACAATTTATTGCTAGACATATCTGTTATTTGGTTTAAAGATTCTGAATTTTTTTTTTAATGTAAATATTTAAACTTAGATGTAAACTGCAAAGAACTTGCCCAAAGAGACCCTTTCTCAAAAAATATACATATCATCTAGCTCTCTGTTTTTTTTCCAATTTGTCAAAATCTGTGAGCTCCTGGACAAAC
Source organism: Emys orbicularis (assembly GCF_028017835.1). Classification (NCBI taxonomy): domain Eukaryota; kingdom Metazoa; phylum Chordata; order Testudines; family Emydidae; genus Emys; species Emys orbicularis. The sequence continues at coordinate 97,734,641 of NC_088684.1, forward strand.
CTGGCAATATGGCTTGTCAGTCTATGACATGAATGCAGTTGAAAATCTGTTTGAGGAACCCTGCACTACTCTGTACACTCTAGCAGTGCACTGTACAACACATAAAGGCAGCTAATCAAAACGCAGTGAGCGGTGTCCATGTGTGAAATAAGTGTCTACATGAGCACATACAAATCAGTGCAAATGCATATGTGCGCTTGCACATACATTTAATTTGTAGGCACATTCACTCTTGGCACACGGTCCCCAGCCTTTGATTTCAAAACTTTGCTTCCTAAGGTTTAAAAGGTAGATATCCTATTCCTAAAGGTTATTGTACTATCCAGAAAGTTTGGGTCATTTCCTGTTGAAATTATAGGGTGACCAGATAGCAAGTGTGAAAAATCGGGACATTTTTTTGAGGGGGAAAGGCAGAGACTAGTTGTGTATATAAGACAAAGCCCCTAATATCAGGATGGTCCCGATAATATTGGGACATCTGGTCACCCTATTAAATTAGAAGTGATAAATGGTGTGGTGGTTCCATTTTAATTCTAGTGATGACACTTGTTCACCCTGCAAATAACACTGCACAGTTTGGCACAGCTCAGCATAATTCTCAATCTCTGCTCAAGAGCAGGGGAACCCGAGGCCTGCAATAGCTGTGGCACTGCAGGTCAGGACTCATCTTCATAGGCAAACCTGTGTTGGGAGGCTTGCTTAGCATTGGCCTGTACTTTGCTTTGTTCTAGCTGATGCTGTCAGTCCATTGATTTAGTAAATAATAAATTCATTCAAAATCTTATTGGTTCCTTTCTGTTTACCTTTAGTGTGATTTAACTGTCCTTGAGCATGTTAGTACCTGCTGACTTCGCTGCATCAAACAGCTATCTGGGGTCACTACACCATGTCTTTGACCTTTGCTGTAATTCACAGAAGTACAACAGCTATGGGAATATAACTGCACCTAGAAATAACCTTACAGGACTAAAAACAGTATTTTTTCCGCAGTGTTTCTTCTAATCATTTCTTCACAAGGATGAATATGGATTGTACTTAGACTTTATGTTGCTAAATTTAATACTTTTATCAGGATTATTTTGTATTTGTGTTGCATTATTCCTTTCGTCTTGAAGGATCCCAAAGTGCCCCATGAAGTACAGTACTACTACTGATATACAGTCACCTCTGAGGGGAGCCACTAAACACGACAGTGGGAAAAGAGAGAAAATTTTGGCCCAGGACAATGGTTGAAAAAACCTCTTCTTTTATGAAAAGCGCCATTGGACCTTTTATATCCACACTAACACCACCAGACCTTGACTATTTCAAGCCAAAAGTGCTCAGCACTCATAATTGAACCCAGATTTTCAAGAGTTCATTACCTGTTTAGCCATTTAAGGCTATGTCTACACTATGAGCTAGGGGTCTGAGTCCCCTGCTCATGTCCCCTGCTCATGAAGCCGCGGCAAGCACATCGCTCGCCCGCGCCGCTTCTCGCCGCCCCCATTGGCCCGGGACGGCAAACCGCGGCCAGTGGGGGCCGCGATCGGCCGAACCTGCTGCGTCAGCAGGTAAATAAAACTGGCCCGGCCCGCCAGGGTGCTTACCCTGGCGAGCCGCGTGCCAAACGTTGCCGACCCCTGCTTTAGCTGAATGCTCTCCATATAGCATAGAAAATAGATTCTTGAGTTTTTCTGGCATTTTAAGTATATTTACTAACAACAAACATTGGTCAAATGTGACAAATGTGTGTTACCAGTGAAAAGCCAAGTTTTCAGAATTGCATGTATGCAAAGTAGTACATAATTTGCTGCCTGATTGAGGAGGCATTTACAGTAAATGCACACGCAAATGACATGCCAGTGACCAATTAGACATCAAACTAGACATTTGTGAATGAAATTACTATGTTTGTCTGCAATAATCGTATATGTGGGCTGTAGGTATACATCATGTTCAAAACCTGGGACCTAGAGCATAAAGAAGAAAATAAATGAATACATTTAAAATAAAATCATTATTCTGCTGAGGGGAAAACAAGAATAGTCACTGAAAATGATGCCAGAGTACCAGTTGTCATGGAGTCACAGGCCCGATGCTCTGGAACTGCTCTGTATGAAGCCAGACAGGACCTTGGTGTAATATGACTCTCTTCCGGGCACACTGTCCAGGGCAAAAAGCTTCTTCATCTATGGCCTTCCTGGGTCTGACCTCAGAGCATTCAGCACCCCTGTTCTCACTGTGCACTTCTGCAGCGGGTCCACCTGGACAGGACCCCTGGGGAAGCCAGAGGGTCCTGCACACCAAATTTGCAGTCAGTCGTGACTCTCAGCCAGTGTGTAAAACAGAAGGGTTTATTAGTTGAAAGGAATACAGCATACAACAGAGTTGGCTAGCACAGAAATCAGTAACTTTTAGCCAAGTTCATCTTTGGACTCCCCTCTCCGAGTCCCAAACAGGAGACTGACCCCTTCCAGCGGACAGACCTCAACCCTGCCCCACTCCCCCCATTCTTTGTCATGCTTCCCGGGCAATGTGTCACCTCTTCTCATCCCCCTTCTGGTTCTCAGGTTACAAAGAGCATCAGCCATCGCTTATGTGCAGGCAGCTGGAGCAACCTCACCTGCCCTCAAGGTTCTCAGCAAAAGTCACACTCCCTTATTCCCACCACCTAGGCAGTGGTGTAATACACAGGAAAACTGAGGTACACACAGTATTCATGCAAAACAGTAAGACTCACATAGGCTCACATACAACCTAACAAAGGGGAAAAAACCACTTCATCACACCAACACATAGCTTATTCTGCAAGTCTTTGCATGTGTCTGAGTGTCTTCTCAGCTCCAGCTTTAGTTAGGTAAGAAAGTATCAAAAACCTGACAGATAAGGAAAATCTGGAAATGTGTACCAAATTTTATATGAAGCTCATAGCATGACTGGAAATAGCAGGCAGAATAGTATGAGATAAACCTTGAGGTATGTTTGATAGGGTTCTTGGGCTCCTTTATCTGTTGCTTATTTAGGACGCTAGAGGAAGTTTTGCCTCTTAGATCCTATGAGAGGGAGTACTATTGGATACTGTATCCCTGCTAATAGTACTTCCTGGCTAGCAGAGTAGGTTATTACTATTGTTGCACTATTAATAACTCTGGAGTCTGAGTAATACTGGGATGGTATGTGATTTAGTATTACTATGCTTGGAGATTTGTCACGTCATATTTTCTAAAGGGCCTTGGACTTATTAGAAAGTGTGTGGGGGGGGAAGGGGAGGCCATTGCTAATGGAATCCTTCAGTCTCAGGGCTGGTCTACACTGGGAGGGGATCGATCTAAGATACGCAACTTCAGCTACGAGAATAGCATAGCTGAAGTCAACGTATCCTAGATCGATTTACCTCGGGTCCTCACAGCGTGGGATCGACGGCCGCGGCTCCCCCGTCGACTCTGCTTCCGTCTCTCACTCTGGTGGAGTTCCAGAGTCGACGGGGAGCGTGTTTGGGGATCGATTTATCGCGTCTAGACGAGATCGATTACTACTTGCCTATCCGGTGGATAGTGAAGATGTACCCTCAGAAGGTTCCAAATGTCATTTGGGTTGTGTGTGTGTTTTGACTTTTCGGAAAAAAATTACCATGATGCTATAACTCACTGAGATATGCCTCAATCAGTTATCTTGTCAGCAGCCTAAAGCCTGGTCTACTATACCGCTTAAGTTGACATAAATTACGTCACACAGGGGTGTAAAAAACCCACTCCCCTGAGCAACATAACTTACATTGACTTACCGCGATGTCTTCTTCGCACTATGTCGGCAGGAGATGATCTTCCATCGACATAGCTTCCACTTCTCTTTGAGGTGGATAAATCACATCAACAGGAGATTGCTCTTCCATCAATTTAGCGTGGTAGTGAAGAAAAGTGTAAGAGTCAAATGTAAGATTGCAGTAACATGGCTTGCTTAAACCCGTAAAACATTATTTGAATACAATGTTGCCTTTGTAGCCAAGTTGAGTAAATTCACATCCCTCTTAGTGAGAAATGAGCTCTTTCTTTCTCAAAGTTGCAGTGTGAGTGGCAGGATATATTTTTATCCGTCTGGATCGTGTGTTGTGATGATTGAAAGCTCACAACCAAGTGTGGATGTGGATTATAAAAATAAAACAGTTTCAAATTAGTACTGCTTAATGCAAAATTCTATCTGTGTGCAGTATGTAAGAAATCACAGTAGCCAACAGAATCATGTGTTGTTTGTGGGGAAGAGAGAATGGAGGTAAAGATCAGTGAACTGTGTCAATATAGTGACAGTTGGGGGGAAAAAACTTGAAGTTCCCTGAAAAGCTGGTCTTGGGGACATTTGCCCTCCATGGGAGTATAACCAAAGAACTGACTGGACCATCTCCATTTCTGATGTCTTAACTGGGATCAGAGGCATTGCCTAGTAGACAATGCATTGCAGGGGAAGGAACTGGCAGAAGAGAGTCAGAACTACTTCAAGCCATGGTAACAGCAGTTGTGTGGATACGCTAAAGCTGAGGGCTGGGGTGAAAAGGCAGGCATTACAATGAAGGGCAGCAACAATCTGAAAGGCAGCTGTGAAGCCAAACAAAGAGATGAAGTTGATGGGGCGTAATCTGATTGGTGTATGAAGATTGGGAAGAGTTCATCAGGGAGCTAGTAGGGAGATAATCAACCTCGTGGATTCAGAACAAAATTAAGGGCTAGGGAGTGGAGCAGCCAGTGGGGAAAGGAATTGAGGGTAAGTAGACAGGGGCCAGCAAGACACCATGAGAGCTGGGCAGGAAAAGCAAGGAATGGCTGTTATGGAGAGGTAACTAGAAAGAGCAGGAGAGGAACGGGAGGGGGCAGTGACACAGGAAGGACAGCAGTGCCTCTGCAGCATGATAAAACAGTGATGCTTTGGAAGTTTCAGAGGCTGGCTGGCCAGCTCAGGTTTGAGTTCCCAGACACTTTAAGTAACCAGTACTTAGGATGTATTTGAGAGAACAAACACTGCCTAGATCTTGCTTTGAGAATTCCCCTTGTTTTTGAGAGGCAAGGTGAGTGAGGTAATATCTTTTATTGGACCAACTTCTGCTGGTGAGAGAGACAAGTTTTCAAGCCACGCAGCTCTCCAAAGCTTGTCTCTCTCACCAGCAGAAGTTGGTCCAATAAAAGTTATTACCTCACCCACCTTGTCTCTCTAATATCCTGGGACTGACATGGCTACAACTACAGCTTGTTTTTAAAGCATCCAAAACTGGATCACCAAATCCCATACGTAGCACCCAGTGGAGCTCCTTTCAGTGTTCCCCTGCACCTTTATGTGTTTTAAAACAGGAAGTTCCAACATCAGAAGGCATGTCATTTTCAGTGAGGTGGGGAAATAATGTTTTGAATATATACTATAATCAGCTGTGACTAATTCAGTTGCTCATTTGCCTATACAATAGATTTAAATTCAGCTCTATTCTTTAGCAATAAGAATTTTCCTCATCAGTGTCTTGACATTGTTCATCCATCAAATATGCTAATTTTATTAGTTCCTTCCCATTCACCTCTCTTGATAGTATTTTTTTTACATAAGCAATGGAGGCATTATTATATGTATATTTTATTGAAGTATTTATTTCATACACTTATTTATGGTGCAAATAAAAAAGTTGGTGATATCACAAGTGCATAGAGTATGTCACTCAGAGTGAATGAAGTGCTCCATCAACAGATATGTGGGATAGAAAGTCACTGAAGCATTATAAGATAAAACTTCTTTAAACCACCTCTTAGAAATGTTCCCATGTTCAGTGCTTAAGTCTGCTTGTGTGAGTGTGCAAATGCCAGAATGGCTTTTGTGCAATAGCTTTTAAACAGCTGGTGTTTATTCATGATTGATTACCCAGAACACGTAAAGCATAATTTACAAGCAGTAGTAAAATGGTGGCCAGCACCATAGCAGGTGAGCGCCTCACATTATTTAAAAATGCAATTAAATAAACAGCGACCTGCACAGGTTTGGTTACATAGTCTTATTTTTACTAATCCATATTTGTTTACTGGCATGTGCCTCATCATTGCAAAGCCTTCAGCTCACCCACCAAACAGATTAGACAGACAGTGCACATATCTCCAATCTCTGGCAAACAACCAGTGGAAGCAAATTCCATAAAGAATGGGCTTCTGCTGAGAACATCCCAATTCTAGCAATAAAGCCAGGATTCAGAGAAGATTATAAAGATGCAGTGGGAAAGAAAAAAGAAATTAGTCTAAATGAGTTCCCGGTTTTATTGTTTTTTTGTAGGGTGGTCCTGATTTACTGGCACTCGTATCCTGTATTATTGTGTGTGTATGGGGCGGGGGGCGTTAAGCAGTAAAGTAATGGGTTTATTTTGTGTTTTATGTCTAACATTGAGTGGTTAGCAAAATCAACTGTGTTAGTGTGTAATTAATGCTGCTTAACCTGTCTTGCTGCTACTTAAGAGAGTGAGGCTTTGTCTTCACTACCCGCCGATCCGGCGGGTAGCAATCGGTTTATCGGGGATCGACTTACCGCGTCTAGTGAAGCCGCGGTAAAATCGATCCCTGATCGCTCTGCCGTCGACTCCGGAAATCCACCTCAGCAGGAGGCGGCAGCGGAGTCGGCGGCAGCGCGGCAGCGGTCGACTTTCCCGCGTCCTCACCACCAGGTAAGCCGACCTAAAATACGCAACTTCAGCTACGGTATTCACGTAGCTGAAGTTGCGTATCTTAGGTCGGACCCCCGCTGCAGTGTAGACCTAGCCTGAGAGAGGTTGAGTGTTGTTATGGGATGCTGTTTTGCTCAGTGAGGAATAGTACCTTCTAATAGGATTGCACTTATTCTGTAATGGATTGTAATATCAGTATATATATAAGCATCAATTCCAGGACTCAACATCTGCAACTCTCTGGTCTAGAAATGAGATAGTGTTAATATCTGAGCCCTGTTAAAATGAAAAGATACAGTAAAAAAATTAAAATAAACCAACATAGGTAATCTCTGTGACCTCATTTTTTCCCAGCTAGTTGTTTGTTTGTTTTTTGTCAGTGGTTTGCCGTTACTGTTGCATTGTGTACCGTGACATGCTATAATGTTTCTATGGTAAAATTATAATATTACTACATAAACTATGAACTGTTTATCTTCAATCTTTCTTCTTGCTCTTAAGAACAGGTGCTATTTCAAGACAGGACAGTGATAAACCATATTCCATAATTATTGATCAGACCAAGGTTTCACAAATTAAGAGAATGAATTATTTGACAGCATATTCATGTTTGCTCCACTGCTTACAAAAATACATATTTTGCTCCAAAAATGTGAATGCCTTCTGTATTTAAGAATATGTAGAAAATTGATTTCACTATCCTGTCTTAGTTTATTTCTTACATTTAGTGCAGTATGTCATATGAGTGAATTTAATAAAGCTTCTTAAAGAAATCCTGAGAAGTCAAAAATCCACTAATACTATATCATGTATATATTATTCATCTGCATATTAATGCATTTTTAAGTGAAAGTAATACTGGTGAAAGATACTAGTATGCATTGCCAATCCAGAAGACTTAATTCCTCTGTTTATCTATAGAACATATATAGTACGCACAGCAGCAGCACGAGCTTTCCCGCCAAAGTGCCTCAGTCATGTTTTGAAGGATTATCTTTAGCTAGTCATGGGTGACTATTCAGGTGTAGAGCCCTTCATATTTGAGGATGGTAATCATTGAACTCCTGAGTACAAATGTCACTCAGAGGACCCTTCTCCCAGTAACTAACTTCACGTGTGTCTGGAAGAGTATACCACAGATCCTCTCCAGTGTTTACGCACCATTATATCCAGTTTTCCCATCTCTACCGAGACTGAGGGTAGTTCAGTCTTTGTACTCATTCACTTTTCTGATATGAGTAGCCACAAACGTGATGGTTATGGTGATGGTCGTGGTTTTTGCAGTGTGAACACTTGCTGCCTTGGGATACCAGTTCAAATTGGCTACTTACCAGCTGACAGATGGTAACTACATTTGACTATTTTTTTTCTATCTGATTTTTATACCGTGCTCACCACCATACAGTGAGGCCTGTTCTTTAACTTTTCAGTACTAAAAGTTGAGATTTATTCTGATTCACTAAGATAAGAAAATGAACTGAACACAGAAAACCAATTTATTTAGTGAAAGAAAAGAAGGTAAGAGCTTTTTTTATTATCTGAACCAAACCATACTGATTCAGTTCTAGTCCCTGACAAAGAATCCTGGTTCTTGAGGGTACCAGACCTTGACAAACATCTCAGTGCAAATCTTACAGTTGTGTACTATTGCTCCAATTCTGCAGTGGTTACGTGGGAAGGCAGGGATCTGCCTTCTCTGAGTCAGTTGCAGGACTGTGGCCATAGCATGCATCCGAAGAAGTGGGCTGTAGCCCACGAAAGCTTATGCTCAAATAAATTTGTTAGTCTCTAAGATGCCACAAGTACTCCTGTTCTTTTTGCGGATACAGACTAACACGGCTGCTACTCTGAAACCTGTCAATAATACAGTTCATCTGCAAACGTAGTCTGCATACTGTACTTCCATTAAGCAGAAAGGGAGAAATGTGCAAAATATAGTAATGGGATATTATTCCTGCAGTTCCATCAGTGTGATCTGCATGCTTCAGTACACTGAATGTAGAGAAGGCTATTACAGAGGAGAGACAGCACAGGCACTGGAGAAAAATGAATTTCCAGAGAGACACCATTACTGTTAGAACTGTGCAAAAAACTCTCCCTGCCAATGAAACAAGTAGAAAAATACATTTCATGAGCAAGTTAAAGACATAAAAATAAAAAATGAAAGACTTTTGTTCTTCTCCTTAAACTGTTGGCTAGTTTAGGTAGAAACTTAAATCTGTCGCTTTACCTTAAACATTGTTTGTTTGTTTTTAAAACAAAATACTGTAGTCTAGGAGGGAAAATTGTTAGTTTAGCATAGTTCTGTCACAAATATTAACACACATCCACCTGGGGATGTTCATTAGTCTATCACATATGGGCTCAGAGTTCCAGTACATTACATATAAATAAAACAACTTGAAAATATAGTGCTGTCACTTGGAAAGAGTTATGGTTCTGCAGGACAGATCAGAGGATTGTTGGATCTCTTTGAAGCAACATAATCTCAGCTATTTTTTAGAGCAAGTCCTCACAGCCACTTACAACAAGCTGTGAGAGTTTTACAGCTCAGAAAAGGAAATCCAAAATGGTAATAAGTGGAGATTCATTGTTTCACTGGATAGGTTTACTATCTGGAAAGGTGTTTGGATACCAAGAAGAGCAATAGTCTTGAGATTAAGGCTCTGGACTAGGAAATATGGGTTCATGTCCTATGTGACTGGAAAAATCATTTGATCTCTGTGGGCCTCCATTTCCTATCTGTAAAATGGAAATAATATGATCTTCTTTCTCCTCCCCTTGTGTCTTGTGTATTTGGCCTTGAAAGGAGCAGCCACTGTCTCTTATTATGGGCTTGTCTTCACCACTGCACTATGAAGATGCTCTCTGGTCGATGTAATTACTCTACCTCAAAGGGTATGTCTACACTACCCGCCGGTTTGGCGGGCAGCAATCGATCCAATGGGGGTCGATTTATCGCGTCTAGTCTAGACGCGATAAATCGACCCCCGAGCGCTCTCCCATCGACTCCTGTACACCACCACCCTGAGAGGTGCAGGCAGAATCGACGGGGGAGTGGCAGCAGTCGACTCACTGCAGTGAAGACACCGCGGTGAGTAGGTCTAAGTACATCGACTTCAGCTACCTTATTCACGTAGCTGAAGTTGTTTTACTTAGATCGATTTCCCCCCTCTCCCCCATGTAGACCAGGCCATAGAGAGGCAGAAGCTATTTTGGCAAGAGAGTGTCTCCCGCCGACATAGCCCGCTGTAGACACTGCTTTAAGTCAATGTAACGTCACTCGGGGGGGGGGGGGGGTTCACCAGTAGTGAACCAGTAGTGTAGACAAGCCTTGTGTGTTTGTATAGTGCCTAGCAAAATTAGAGACACCAGTTTTGGCCGAAGTCAGAGTGCTACTTTTATAAAAATAATAAATACTAATAACCAAGATGATAGGCACTTTACAACTGCCTGACACAGGCAGGGAATAAAGCTAACGGGAATTGCACATTTAAAAACATATGAAGTTGCTATATACAGCAAGAAAAAACATGTTTTGTACATAATGTTCTTTGCAGTAAATGACCAGTTTTTATTGCTGGCGAACAAGCAGATGCCCTGTATATCAACTCATAATTCTACAATACAGCTAGAAATGGAGGACACTGATAGATCTATGGGGAAATTAGATTATAGGTCTGATAAACTAAGAAATAAGTGGAGCTATATGAGGAAAGAATTTGGTCCATTGTTTTTCACCTTATAATTGCCATGATATCTCTGTTAGATATGCAGAATGGGATTCTATGATGCGAACTGCAAAACAGGGAATCCAAGCTTATTATCCATTTGGATTCCCACCAATTTCCTTGGCTAAATGACAGAGTCATTATGAACGTCTACCTGTTCTGTATGTAGCCCTTTATACACTCCTTGCACTTCACATTATTATTCGTTGTTTCTCAGTCTTTCACTGACCTTTCTTTTGCTTTCACTGACCTTTTCTTACCTTTTCTCTCCCGACCACTGTCTACCGTCAAAAGTCTACTCTGGTATTAAACAACATTTCCCGCTTGCCTCCTGTTGATTTTTCTCACCTCTTCATTTGTTGACCTTTTCTAGATTCAGGACATTTATGTAGTGTAACCTTTTCCTAATGATTCACCTTATCCCTTTTACATTTCCTTACTCTAGTTTAGTACTCTGCATCTTATTGACATTGTCTTATATCTTCATCTATTTTTCCTATCATTGCAACAACTGTCACTGCACTTATTGTCACAGTTTTTATAGCACCAGAATTATTTGTTATTCTTATATGTTTATATAGTATCATAGATAGGCATGGCACTTGAAACATAAAGCAGTCACTGCCGCAAAGAACTTATTTCCTGTTGTGAAGCTCCCAACGGTGACATACCAACCTTAGGGCAGACTGTTAAAAAACAGGGCACAAGCCCCTAATTGGTTGTGAATTCTAAACTTAGATTTCACCAACTAGCTGCACCAAGTGCAGACTCCTTAGGCACTTTAACACTCTTAACACAGAGGTACAGACAGTTCCCTTTGGTACTCTGGTCTGTCTTACTACACCCAGCATGTAGCTGTGATAGATGACCTCTTACACCAGGAATCACAGCAAATATTCAGGTTACTTCTAATCCCAAAAGACCAGTAATTTACCCTAGGTCAGTTGGATTTTAGGGCTCACACCAAAGACAACGCTTGTAGCCAATCCTATAGTAAACTATATGAAGATTTATTAAATGGGAAAAGGAAACTGAAGTGTTACTTTCTAGGTTGAATCAAGCATAGACACATGAATGAGTTACTGTCTTAGGTTTCAAAGCATAATATACTCTCCTATAATCAGCAAGCTTTACTCGTCCTTTAAGGCTAACCCAAACTAAGCAGCAGGGGATCTCTTGCTTATGCCCAGAAACACCTTGCCTCTCCCAGAAACCAAGCAGCATAGAGATCCTTACTTCCCTTGGTTTGGGTTTTTATCCCCCTCCTGTCATGTGCTCTGAGTTTCAAACTCAGCTGATGGGAGGAGTCCACTTGCATGACTCATCTTCACAAGGAGGAGAGCCGAACAACAAAAGTCTTTAGTCCTTTTGTCAATGGTTTTTCAATACAGATGTAGGGAGTTTTCAGTTGTAAGATCCAACTGTAGCCCATTGGTATTGATGGGTCTCCTCTTTCAGGAGGGGCATAACAATTTCTGTAGAAGAGCAGCTCTTCGCACTAATTGTTGTCCTTCTCCTGTAATGTGATTCATACCGTCACAGAGGGCTTATGCTACACCTGCTCAAATATTATATTACAATATGGAACACAGATATTACAAGTAAGATTAGTGCACACAGCAACTTACAAGTATTCAATAGAATCTAAACCATTTCTCAATATTAACTAAGGCTGTGTGTCTGTCACGGAGGTCATGGAAGTTACGGATATCATGACTTTCCATGACCTCCGTGACTTCTTCAGCCGCTGGTATTGGCTCAGGGACTGCCTGGCTGGGCAGCCCCTGGGCCAACAGCAGCAGTTTGGGTGTGTGGGAGGGGGCTCAGGGCTGGGGCAGGGGGTTGGTGTACGGGGCGGTGCTTACCTGGGGGTGGGGGCTCCCCAGCTCCCACATGTCCCTGCAGCTCCTAGGCGGAGGGGCCAGAGGACTCCACACCCACAGGCACTGTCCCTGAAGCTCCCATTGGCTGCGGTTCCTGGCCAATGGGAGCTGCTGAGTCAGCACTTGTGGGAGTAGCATCTCGTGGAGCTCCCTTGTCCACCTCTGCTAGGAGCTGCAGGGACACGCGGAGCTGGGTAGGGAGACTGCAAGCCCTGCCAACTCTTCCCCTCCCAGCACCAGTAGAGGTCCTGGGCCATGTACTGTGGCTCGCCTCTCCCCCCTATAGCACCAGCAGGGGTCACAGGCCACCTCCCCCAGCACCCGGGACCCCCCAATGTCCAGCTGAGATATGGGGACTTTGGCATGAGCTGGTACCTGGCCTGCCAGTGTCATACATATGTTGCCTTTTCATTTTTCACAAAGAGAGAACATTTGGGGGAGCCTAGTTAACACATGTTGATGGCTGGATTGGGCAAGTCATGTGGCCCCTCAGTGAGGATATATACCTTTGTGTTGGTCATCTCTAAGAGGAGTTCTATGCACCTTCCTTGATAGATCGTCCCTGAGGAGGGTATGCTATGTGTTGCATTTGTGCACAAAGAACATGCATACTTTGTCAGAATTACATTTATTTCTGATGAGAGAGACAAGGTGGAAGAGATAATATCTTTTATTGGACCAACTTCTGTTGGTGAGAGAGTTAAGCTTTCTTTTTTTACTTTATTTCAGATTGTCGGAACAGCAAAATAAGAAAGAATAAACATTAAATGTCCATGAGACAGCACAGTGTTTGTGTCTCCTCTGACAATCTCACTAAACTGAACACAAAATGGCTGCCACACTCCACAAATAGCAGTCTTTAGAGAGTCAAAGGTAGAAATGCCCAGAAAACAAATGTCTTAGTTACATAGCTAAATACTCCACAACAGTTATCTCTCTCTCTCTCTCTCCCCCACACCTCAGAAGTTCTATTTCTAAGGCAGAAGCCATCTCTTTTCCACCACCCTTGTCCTGGGAATAACTGCTCTAGCTCTGTATTTGGCATCTGACCATCTCATGCCCTCAAGACAGAGGAAGGACACTAGCTGACTTCATTTCTCAGTCCAGCTGTTGCCCTGGTTAAGTGCTTAAAGTCCATATCTCTCTTGGGCTGCCTTGTTGGTGGTATCCCAGAGTCCACATATGCCTTTGAAGCACACAGAGATATGTAAAAAAAAAATAGCCACGAGTCCTAGTAAAAGATGATACCAGACATGCTGAGCCTTCAAAGGAAGGCTTACCAGTAGTTCAAAATGGAGAACATAGACCTGGGTGAGAAGTAGGAAGGTGCTGCAGGAGTGGATGGGAAAGAGACTTTTCTGAACCCTCCAAAATGGACCTTGCTCTAACTGCTATTCTCAGATACCTCCCAGCTAATCTCCCACCAAATTTTACATCAATGTTAAACAGTGAAAGATCACAACTGAGACAGCAGGTGCCAGTCTAAATCCTAAAATGGCAAGCAAAAACAGATGCTGTAGCACTAAATTACCTTTTCTTCCCACTAATATCACCTAATCCTGACCTGTACTAACATTCATTTCAAACTCTTATCAATAGAATTTACTTCTACTCCTGTATGTCATCTGCACTTGTGATGTAGTCAGCTGTTACAGCACTTATTTTATCCATCCCCACATGGAGAATGAGGGGTGGGCTGATGCTTGCATCATCTATAACCTTCTCTAAGGGGCAAACCTAGCTCCTCCTTCCATGGCTACAGTGGGCAGTCTGGCTGTAGAATCAATGTGGTTCTGCTGTGCAGGAAAGGTGAGGACAAGATTTGGGAATGGCACACCCTTCCTGTAGCATCAAGCTCAATGTCAGGTGCGCTTCCTGCGTTTTGGTGTGCAGGAGGTGTTTGGGAGCAGAATGAAGCCGGTTCAGGGAGAGGCTCATGGATACACTGCTATAAGATCCTCTGATGCTCTCCCATCCCCTTATAGAGGAGAATAGTGCAGAACATCAGAGGCTATTTCACTGCCAATACATTTATCCCCCTGTTAAAATACTTTTAGGTGGTGCTGTGGCGTGAGTTTTCCCCCAAGTCACCCCAAATTGACTAATATTACTAAATGACAGAATCTCAGGCTAAGCAACTAAAATGGGAAAGCCAAAATACAAGAGCAATGGAATCAGAGGAGTAAAATGTGTTTGTGATAATTGTTCATGTTCTTATTAGTTTCTTTAGCAGACAGAATTGAGACTCAAAAATTGAGTTTTTACAGGTCTTTCTGCCATCACAGTTAATCATGTTGCCTCAGGCCCTAAAGACCCTGCCATGAGTCTGTAATGTTTTTATTTGTTGTTCTTAGTTCATTCAGCTCAGTTTCTTAAATGGGTTAAGTGAAGACTGTTCAGGGGCTATTTTTTGACTAATTACATATTTTTTAAAATGTATATGGTTTTAATCACACCTCACATTAGTGAAATGACAGACTAAGCATTTTTATTTCTTTAATTAAATTAACACGGTCATATTCAGGGGGCTCTTAAAATCAAAATACATTTTAATTAGAAATATGTAGGAATTAACCTACCTAATTATAAATGTCACCCTTTATTTTAAGACAGACTGAAAGTTTCAAAAATGAGTAGTGATTCTGGTTGCCTCATTTGTTGAGTGCTCAACTTGGAACTCCTTAAAGGGGACTGATTTTCAGTATGGTGCTTCTCACTTTTTTAAAGTGAGGCGCACCACATTGAAAATCAGACCCTTTTAGAGTATTCCAAGTTAACATTCAAACATTGAGGTACCCAAATTCTCTAGTCACTTTTGAAACCCTTGGCTTATACATCTTGCCTGAGAAAAGATGAAAATCACACTATATTGAGAGACACAAGGTGGGTGAGGTAATATCTTTCCCAGCTCCCATTGGCCAGGAAGAGTGAACCGTGGCCTCTGGGATCTGCGGGCGGCCGTGCAAATATAAACAAACATTCTGGCAGCCTGCCAGCAGCTTACCCTGACGGGCTGCAGGTTGCCCACCACTGCTGTAGATAGTCCTAGTCCTGCACTAAGCAACAGAGGGTCCTGTGGCACCTTTAAGACTAGCAGAAGTATTGGGAGCATAAGCTTTCGTGGGTAAGAACCTCACTTCTTCAGATGCAAGTCCTGCACTGTTATAATTGCCTACATATTTGTTTAACTCATTTGGCTAGTCAATATTATACATTTTTCTTTACTCATTTAATGCCTGATTATGCACCACTGAAATCAATGGGAGATTTACCATTAACTTAAATAGATACTGGATCACTTCCTTACCCATCACATTTCCCATTCTACTTGTGTGAAGCAACTGCAGGATTCAGAAGTTTAACTAACACAGACACACACACACTCTTAACACCACAGAAATTCCTCCCACTGATCCCACTAAAATAGGAAATTAAATGACAACAATCTCTATAAATGCAGTCCATTCTTATCATTGATTTCCATTGCTTAATGTAGTGTTACTTAAGACTCGCATGCTGATATTCAGAGGCACTGACCATTCACAGCTCCGATTATTTTCATTTAATTTTTTGGGTATTCAGCACTTTTGAAAATCAGTTCCCTTGCCCCTAGATCTTCAAACATTCTAAAATGTTTTAGATGGACAACTCCTATTAAAATCAGTGGCAATATTTCAGTATTCTGCACTACTCTCTGAAAATGTACTGTGCTCCTTAACCTAATAAAAGGGTAAATCTTTTAATTAAATACATGTTTAGATAGCCGAATAAAAAGTAATACCTATAATCTGCTTTGCTTGCTTTTGTGCCTTTCTAATTAGGATCTTATATATAGTGTGATGGGGCAAGGCCAGATGGCTACAGTAAAGTAGTGAGGAACAGGTATGTTAGCCCCAGGCTAAACAAATCCCTGGTACCATGGTAACCAAATGGCAGTTGCTCCACGTTAATCAAGACACCTGGGGCCAATTAAGATCCTTCTAGAAGGCAGTGGAGATAGCTAGATTGATTGGGACACCTGAAGCCAATCAAGGACTGGCTGGAACTAGTTAAAAGCCTCCCAGTTGGTCAGTGAGGAGCGGGTGTCAGGAGCTATAGGAGGGAGCCATGCTGTTGGAGGAACGAAGCAGTACAAATCTATTATCAGGTGCAAGGAAGGAAGCCCTGAGGTAATTGTGAAGAAGATATTGAGTGGGGGCTGCTGTGGGGAAGTGGCCCAGGGAATTGTACACATCCTATTTCCAAAAAGTTAGTTTCCATAGCTGCTAATTTTAGGGTCCCTGGGCTGGAGCCCGGAGTAGAGGGCGGGCCCAGGCTCCCCCCTCCCCTCCCTGATTAATCACTGATACTGGGAGACAACAGAGACTGTGCGAGGGAGGGTTGCTTCTCCTCACCTCCCTTGCTGGCTTATGATGAAAATGGCTCAGTAGACTGTGACCCTTGCCTCTAGAGAGAGAAGGGCTATGGGGAGGGTCACAGTGAGCCTCTGAGGCTAGCAAAATCCGTCAGGAAACGCAGGACCCACGGAGTCAAGGACAGAACTTTGTCACAATAGATATGTTTAAAAACATGAGGGAAAGTCAAACTCTTGTTTTTTTAAGTACAGTGACTGAATATTGTGTTGTATGTCCATTAAACTTTATAAAAAACATCGCAACCATGACTTGAAAGAATCAAGCTCTCTTTGTGAGAGAAGTGGCATTTGTAAAAGGTAGCAATCAAGTCCATGCATTATTTATGTTATCATTAGCCTTCTCAAAAGTAGTCCGTGTCTAGTTTGAGGGTTTGATGTTTGCATCCATACAAAAAAAAGTTAATTTTAGAAATGACACATACATGTTCAGACTAAAGCAAGTATTTGGAACATATGAGTAAGTCAGGGTAATTTTCATAGTTGATCTACTTCCAATCTACTCTGTGCTGTCATCTTAGATGTCTTTCTTATCCATGCAACCGGAGCTTCTAGTAGTGACTCTACAGTTAAGGCTGATTGGTGAGCTAATGCTGTGACAACATTTCAAGATGAAATGCCTTCCAGGGTTTCTATTTTGTGGAATGTTAATTTCCCCTTTTTTCTAAAGGATCTGATCTGAAACCAGTGGGAATCTTCCCACTGACTTCAACAGGTTTTGAATCAGGCCCAAAGTGGTAAGTTCACGCAGGGGTGAAAGTAATATTAAAATCTTACCAGTACGGGGGCCGGCTCGGGTGGAAGGGGCGGGGCTGGGGGGTCAGCCTCCCCCAGCCAGCCCATCCACACTGCCTGTCCCTGACCACCCGGGGCTCCAGCAGCAATTAAAAAGGGTCCAGGGCTCTGGCTGCTGCTGCGGTAGCAGAAGCAGCTGGGAGCCTCGGGCCCTTTTAAATCACTGATCCCAGGGCAGCAGCCCCTTTTGCCCCCCCCCCCCCATCGGCAGCCCGGGGGGGGCAAAAGGGGCAATGATGTTAAATGCCTCCCCCGTCGGCAAAAGGGACAGCGACGTGGGCTGCATACGGGCCAGTACCGGCTTCTTACTGGTATGCCGTACTGGCCCGTACTGGCCTACTTTCACCCCTGAAGTTAAATATTCTGTAGAGAATAGTGGGCATCTGCAAATACGATACTGCATATTGAATCCCCAGTTTAGTATGATGTATGGATGCACATATCAAATATGAAAGCAGATGAATATTTTGTTGTTCATTTACTGGGCTAATAGAAACATTTGCTACTGTTCTGGAAAATTAGCTTTAAAATGGTGTTCGCTGTGCCACAGTTTGCCAACAATTAATCTAACAGAGTCAATGAACAGAACTTCATGCTAATAACTCAGGTATTTCCTGTAGCTCCTGTCTTATTCATGCTGTAATATGATCAATTAAAAATCTGCAAACTGATATTGATTATTCTCTAGAGAATAAAGTATAAACAAATATGATGTCCTCATACATAGCTTCATATTTTATACATAACTTTATATTGTATGTTGCATCAGAACATACCATAAGTCTTCCGGTCAATGTTTGTCTATTCATCCATCTGAACCATTCTGTAATAATACAAATAACTTGCACTTTATCCACCCTTCCCTTTCCAATAAATAAATTGAGGCACCCAAAGTCAGAAAACAGTTGTGATAATTTAGGCCAGAGTGACTTATTTAAGGTCGGAGAGCAAATCTGTGGCAGAGGCAGGGAAAGCAGTCCAATCTTAGTCTTGTGCATAACTAAAGCCAATCAACAGTTCAAAAATCATGAAAATGACAATGTTTTTGAAGTTATTTTAGTATCATTGGATTTTGAAATTGACCATGTATCCAAAATATTTGATTTTTTTACATCAAAATGGTTATCAACATTTTTTTATATACAGTAGAACCTCAGAGTTAAGAACACCATGGGAATTGTGGTTGTTCTTACCTCTGAAATGTTCATAACTTTGAACAAAATGTTATGGTTGTTCTTTCAAAAGTTTACAACAGAACATTGACTCAATACAGCTTTGAAACTTTAATATGCAGGAGAAAAATGCTGCTTACACTTTTTTTTTTTTTAAGTAGTTTACATGTAACACAGTCCTGTACTGTATTTCCCTTCCCCTCCCCCCCCCCCCCCCCCCAGTCTCTGCTGCTGCCTGATTGCGTACTTCTGGTTCCAAATGAGGTGTGCAGTTGACTGGTCAGTTTGTAACTCTGGTGTTTGTAACTCTGAGGTTCTACTGTACCAAATTTAAACAAAAAATGATAAACATTTTGCAGGAAATGAAAAATGTTGATGGTGTCAGCAATTCTGGGTAAAATGTGTCTTCCTGTGCAGCATGGGGTACGGGTCATTTGAAGGTTTAAACTAGTGTAAATGGTGGATTCTGTGTAACTTGAAGTCTTTAAATCATGATTTGAGGACTTCAGTAACTCAGCCAGAGGAGAGGGTGCATGAGGTTCTGTGACCTGCAATGTGCAGGAGGTCGGACTAGATGATCATGATGGTCTCTTCTGGCATTAAAGTCTATTTTGAAAGGCTATTTTTCCAATGAATTTTTTTTTCATTTGAAAATTTTTGTCCACTTCTGGTTTTAACCTCTAATCCTTACTGCCAGATGCTGGGATGGGCTGACTCAATAATTGTTCTGTTTTGTTCATTCCTTTTGAAGCATCTTGCATTGGCCACTGTCAGAAGACAGGGTACTAGGCTAGATTGACCATTAATTCGACATAGTATGAACATTTTTATTCTCTTCCCCTCTTTCTCTTTGCATATTTCTTCTGTGCATGCACATAAAAGCTATGCTCATACCCACCATAATGTGTTTCATAATAGTGATTATTTGTCTTCTGACACAACTCTGCAAAGGAACAAAATGCCAGTGTAGCTAAATGACAAAATAAAGGTTCAACTGTTAGTTGAACAAAACTGTTAATTACCTAGAGCTGCAGTGCACAAAAGATGTACTCTTAAGAATTTCATCACCTTGTAGAATAATAAATTTTAAAAACTGTACAGAATACCATTGGGGTTTTAGGACATAAGAATGTGATTGTCTGGTTTGGAGTTCCTGGTCTGTCTTAACACTGGAAAGTGCGTAAACATTCACTTTAGGTTTAGAGAGAAACTAGTTGGCAAAATGAGACTTATCTTAAGACCTTCAAATTTTCCCTTGATCACAGTTAAACAGCATTCATCAGATTAGTTTATCTTCTTTCTCTTTGGGTTATTTCTTAAGTTTTTGAATAAACAAGAAATCAGCAAACAGATTTCTCTGTAACCCAGGACCTGAATGTGCAAGAATCTTTGCTTTTTCCCAAATTGTAACATAGCTCAATTCACCTCCATTTGTGCTGTCTTCTGCCAGTGTAAACCAAGGTGTGCAGCTTGTGGTGAGGAGGAGGAAGTTTTGTTGTAAAGGCCTTGCAGTCTGAAAAGTGACACAGCTGTAGTGGACCAGTGCAACGGAGATGTGGAGGACAGAATACTGGGGGATAAAAAGGGTTGTTCAGGGCATTGTATCCTGGTCAGTGCTGGCTTGTGTGTGTCTGACCGCCGTGAACCTTTAAGGGGGGGGGGGGAGGTATCTAGCTGGCTGGCTGAATGAAGGGAACAGTGCTTTATGGCTGGTGGGAAGAGGAGAGGAGAGGAGGGGGGGTGAAAACTGCTGCAAAAAGGGTCAGCGTGGTCTAGGGTGACCAGATAGCAAGTGTGAAAAATCGGGACAGGGGTGGGGGGTAATAGGCGCCTATATAAGAAAAAGCCCCAAATATCGGGATTGTCCCTATAAAATCAGCACCTCTGGTCACCCTAGGGTGGTCGTTGACTCATCCCCTGGGAATGCAGGATTTAAAAGGGGGCAGATCTGCGCCTGAAGCCTCCCGTCTTACATGGACCAGGACTGACGCAGGACCCACCTTCCCTCCCCTTTTAGATGGTAAAATACCAGATTTGGTCAACACCTACTGTGGGCATTAGGCTAGCCTTCCCTTGTTTAGGGGGGCTGGGAAGGAATTTTGCCCTTTGGCTTGGGTGCAGTTGAGGTTTTCTTCGCCTTCCCCACAGCAGGTTCAGGTGGGCTTTGTTCATGCATGGCGGGCGGTAGACCATATGTCGCAACTCATTATTTAAATGTAGGGCAGATGTCCAGTGCAGGTACTCCATAGGAAAGGTATACAGTGACCGGATAAATGGCTTGGAAAAGGACATAAAAAGAGGTGTTCATTAAAGCAATGAACGGGGGGTGGTTGGGGACTCCTATGATTGGTATGCCAGGGAGCCAACCCCCCATTCTTATAGCCCACCTTAACCCTCCTACAAGATGGGGAGGTGGATGGTAAGGTCCCAGCAATGGATTTGCTGGAGGGGAAAAGAGGGGGAGCTGGTAAAAGCCCCCTGGGTAATTACAGCATAAACATGGGGTTACCTGCACTGTACACTTTTATCTGCCGGTTAATCCCAGACATCTAATAATAAAGTTGCTGCCTGATTAAACCCATGTCAAATGTCTCCTGTCCTTCTTTCGGCATAGCCAGACGATAAGCAGAGCAGTTAGAGATGTGCTGATTCTATGTATGCTTGGCAGTCTCTGCTGGCCAGGTTACTATGGAGCTCCTGGAAGAAAGTAAAGCTGCCGTTTCCCAGCATAGTTCCTGGGGTAGACCAACAGTGGTAAAAACACCTGTCCTCCCTCCTTAACCCCCACCTCCACCCCTAAGAGTCAATCCCACACCTGAGGCTATAGCTGGTTTCTCTGGTTAAATTTGCATCTCCCTGTGCCAGCTGGGGTGAATCTAGCCCACAGTCTGCCAATATACATTTCATTGTTCTTGGACTTTTATTTCTAGTCTAACCACTTGCCATCTGAGGGAAACAATATAAATAATTAGGGTTACCTTTCTGTATCATAATATTCCAGACCTCTGAGCAAAAAGACTCTGCTCTATACTATCCATGGAACGGACTCACCTCCTTTAGAGAGTAATTGTCTATGCTAAGCCCATGTGGAAGCAAGGGAGCTTTGTCCCACCGAGTCTTTCCAGAGACCATTTTCCTTTTATAAGGGTCAGCCCTGCACGGTGTTGAGCAGGGCTGGCTGGAAAACAATTCCATTTTGCAAAAATATTTGAAATTTGTTTTTGTTCTGATGTGGAACAAAACCAAGACCTTTCAAATTTTTTTGTGAAAAAATGAGTGTGCCTGTAGCCAATAACCCAATGGTTAGGGTGATCATCTGGCATGTGGGAGACTGTGGTTCAAATCCCTACATTGCCTCATTTGTTTTGGTTCGAACACAAAGGCAATTTTCAACAGAAACATTTTTTTGCCAAAAAAATTTGGACCAGCTCTAGTGCTGATTGCCTTCAAATCCTATTGACTTCAGAGGGAGATAAGCCTGCACAGCACCTTAAAGGATGAGGCCCATTATTCCCCTCTGCCCCCTTTTGAGCAGTTGCATGTATAGTGAATCCTTAGCTAGGGAAACACAGTACATTTATTGGAAGGCTGCCATAAATAGCTTTCCTCATGTTGGCATAATATAGCACACTACACTTTCTGGTTCCAACTGGAAGATACAACCTCCACGCTAGGCTTCACCAGCATGGAGAGCTGCCATACCACCGCATGGGCCAGCTTCATTGTTTCCTGTTTTTTAGTTTGATAGTAGATTTTGATTGTATCGGCTCTGGCTGGTGATTATGCTTTGCTTTGTTAAAATAAGCAGCTTAACTCTTGAATCTTAATCAAGCCCTGTTCACTATTTTCTTATTGTGATCCCTGTTGATTTTTTTCCCTCCTCTGAAACCAACAAAGAGATAGTGTTTTGTTTCAGTTTGTGAAACTCATCATTTTTTCCAGACTTTCCATTTCACGCTGTTTGGATTTTATTAAGATCTCTTTACACAGGAGCTGAATGCCAGCTATATGATGCCCTAAGGGAACCAAAATGTTGTTGCTTTAATGTCTGAAATCTCTTGAGACATTTCATTTGTACCAGAAGCTCCTTGGAGACTTGTGGCTAAATACATAAAATATTTTCAATGTTTACAGAAAGATCTTAGTCTCCAGTAGAATTTAATACAAATATTTTTATTTTTACCTTCAAATTGGCCGATTGAATTAATGCCATGCTTGCTAGTAACCCTCTACTGCTCCTTGTCTTAACAGATTGAATCTTGTTTGGTTAGTTGGTTTTTGTTTTGGAAGTGTGGTGATAAATACAGTATATTATAATGAGTTTGGACTTTCTAAAGAGTGTGACTCTTTATTTTCTTTTTTTCTTTTGAACTGCACATCTCTATTGACTGTTAGCAAATATTTGCACCAAAAATCTTTCCTCCACGCTTCCTCCCCCACACATCCCTTGAAACAATTTTTGGAGATTGATCTTGACTGTTCTTGTGCACCTTCCAGGAAAAACTGCTGAACTGATGCTCACCTGATGTTTTATGTAAAGATCAGCCTTGATGTCATCAAAGGGCCCAGCTGATCAGTTTAAGCCTCTTCATAAATATTTAATACAATAATCCAGTACAGAAATAAGATTAAGGACTGCAGGAGATGTTACTAATATTAAAGCTGGTCAGAAATTTTCAAAATTCAAAATTTCAAGGACTTTTGTGTAACTTTCATATACTTTTTATCCTTTTTTGTCAAATTTTGACACAAAAGTCCTTGAAATTTTGAATTTTGAAATTTTTTTACCAGCTTTAATGCATATGCCTAATCTGGGAGGGGGATTTATTCATGGATGTTTATTAAAGCAGGGTCAATAAGCTCATTATGTAGAATTATAATTTTTATTATTAATGTAAAAGCAACTTTTAAGATTTTTTTATAAGAAAAATCAATACAACTGTAGGAACTTTTAAAAGGCCAAGATTTTGAAAGTGACTAGTTATTTGGGGTGCTTTGATTTTCATTGCTAGACGTGAAGCAGTTGAAAAGATTCAGAAGGTGGGTGCTACGCCCTTTATGAAAAATTAGGCCCCTTAAAGGTATCTCAAGTGGGTCATCAAAAAACGGAGACGCACAAAATCACTAATCACTTTTTTAAATCTTTGTCTTATAAATTTAACAGAAATTATTGAGCAGTTGAAAAAATTTGTTTACTAATGGCCCAGAAAATCAAATATTTTCCTATCTCAAATGATACCAAAACTCTTGATTGTTAATAGTGAACCAAATTAACAAACCGATTTCAACTCAGCCTCTAAAATTGCACACACAATTATGTATGTTCTGATTTTTGCATGCTCAAACCACCTAGTGGGCTGAGTACTCAAATTATCTGAGCAAATTCCATTTGCATGCATAAATGTAGATTTTATGGGGGCACATGCAATAATGCAGGGGCAAAGTTGCAGGTCGTTTGGAAACTGGGGTCCTAAATGTCTCCTTCACATAGTTCTTCCTCTTGAACAAATATTCATTTTAACCGCCTGTCCTTGAATGTTTATTAACATTTAAAAATCTTTCCAGCTCAGTTATTCATCTTATCTACCTTTCTTCTTCCTCCGTGTATTGTCATGGGAGTCCTGAGAGAAACACAGCACAGCACTTACCTTCACAAAGGAAGAAAATATTATTTTTATTTATATTGTGATTTGCGTTATTTTAATCTAATTGTATAATACAAATAATATTCACCGTACAGAATGTATTCATACTGAATGGCTTCTGCCATCATCAGACTAGTTGTAGAAGCTGCCTAGTGCAAATGTATTCCAACAATATGAATATTATCTCTTAATCCCTTTAATGCTCGCTCTCAATACAGCCTCTTTCCAGTGATAGACCACAATGGCATTTTGAAGTGCCAATGTGCTGTTAAAATATCAGCACAATGGAGGCACGATGTACCTTGTATATTTGGCAGTTATGAAGTGGTTAAGGGAATTAAATTTAATTGCCTAGTCACCAGTACAGACATCTGAAACAATGCCATAAATAGTTGACTACATTACTAAAGGTTTCTTATTTTATTATAAAGACTCCTCTCATTCGGTTCAGATTATTTTGACTGGATGACTAAAATTGAATCTGAAGAAGTGATTTGAGCTTATGCCCAAATAAATTTGAGCTTATGCCCAAATAAATCTGTTAGTCTTTAAGGTGCTACCGGACTCCTTGTTGTTTTTGTGGATAGAGACTAACACAGCTACCCCCTAAAAATTGAATCGAAAGGCTACATTCATGAAGTTCTGCACACACGTCTCTCAGAATACATTTCTTCGCTGGTAGAAGTAATCATGCAGAGGTTCAAAATGCCACAAATTTAGCTATGAAAATTGAGAAGTCATTTCCAACAGCAGGGTGAGCACATGAATTATAGAGGTCAGCGCATTAATTTTTAACTGTTATAAAACAAGTACTCACTTTTTTTTTCATTCCTCCCACTCCCTAAATCTTATCCCAGGATGTGTGACACAGGAGAAGGACTGTTCACCTTTCAGACGAGGGAAGGAGAGATGATCTATCAGAAAGTCCATTCTGCAACACTGGCAATAGCTGAGCAACATGAAAGACTAATGATGGAGATGGAGCAAAAGGCACGGGTAAGATCTTACCTCCACTATTTTAAAAACTTCCATTGGTGAAGTGAAGGGTTATGATGATTGCAGAGTACAGCTCCATCTAGTTATGCCAAAACGGTGGTTTTTTTAAACCAACCGCTCCCAACAACTTTGATTTTTTTTTAAAGATGATAATATACAAAACAAAGAAATAATCCATCAAGCGGATGGAGCAAATTCAATGAGTGCATAAAAAAAGAAACGGAAGGTAATTTTCAACTACATCCTGGAATTTTGGGATGACGGTTACATAGTCCTACCTGCTTCTTTGTATGTGTGACAAAGCATGCAGCAGCACACTGCACATATTGGAATATGGAGAGCAGAGCTCTGGGGAAGCCATAGAGAAGGAAATTGCAACACTCACAGTGAGAAGTGATGGCTAAGGATTTAAGGCAGGAATCTGAATAAAAAATATTGTAGAACTGGAGACAGGAAGATTTACTGGCATAGGAAAGGTGGGAAGAAGAGAGTTCAAAATCAAGATTAAAATGAAGTTGGAGACAAGCAGAAGGTCCAAGCTGAAAAGGGCAATAGAGCGAATGGAACTGTGTTTATTGATGTTCCAGTTGCCCAAAACACTTACTGCTCTACAGAATATCTTAGTTCTGTTGGTTATAGTATTGCCACCTTTCTAATTGTGGTAATCGGACCCCTCAGGACCCCTGTTCTGCCTCTTTCCCCCCTCCCTCCATTGCTTGCTGGATTATCTCCACCTCCCTCCCCCTACCCAGCTGGACTCCCTCTGCTCTGGAACTGGGATGGGAGCTGCGGCAGCCAGACAAGGAGCCTGCCTGCAGATAGGAGATGGCCCCAGTTGTGCAGGGGCTAGTGTGAGTTAATCACCTGGCACCTCCCCCCCACCCCACTTTAACGAGGTTTTTGATGTCTGGTCAGTACATCTGATCAGACACTGCTGGGTTCCCGTTTAGATTGGACTTTCTGGGTGAAAACCAGGCACTTGGCAACCCTAAATGCAGCGGTCCCCAAACTTTTGAGGGCCACACTGCCCCCTTACCCCTGTCCCTGCCACTCCCCGCCCCACCCCCAGAGCCAGGCAGGGCTGGGCGGGGGCACACACACAGGGGTAAGGAGGCAGGGTCTATGGACTGATCTGCGGTTGGGGTGGAGCCACAACCAGACCACAGTGGGGGTCGTCATCCAGGCCCACAGCCGGGTGTGGCTCCATTCCCGGCCCCACCCTGCCCACAGCCTCAGTTCTGGGCCAGAGCAGAGCCACAGCCGGACTGTGGTGGTGGCCGGCAGCCAGGCCCCCATCCAGGTGTGGAGCCATGCTGAGGCTGGGGATGAGGCCAGTCACGGGCTGGGAGCCGGTGCCATGGCTGGGGTGGAAGCAGAGCTGGGGTAGGGGTGGCGCTACCACCCTGCCCCCCAGGGGTGCTGGCCTAGACCCTCCGTGCCCCCTCAAGAGTCCCACCACATCCCTCTGCCCCACAATTTGGGTACCTCTACCTAAATGGCATCCGGACACAGAAGTCAAAAACCAGACTGTCTGAGTAAAACCCGGATGGGTGGCAACCCTAATTGGATACATAATAAAGCAGCTTTTTTACAGAAGTGATTGAGTATTAGAGATGGTGTCATAGGACTCTCTACTCACCGCTGGGTGGCACCCTCTTCGGGCAGTCCTGGAGATTAGCTCTGCCCAGTTCAGCACCCCCTTTCTTCTTTCTACCATCTGCAGCTCTCCTCCTGCTCATAGAGTCACAGCACGGCTGCATCATGACTCAGGCCTCAGACGAGATCACACTGTGATTCCCCTTTGGGAATGCTCAAACAGCATCAGGCAGTCCTCACGCCTGCCTCCTTGACCCTGTGAGTCCTGCAGTGACTCAGGCAGTCTTCTAGTTCACTGCTCCAAGCAGTACCACTCTGCAGTAGTTGGTAGCGACACCCAGGCTCACCCTCTACTCTGTGTTCCAGTTCAAGGCCCTGTAGTAAGTGGTTAAGGTCTGTGGCTACACCAATGGTCCCCAGACTGTGGTGTCTCGGGGGTGTGGAATCAAGGAGTCATAACTGGCTGCTTGATGGCCACCCACCAATGCAAAATGGAGCTTGGATGCAGGACGAATTGAACCCTGTACGTCTACTGTTTTCAGGGAGTTTCAATCAGAATACAGAAAATGACTACAGTTTGCTTTATTTACTTATTTATTAATGTGCCTTTCAGGACTTCCCACCTGCTCGTCAGCAGCTTTACTGCTGACTGAAATTGTTTTGGCTCTGCCATTAGATAACTGTTTTTAAAACGTCAGTTATGATGCTTCTGACCATATGGTGCATAACATTACATTCTTAGAGCAGACTGAGAAATATCCACCCAGTGTCTTTTCTGCTTGTGTCTCTGGGATGTAAACTTTATGGTGACCTCCAGAGGGGGCAAAATAGGCTTGTGAACTGTTTTACTGCTTTATGGTTTATAACAGAGGCCTGAAAGTTTGTTGATGTATATAAATACATAGTAAGTTCAGTGTTACCTGATTTTACTGGAGCACTTACTGGAAGTCTCATCTATATGAGAAGCTCCATCAGCCTGTAACCGAAGAGGCATGGAATCTTTAACAAAAATAGTTTTCCCTTTAGTTAGATTTCATTGCATTGCATCTCCAATATCATAATCCTACCATTTCTCCAAATGCCCCCTTTTTTCTTAGCAGACAAGTTGTGAATGTATAATGCAAGAAAGCAAACAAAAATACATTTTAAATCTAGGATTTAGAGGTCAAAAATGTATTTTAAAATCTGTTTTAAAGCTCCCGTTTTGATCTTGTGCCCATAGCCTTTAGTACTTCACTTTTCCTTTTTTTCCGATTAGTTTTACCGTGAACTGTGTGCAATTAATATTGTATTACATAGGGTTTTACATTTAATTGTTATAAATCTGAAAGTGAAGGAAACGAAACACAAAAGCTGAAGTTTAATAATGTATACGTTATTATATAAACCAGGAAATTAAAGATGTAAGGCTAATTCCATCCTTACTCCTTCCTTCTAGTCTCAGTAGGTTGAATAAAAGAAGGGACTGTCTGTAATAGCTTTGAATTTTTTGTATGCTCCATCCTGAACGTTGTAGCATTTTTAATACTTAGTGCTCTAATGCTATGTTTAAATTCCTACAGATTAAAATTGTTATAATCCAATACTGTAAAAGATGAATGGGATTTATAAAGGAAATTACTGTGAAGCTTTAACCATAGCAACCCTGATGAGGTATATAGATTATATACTCCATTATGAGAACAAGTGGGTTACTTTAGCATGCAAAAAATACCAAATTCTGTCAATAAAGAAAAGGCAAGATTAATTCTTACTGCAAGAGGTTTGTCAAATAAGGGTATTGCTAATGGCTAGTAGCAAAACTTACTCAACATATGGGGAACTATGTAAACAAAAAGCCTTATTTTATCTCAGTATAATAAGCAATAAACTAATTTCTGTGCCAAAAAACCTACTGCTGAACAATAACACTAACAGTGTTGTGTGCTGTAGAGTTCTGTGGGTTGCAATGGATGGGAAGAAAAATGAATCCTTCCCAATACCCTGCAAAAGGCATGAAATGGCAGCAAAGCTTCTCCGTGGCAGCCACTGCAGCATCAGGGCTGCAGTAGCTCTTGTGTCTCGTATAACCTTTCATCACCACAATGGAAAAGAATGGCAAGTAGATACATGTAGTCATGGACACATACACTTGGTTCCTTGCCAAATTCCCCTCCACACTGTGGCACTGGGAGACCTCATGCAACAGAGGTTGAGACACCCTGCTCAATTGACCACACTACTTCTGCTGCAGTCAGAAACTTACCCAGCCATGGGAGGTATAGATCGTGTTTGCCCCAAAGTCAATACCAAGAAAAAGCAGACATGCCAGATTTTTCACTGTCATGCAAAGTGACTATGAAATATTACCAGATCCATGCAGCAGCATTTTACACTCGCTTTGAACAGGTGTAAATGACTGCACAAGGTACAGGGCACTGGACAATTGTGCTTGATGCTGGAAGTGCCTTACTGACAGAACATAAAAGCTGTTTTCTAGTGTTGCAAAACTTGTCTTATTTTTTTGCTTTTTGACAAGAATAGAGTGACAGAATCACTGTTTTCCTGAGTATTATGTTTTGCTGGTGTTTTATTTTAACAAAAACATTTAAAATAATGTGTTTATTGTTTAATAACATTTAAAATTAAATAAAACAATTACTGGTTTCTATTAAGGGCTTTTTTGGTGCCATTGTGTTATCTATGTTAGCTTATTTCAATCTTTGGTTTTATCATTAATAGGTTGTACGTGTAGCTATTTGTGCAAGATGAAAAGATGTTATTGACTTCCAGGGTACTTTTTGTTTTAATATTTGTCGCTTACTATTTTGTGGTACATCTGGTGCTTGTAAATGTTGAGGGATTGACTGAAATCCTGTGTGTATCAAAAGAAAAGCAACAGCACTAGTGCAAGTTTCACCACACTGCTACACAGGTAAAGCCTCCTAGTATAGGCGCAGTGTATACTGGCCAAGGGGTGCTTTGCGTGGTATCGCTTATACCGATTCCCCAAACAAAATAATCTGCACTGACAGAAGTACTTTTTTGCTGATATAACTGCATCTATCCTAAGGCTCAGGTCTGTATAAAAATGTTGTAAAACGACAATCACACCCTAACCAACATATTGGCAAAAGTTTTAAGTAGACCTGGTCTCTAGGGATGAGAGAATATTTCACTCTCTGTGCCCATTCAATCCTTTGCCTCTCTCTTTTTACAATCAATAAGGATGTCAACTATTGCCAGTTCTACTGGTAATTATAAAGAAATTCAGAGACTATCAAAGCACGTGAATGTAGTTGTTCCTAATGATCCTTATGTGTCTAATCTCCATGCCACAGTAAAAATTTCCCCCAAGTCTTTGAAGTGGGACTGTTGGGCCTGATTCTTCTCAACGCTGCCCCCACTTTACACTCATACAACGCCACTTACTTCATTGGCATTACTCCTGATTTACACCAGCATAAAGGCAAACACAACCAGTCTCATTGTGTTTGGATGTGTAGAATGGGGGCTTATAGGTTGCAATGCACTTTGATCTTTTTGAATGTGTAGGGTAAGTTTTATTGTTCTGTTTGTGAGTGATTGGCTGAGGACAGAGATGTGTAATTTAATAGCCCTAAAATTTGCTTCTTTCAAGAGGTGGCAGTAAAGCTTCATTTATGTCTTCTCAAAAGAACTGTAATTTAAAATTTTTAATATAAGGTTTGAATAAGATGAAAACAGCTGATGTCAGTCATACGTCAATAACACTAGAGACAAAGCACTTGGAAAACAGAGAACTGTATGCATTTGCACAACAAGTAAAATTTTAGTAAGTTTATAGGAACTATAGGAAGGCGATTCACTAGCATTGTGGATGAGAAAGTGATGGAATTTCAGAGGGTGACTCTTTCTTCTTCTGATATGAGACATTTTATAAAAGATGAACCTCTTATAACTTGCGGTGTGTATAGGGCTCTCTCACTCTTCAACTATTTATGTTTCTATAAGTTATACTCCAAGAATTGTTTTGGGGAAGTTCTGTGGCTGTGTTATGCAGGAGGTCAAACTAGGTGATCACAATGGTTCCTTCTGGCCTTGGAATCTATGAATCTACTTCTATCTCAAAGGGCTTGTCTTCACTACCCGCCTGGATCAGCGGGTAGAAATCGATCTCTCGGGGATCGAATTATCGCGTCTCGTCGGGACGCGACAATCGATCCCCGAATCGACGCGCGTACTCCACCAGTGCAGGTAGGAGTAAGTGCCGTTGACGGGGGAGCCGTGGCGGTCGATTTGCCGCAGTCCTCACAGCAGGGAAGGTCGGCTCGGATACGTCGAATTCAGCTACGCTATTTGCATAGCTGAATTTGCGTATCTTAAATCGATTTCCCCCCCCCCCCAGTGTAGACCTAGCCAGAGTAATATAAATTTAAACTGTGTCATTGAGGCAAGGAGAACAATAAACATGTTGAAGGAGGAAAACAGTACGTTACTCAAATTTTGATGCCCTAGGGGGTATTGTGCTGCCATTTTTCAGATGTGTTAAAGAATCAAGGTCTTAACACTTGTGGTCATTAATGGTCCTGTTTCACTTTGTGTAAGAGCATAGGTGTTGAATCTGTTGTCCTGGACAAAAATCCAACTGCTTCCACATTCTTCCTGCAGTTCCAATTTGATACAGTATTCTTCTTCTTTTCCTGTCCTAAACATGTATATATTGTTGCTGTGCACTTTTAGAATCAGTTGGTGCATCTCACCCCATCGTCATAATAAATATTTTTGTTTTTCTAAAAGATATGCTCTAGGAATAATTCTGAGGATGTTCTATGGCCTATACAGGAGGTTAGACTAGATGATCATAATGGTCCCTTCTGGTCTTGAAATCTATGACCATTAGTCTATATGTCGGTGCCTGCATTCCAGTATCTCTTTATCTGCTCCTCCAAGGTGTTGTGAGGCTCATTTGGTTATTGTTTCAAAAACTCTTTTAGAGCTGCAGATTAAAGTTGACATGGAAGTTCAGCATTTTTATATTATTATTGTTATCTCATGAAGAAATTGTCTAGTTCAACTCCAGAGAGCTTTTGCTAAAGTGAACTTGTCTCTCCTGTCTGATGTACCCAAACACTGAACAGCTGGTAGTGTGCTATTTCATAATCTGTGATGAGATTCCGCCCACTGGCAGATCCCTGCCAGCTGTAGGCATTATCAAGGGGAAAACATGTATACTGCTGGGGTTTTTTCTCTGTCTCAATCTGTGCACTCCTTAATTTTAGATTTGAGTATTGTAACCTCAGTTTCTATCAAAGTTAATTATTTGATTCAGAAGTCCTGTTGGAATATAATAATTTTTTCTATGACCATCTGTCACAGAGACCTCTACTCACCACTGGAGTGCCTCCTTCTGACCACATCTGGGGATTAGCTCTGCCATCCTGATGCCCTCTTCTTACAGTCATCAGCTCATCTCTTGCTTCTCAGGACACATCTTTGTGTCTTAACTCTCCAGCCAAGTCACAATAGACCTCCCCTTCCAGAGTACTATCAAGTTCTTCCACACGGTCCCAGGTAGTCCTTAAATCCATTGCCCTGGCTGAGCCACTCCCTAGGTAACTATGACTCGTACCCATTTTCTCCCAAAGTCTTGTGAATCCCTATGCATGTGTCTCTCTCCCTCTTCCTCTCAAAAAAACACTGAAAAGCCCTCCTCTATTCATGCATTAAGCAGCTCTTAGAGCAAATTGAGGGGAATTGAGGATGTGTAGTTCTGATTCATAGAATCATAGGACTGGAGGGGAGGTCAACTCGTCCAGTCCCCTGCACTCATGGGAAGACTAAGGCCTGGTCTACACTAACCCCCAACTTCGAACTAAGGTACGCAACTTCAGCTACGTGAATAACGTAGCTGAATTCGACATACCTTAGTTCGAACTTACTGCGGTTCAGACGCGGTCCACACGCGGCAGGCAGGCTCCCCGTCGACTCCGCGGTACTCCTCTCGCCGAGCTGGAGTACCGCAGTCGACGGCGAGCGCTTCCGGGATCGATTTATCGCGTCCAGACCAGACGCGATAAATCGAACCCGGAACTTCGATTCCCAGCCGCCGAACTAGCGGCTGGGTGTAGACAAGGGCTAAGTATTATCTAGACCATCCCTGACGATGTTTGTCTAATCTGATCTTAAAAATCTCCAGTGATGGAGATTCCACAACCTCCCTAGGCAATTTATTCCAATGCATAACCCCACCCTGACAGTAAGGAAGTTTTTCCTAATGTCCAGCCTAAACCTCCTTTGCTGCAATTTAAGCCCATTGCTTCTTGTCCTATCCTCAGCAGTTAAGAAGAACAATTTTTCTCCCTCCTCCTTGTCACAACCTTTTGTGTACTTGAAAACTGTTATCATGTCCCCTATGTCTTCTCTTTTTCAGACTAAACAAACCCAATTTTTTCAATCTTCCCTCATAGGTCATGTTTTCTAGACCTTTAATCATTTTTGTTGCTCTTCTCTGGACTTTCTCCAATCTGTCCACATCTTTCCTGAAATGTGGTGCCCAGAACTGGACACAATACTCCAGTTGAGGCCTAATCAGCGTGGAGTAGAGCAGAAGAATTACTTCTCGTGTCTTGATAACAACACTTCTGCTAATACATCCCAGAATGATGTTCACTTTTTTTTTTGCAACAGTGTTACACTGTTGACTCATATTTAGTTTGTGTTCCATCATGACCCCCCAGATCTCCTTCCGCAGTATTCCTTCCTAGGCAGTCATTTCCCATTTTGTATATGAGCACTGATTGTTCCTTCCTAAATGAAGTACTTTGCATATGTCCTTATGAATTTCATCTATTTACTGCAGACCATTTCTCCAGTTTGTTCAGATCATTTTGAATTTTAATTCTATCCTCCAAAGCACTTGCAACCTCTCCCAGCTTGGTATCGTCCACAAATTTTATAAGTGCTCTCTCTATGCCATTATCTAAATCATTGATGAAGATATTGAAAAGAACTGGACCCAGAACTGAGCCCTGCAGGATCCCACTTGTTATGCCCTTCCAGCATGACTGTGAACCACTGATAACTACTCTCTGGGAATGGTTTTCCAACCAGTTATGCACCCACCTTATAGTAACTCCATCTAGGTCAGTGGTTCTCATGTTATACCAATAGAATAAAAACCAGCAGGATCTTATTAAGAGGGATAAGGCAAAGATGCCACATGTATTGTAAATATACTGATAAAGCAAAAGATAAAAGTAAACAACGTTGTTTGACTACTTATTTCTTATACACACACACATATAGAGAGGGAGAGGGAGAGAGAGAGAGAAAAAAAAAAAGTTCATTCACACAATCATTCATTCAAGTTCTGTATAGGTGTTATAGTTACCAGCCTAGAAGTTGCTCATGCCAAGTTACTGGCCAGGTATCTTGGCCATGAGGATGGAGCCGAGTCTGTGTCAGGTGCACCTGATGCTCCTGGAGGTTGGCAGCAGAACCAGAGACTCAAAGTCATCAGTCTTTAGAGTCCATTCTTATAGGAATTAATTCCTATGTTAGTCTATGGGAGCTGTTTCATCCTGCTGTTGCTGACTCAATCAGCAGATGGCACATTCCTGGCCAAAGTGGCACATTCCTGGTGGCTCCACACTGTCCAAAGTTTGTGTTTCTCATCCTTCCAGGTGATGGAGTGGATCCCAGTTTACCCTCAGGGGGTTGTCTGGTGGTCCTACTCAACACATTCTTCGGCCGATGGATACTCCCTTTCTAGGCTGGCACCTCCCTAACCATCCATGTATATCAAGCATTCATCAGCATACAGTCCATACCTTAACCATATTTTAATTTGCTGTCTCCACCACTTTCAGGGTGTGTGCTAATTCATTTGAAACTCCTGGCCCTTTAATCACAGAGGGTGGGGGTCTGTCCTAGGAGCTGTTGAATGAAGTGAAAGTCACTTAACAGCTTATAGTGTTTGTTTACATTGTATCAATTACTTCAAGAACAGAGTCAATTAACTTGTTTGTAAGTTTTACATAGTGATAAAGTATCTTTCACAGGACAGATACAATCAATGGTTTCTACAGACAGTAGCTTACAAGTTTTAACAGAAGACCCAAGAGATTTTTGTACTTGGTGAAACTGTTGGATTTTAAAGTGTGGGGGACAAATTATTGGGGGGGGTCACTGTCACTTGGGGGAATCACTGTTAGTACCTTCTTTAATATCCCTACACTCAAAGCCGGTCCACCGCTTGTTCAGGGAAAGCCCTGGCGGGCCGGGCCGGTTTGTTTACCTGCCGCGTCCGCAGGTTCGGCCAATCGCGGCTCCCACTAGCTGCGGTTCGCAGCTCCAGGCCAATGGGGGAAGCGGCGTGGGCCGAGGGATGTGCTGACCGCCCTTCCCGCCGCCCCCATTGGCCTGGAGCGGCGAACCGCGGCCAGTGGGAGCCGCGATCGGCCAAACCTGCGGACGCGGCAGGTAAACAAACCAGCCTGGCCTGCCAGGGGCTCTCCCTGAACAAGCGGCAGACCGGCTTTGAGAACCACTGATCTAGGTTGCATTTCCTTAATTTGCTTATGAGAAAGTCATGCGTGACAGTATCAAAAGCTTTACTAAATCCAAGATATACCACATCTACTGCTTCTCTCCCTATCCACAAGTCTTGTTACTATGTCAAAGAAAGCTATCAGGTTGGTTTGACACGATTTGTTCTTGACAAATCCATGCTGACTGTTACTTATTACCTTATTATCTTCTAGATGTTTGCAAATTGATTGTTTAATTATTTGCTCCATTATCTTTCCAGGTATAGAAGTTAAGTTGACTGGTCTGTAATTCCCCGGGTTGTCCTTCTTTCCCTTTTTATAGATTGGCACTATATTTTTCCTTTTCCAGTCTTCTGAATCTCTCCCGTCTTCCATGACTTTTCAAAGTTAATCGCTAATGGCTTAGATATCTCCTCAGTCAGCTCCTTGAGTATTCTAGGATGCATTTCATCAGGCCCTGGTGACTTGAAGACCTTTAACTTTCTAAGTATTTTTTAACTTGTTCTTTCCCTATTTTAGCCTCCGATCCTACCTCATTTTCACTGGCATTCACTATGTTAGATGTCCAATCACTAATAAACTTTTTCGGTGAAAACAGAAACAAAGAAGTCATTAAGTACCTCTGCCTTTCCACATTTTCTGTTTTTGTTTTCCTCCCTCCCCCCGTTGAGTAATGGGCCTACCCTGTCCTTGGTCTTCACAAGCAGGCTGGCTAACCTAGTGAGGAGGGCTTTAAACTAGGTTCACCGGGGGGAAGGAGACCAATGGCCTGAGGTAAGTGGGGAAATGGGGTACCGGGAGGAAGCACGAGCAGGAGAGTACAAGAGGGGAGGACTCCTGTCTCAGACTGAGAAAGTGGGACGATCAGTAGTCTTGCCGGCAAGTTAAAGAAGTATGGGCTGGATGAATGAACTATAAGGTGGATAGAAATCTGGCTAGATCATCGGGCTCAACGGATAGTGATCAATGGCTCCATGTCTAGTTGGCAGCCGGTATCAAGCGGAGTGCCCCAAGGGTCGGTCCTGGGGCCGGTTTTGTTCAATATCTTCATTAATGATCTGGAGGATGGCGTGGACTGCACTCTCAGCAAGTTTGCAGATGACACTAAACTGGGAGGAGTGGTAGATACGCTGGAGGGTAGGGATAGGATACAGAGGGACCTAGACAAATTAGAGGATTGGGCCAAAAGAAACCTGATGAGGTTCAAGTGCAGAGTCCTGCACTTAGGACGGAAGAATCCCATTCACTGTTACAGACTAGGGACCGAATGGCTAGGAAGCAGTTCTGCAGAAAAGGACCTAGGGGTTACAGTGGACGAGAAGCTGGATATGAGTCAACAGTGTGCCCTTGTTGCCAAGAAGGCTAACGGCATTTGGGGCTGTATAAGTAGGGGTATTTCCAGCAGATCGAGGGACGTGGTCATTCCCCTCTATTCGACATTGGTGAGGCCTCATCTGGAGTACTGTGTCCAGTTTTGGGCCTCACACTACAAGAAGGATGTGGAAAAATTGGAAAGAGTCCAGCGGAGGGCAACAAAAATGATTAGGGGGCTGGAGCACATGACTTATGAGGAGAGGCTGAAGGAACTGGGATTGTTTAGTCTGCAGAAGAGAAGAATGAGGGGGGATTTGATAGCTGTTTTCAACTACCTGAAAGGGGGGTTCCAAAGAGGATGGATCTAGACTGTTCTCAGTGGTACCAGATGACAGAACAAGGTCTCAAGTTGCAGTGGGGGAGGTTTAGGTTGGATATTAGGAAAAACTTTTTCACTAGGAGGGTGGTGAAGCACTGGAATGGGTTACCTAGGGAGGTGGTGGAATCTCCTTCCTTAGTGGTTTTTAAGGTCAGGCTTGACAAAGCCCTGGCTGAGATGATTTAGTTGGGAATTGATCCTGCTTTGAGCAGGGGGTTGGACTGGATGACCTCCTGAGGTCCCTTCCAACCCTGATATTCTATGAGTCTATGGTCTTCCTCTTGCTTCTAATGTCTTTGTAGAATGTTTTCTTGTTATCCTTTATGTCTCTAGCTAGTTTGATCTCGTTTTGTGCCTTGGCCTTTCTAATTTTGTCCCTACATACTTGTGTTATTTGTTTATATTCATCCTTTGTCATTTGACCTAGTTTCCACTTTTTGTAGGACTCTTTCTTGATTTTTAGATCATTGAAGATCTCCTGGTTAAGCCAGGATGGTCTCTTGCCATACTTCCTATCTTTCCTACGTAGTGTGATAGTTTGCTCTTGTGCCCTTAATAATGTCTCTTTGACTGTCTTTGGTTGTTTTTCCGCTTAGACTTGCTTCCCATGAGATCTTACCTACCAACTCCCTGAGTTTGCTAACGTCTGCCTTCTTGAAATCCATTGTCGTTATTGTGCTGTTCTCCCTCCTACCATTCCTTAGTATCATGAATCTTCCTTACCAATAGAAACCTTCCTTATCAATGACTAGTGTGTAATAATATTCAGAGAATAAGGAGATTTTTAAAGGTTTCAGAGTAGCAGCCGTGTTAGTCTGTATCCGCAAAAAGAACAGGAGTACTTGTGGCACCTTAGAGACTAACAAATTTATTAGAGCATAAGCTTTCGTGGGTGGGTTGTAGCCCACGAAAGCTTATGCTCTAATAAATTTGTTAGTCTCTAAGGTGCCACAAGTACTCCTGAGATTTTTAAAGGAAAATTTGAATCTGAGAGAATAGCAGGGATGCTGGAACAATTTTTATAGCGGGGGTGCTGATGATGGAAACCATGTATTTAGTGTTTTTTATTACTACTGCAAGCCGGGGCGTGCAGCAGCACCCCAGGACCCCTAGTTCCAGCACCACTGGAAGATAGTCACAGTTCCCATAACAGCCACATTGTTGTCTCTTAGGCTGAGTAGAAAGCCAAAGTTTGGGCCTTGTGGGTGGTTCCCATTTGGATGAAAAGCTGGTGATAAGGTATATTCTTGGTGTAAACTTGTTTATTCACAAAAATGCACAAAGCCCTGTTTCCCTGAGTAGTACCGCAAACATACAACATGCAGACTGGCTCAGAAATCTCCAAATGTGGACCTCTCCTGCCACTACTATGCCCAAGGAGAGGCAGCCTCTCTGCCTCTACTTCCTTTGGGATTCACACACAACTACTTCTTCTGGCTTAGTGATTCCAACTCACATAGCCTGAAACCAATCCCTATCCCTTGTGTTTGGATTTCCTCAGGAAACCCCAAAGCTCTCCACATGGCTTGCCCTTTCAGGTAACTTTGGGAGTTAGCCCGCTCTTTGTTTGCATCTGTTTTTACTAAGGACTTGATTAATATGGAGGTGTAATTGGCGGGGATGTTGAATGTGGAAATTGGTAGTGTGTTTTGTAATTTTGAATCTCATTGACATGGAAATATTTTGGTTTTTAGTTTTAAAGTTGTGATTTCTCCATTCTACTTAATGGTTTCACTAAGGTGTGGTGCAATAGTAAAAACTGAAGTTACTGTAGGTTTGGAAATAGAATTTGTACACCCACAATAAAATCTGCATTGTATTTTCAAGGATGTCCTTTCTGTAACATTCTCTATATATTGCTTAGATCTCACCCATGTACATTTTACATCACATGGGGGGGGAGAGAGACCTCCTAGAAGTGCAGATTT
Source organism: Emys orbicularis (assembly GCF_028017835.1). Classification (NCBI taxonomy): domain Eukaryota; kingdom Metazoa; phylum Chordata; order Testudines; family Emydidae; genus Emys; species Emys orbicularis. Next base: position 97,773,662 of record NC_088684.1, read on the forward strand.
CCATGGTAACAGATGCAATTTCATTTCTTTCCTTTTGTGAGGCTGGAACTGAGCTGCGTTGAGGTGGCTCTGCAAGATTTTTTTTTTATTAAATGGTAACAGTGGATTTCAAAAGGCTATTCAAAGTTACAGGGCACATGGTCATACAAATACAACCTAAAGTACACCAAACAAGTCTGGACAGGAAGGAGCATTGGGCAAAGAACTTCTTTATTAATAAAAAGTAAATGAACTAGAAAGAGCAATGTATACCAATCCTGATTACAATAAATATAAGAACATTTACAGGAAGGAAAGTCATGCTTCATCCAATATGTAATTGTTGCCATTTGGTGGGATTCATTGGGCTGAGGCATATGTTTATATCATTGTATGAATTAAAACCATTTACAAAAACATGTATCTGTCTTTCCATTTACTTACATAGTTTATAAATTACAGTTATGCACATCAGGCTAGCAAAGCATAAGATTACATTGGTTTCCACTAGCTTCCATTGTGCACAGACAGTTGGACAGTGATCTCAATTTTGAGCTGTCCATATATAAAAGGTGTATTTGATTTTTTTTCTTTTTCATGTGTACTTTATGCATATTTAACTAGGGCGTATGTGATTGAGAGGTTTTTACTAAATCTTAGCATTGCAGTAATGATAGGATTTTGCATAGGAAAAAAAATATATATATATAATGCCAGCTCCTCAACTAAGGTAAATTGGAATAGTTCTAGTGACATCAGTAGATCTATGCAGATTTAAGTCATCTGAGGATCTGACTCATATAAACTTATTCCATGAAAACTCCTATCATTACTACAATGTTAAGACTTTGTAAACAACCACTCAAAAGTCACACACACCCCTAATTAGATACGCATAAAGTACATGCAAAAAAATGAAATGCATCTCTCTCTCTCTCTCTCTCTCTCTGTGTGTGTGTGTGTGTGTGTGTGTGTGTGTGTGTGTGTATCTATATCTATTGCATACACAGAGAGAGAGAGAGAGAGAGAAGTTTGTTTACTTTTACTAATTATTTCTTAAACATTATCTCTTGAAATACATTTATGGATTAATTATGTGTGTGCGTGCGCACACATACGTATATGTATATCTATCTATCTATACACACAATGTGTGTATGTGTGTAATTAATACCACAGGTATATTTCAAAACCTTTATAATATTTGGGAAATAACTAGTAAAAGTAAGCAAATGCTTCTTTATAAAAAAATGCATTAATGAACTATCTAGGAAGCTTTGTGCTTCATGATGACAATGTTTGAGTATTTTATGTTTTTATTATTCAAATATCTTTGTATGATATAGATATAAAACTAGGCTTCTAAAAACATCAGAAACACTGAGGTCAGCAGGACTATGTGTGTAATTGAATATTGGGGTAGGATAATGACAACCTTATTGTGAACTATTCGTGAAATTTTATTTTATCAAAAGTTTAGGTAGCTGCATTCTTGACCTTTCATTAAAATTCATGAGTAGACAGGAGTTTCTGTGCATATAAAATGAAGGTCCATTTCTGGAAATTAAATGTCTATAAAGTTGTACAATAGAGCTAGGAACTCCTTGTCATGGTTATGGGACTGTTTGTACCACAATCCCCTTTCTGGTCTTACTGAGTGCACATGCTCAGGTATTAGGCCTTGTAACCTTGCCTGTCTCAAAGTGGAATTTTGCAATTCTCCCACTCTTATCAGGACATAGTACAGCACTCCCATCTAGCCCAACTGTTTCATAACACACAGGTCTGACTGGATGTCTGTGTTTCTTCTCTTCAGGAGCTTGTGACCAGCACTATACAGTGATGAATAGCCTTCATAAAACAAATAGGTTTATCTAGCACATGGACCAAAACTTTAGAGAACATGATTTTAAACAGCCAACAGCCTACATGAATATTTAGTCTCATCTAATCTTAAGCTTCCCTACAAACTAAGTTAGATGGACTTTCCTCTTGAGTTACAGAGAGACAACAGGCCCTACTTATATTCTTTTAGGAAGCCCCAAAGCTCTTGGACCCAGTCTGGTCTCCATTTCCCTTTCAGAGTGTGTCCCCCAGTCTGTTCCCTCTCTCAGAGAAAACTCCCCTTTCTCAAAGCCCAACCCTGCCTGTGTGTGCCTGAGTCTAATTATAATATTGCTTAATGGCTTTTTTTACGGGGCCTACGTGTGAAGTCTTCCTTTTGCCTCTTACTGTTTTTTTTTTTTTTTCCATTCAGCCAGTCCCACCCCTATGATGGTTGCTCCATTGTTTGGCAGTTAGCCGTAAGGGCTTGCAGTCACAGGCTTTGTGACTATGAGGGGTGTTCTGAAATGGTCTGTTCCCCCTTAGATTCCAGCACACCACTTCAGAAGTGCTATAGATAAATCACATTTTGGGTCCAGATCAATATTCATTACCAAGCACCCTGGCATCCATTCAGCACACCAATGTGGAAATAGTTACCTGGGTAAAGTTACTGCGAGGTGCTAAGAGTCTGCATTCAGACTCCCAAGGTGACCCATCTGTTTAACACTAGACTGAAAGGCCTAGTGTATTACCTTGTATATAGAGTACTACAGCAGTACTACAGTGTAGTAGAGACCCTCACTTGCTTCCTTTAAATAAACAAGCACAGCTGCCAATTACTAACTTAATTTATGGAGGAAGAAGTCAGTACTGATCAGATTTTGGATTCCTGCTGTCTAAAGATAAAATCTCCCAGAGCTGTTTTTGAAGCTTTTAAGAAGTGTCGTCCCCCCCTTCCCTTAGAAAAAGTCTATTTGATCTCAAATACCATTTAGATAATGTTGGAGATCAAATATACATTTTCCAAGTGAAAATGAATCTGTAAGGGCTTCAAAAGCAGCTCTGGAGGCTGGAGTACTTGTTCTTCACCGAAGTCCAAAATGGCATCCATGAGCCGCATGTACAGTACTTCAGATCCAAATATATGAGGTCTTATGGGGCTCACACATCTACCATTCTTAAAGACATAACACAGTACTGCATATCCCATAGAGATCTGTGAATTGGAATGAAATACAAGTGTACATCTATATAATGGCATCCTTAGGCTCCAGGAAAGCAAAAGGATTTGTATAGAGAACTCTGAAGGATGCAGAGATGGTATATGACACAAAACTGAATATCTGGCACAAGAAGAAGAGAACAAACTGAAGCTAACAAAATGCAAACTTACCTTAATGAACTGTATAATCTGAAGGTAATCAATGATGATCAGAAACAGCGCTGGAAGCTGAAAATGAATATATTTTAAAAACAAAGAGTTAAAGGATAAGAAAATATTGCAGGAACATTCATGGTAGGACAGGAGAATCAGCAAGAGGTATGTGTATGTCCTCCTTATTCTCAAGGATGTGACCTGAAACAAAATATTTAGTTTTGATTTTCCTGATGGAAAACTGAAAAAAATTGGTAAAATAAAATTTTAATTTTGTGGAAACTGCATTTTCCTTAAAAAACAAAACAAAACAACAACAACAAAAAAACACACATTTTGACAGAAAATTCCAGACCAACTCTACTATCTAGGTCCTTGTATGGCTCCCATCACTGTTATATTTGAGTGCCTACAAGGCAGAGAGGAAACATTTAATTCCATATTTCCAAAACACCTGTTTGTTTTCCAAGATACTCCAACATTGCAAATCAATTTACCTGGAACCTAGGGCCAATTTCAAAGCTGGTATATGTGCTGCTGACATCAGTGCGATTGTGACTGCATATACCAGCTGTTAATTTACACTCTAGACATTGGTATTTTGATGTAAACAAAAATATTTCTTAGAGCCCCAAAACAAATTTTCTTTAGTCTCATAAATGAATCTCAGCTACAGGCCCAACGTTCCCTTTTTCAATATTCATACAAACTTTGCTCATGCAGAAGTTAGTAAAAACTGAATAAAAAGAGGCATGAACAAGGCTAAAGCTAAATTTTATTGAGAAGATGGTGAAATTTTTATTAATAACCTTTCTTGGGGTTTGCCCAGTTCTACATAAATGCTAAGCATAATTAGGTGCTATTAATATGTGGGTTTGATATGACCCTTGCCCATAGTGTGATTTTTAAATTTACTGTAACTAGCCTTACGCCTGTTTATTCTGCTCTTCAGCTTAACTGAATTTAAGCAGTTCCCTTCACTTTCCTCTTCTCACACTGAACACTGTGGGTAAGGGCAGTTTGACAGACTTCTCCAGTGTAGGTGTAAAATAAAACTAATAAGATAAAAATCTACCACTTAAATGCTAAGTCTTAAAATAAAAATTGTTCCTTCATCAGGAAAATTCTGGGTCACAAATGGCTAAAAGGACTCATGTGATGAGTCAGTTCATTTATAGTCTTCTTCAAGTAGTATCCGTATGGGTGCTCCACTGTAGGTGCGCCCCTGTGCCTTTAATGGAGATATCTTATAGCTGTGTTCATTTGGCTCGCACATGGGTGTTACTCAGTGTTATATAGCACTGCGTATGCAAACTGTCTTCAGTTCCTTCTCAGTGACCTCGGCCAGAGACTAAGCCTTAACAGTTGTCCACGTTGAGTTTACCTCAACTGCATCCCCTTAGCTCTTTTAGTAGTTAGTTAATTACAGTTGTTCTTAGTAGTAGTTTAGTTTTAAAAAAACCTTTTATATATATATATATATAGCTTTTACACAGTTTCTCCCCTCCTGGGAGCTTTTGCTTTACTGGAAAGGCAAGCCCAGTTCTCCTGGTTTCAAATGTTGCCTATTGTGCCTTGAGGCAATCCCGGTGAGTGATGGCACTCCCACTGCATCCACTGCCTCAGGGAATCTCATATTTTCCAAAAGTGCAGCTTCTGTCTAGCATTAAAATCTAGAGCCAGAAAAAACAGGGAGATCAAACTTTGACTCTTCATGATGGAGAGCTCACTGTGCCCAGCCTGTAACCAGGACCAGGGGACACCCCCCGCACGTATGCCTCTCTCCAAGCAGGTCAGCTACTTGTGCCATCTCCAAGCTGCACTCCTCGAGGGAATCTAAGGGGAAGACACAAGATTCCTCTCATAAGACTTCCAAAGTTCATGCCCCGAGTTCTCCAGGTAGGGAACCTACGTCAAAGAAGTTGAGGTTGCCAATGACTCTAGCCACTTTGGATTCCATTGGTCTCTACCCAAAGAGGGTGCTGGTTCCTCAGGTATTGAGGGCTCAGTTAAGCCTAGAGACTCCAAAATGTCAGTCTCCAATAGACCTTTGGTACCAACAGGGGAGTGAGGCAGGAAGAAGAGTTCTTCACACTTGGTAACAAAAAAGTACCATTCAGACTCCATCTGGACTCCCCTTGGAGCATTCAAGACTCACAGTACTGTCAACTCCCTCAGCTACCATTATTTCAGCTCAAGCCATGGACATGGTATCAGCAACATTCTTGGTACCACAGGAGTTTAGTTTTCCCTGAGACCTGGCTGTGTCTGAGACTCCTGACTCCCCATTGCTCGTCTCTGATCTGTTCTCAGTACTGAGGACCTCCAGATCCCCAGACACCCATGCAGTACCAACAGTAGTATATCAAATGTCTTCTGCTACTCCAGCACTTCAAAGTGACTTGGAGGAGGAGGACTCTGAAGCAGATCTTGCCTTGGTCTCTCAAATATCTGTCCACTCTGTCCCTATAGAAGCTCTTTTCCAGAGGTCTCTGAGGCAGTTGATCTTACTCATGAGAGACATCCACAACCACCATCTTGCTAATATGAGCACCCATGGATGCTGCCACCCATGCCATATACATCATCCAGTTGGTCATACTGGGACCCTGGGTGGCCTATCATCAGCAATTCTCTAGGTCCTCAAGCACCATCTGTCACAGAGATAAACAACCTTCCTCACCCTCCCTCTCCAGGAGACCGGAACCTTAGGAAGAAACCTTTGAGAAACAGGAAGCTAGGGCTGATGAAGAGCTCCCTCGACCTGCTTTGTAGAAAATCATATTCAACAGCTACTTTAAAGTTTGGAATTGCCATCTACCAGGCATTAATGGAGAAGTACAACATGCAAATTGTACCAAACTGAACTCCTTTATTTCACATTTACCAACAGAACACAGAGAGTAATTCCAGGCAAATATTGCAGAAAGCCAACTGCTCACCAGAATATCTCTGCAGGCTTCTCTCAGTGCTGCTGATACTGCTGTTGATTTCAATTTCTATGGCAGTAGTTATGAGGAGGGTCTCCTGGCTTCAGCTCTCAGGATTTCCAAAGGAGGACCAGAATACAGTCAAAGACCTTCCTTTTGATGTCACTAAGCTGTTCGCTGACATCATGGAAGAATCCCTGAACACGTTGAGACTCCAGGGCCACTTTACATTCTCTGAGGACCTATACACCTACCCAAAAGAGAAAGTTCAGTAGGTCACAGACAGCACAGAGATCCTGCCCCACCCAATTCTCAAATTTGCAAAGGTCATATGAACCTCAATGCAAAAGACATAGGTACTAGAGAAGAAAACCACCTACCTCACCTTTGACCTCAAAACCCTCCACCCTGAAGTACCAATTTTGACAGGGTGATCAGCCTTCTGAGCTGCCATCCCCTTTCATCTGCCTACCTCCCTTTGGCAACTACCCTTACCATTTGCAGCAGGCTTGGAAGTCCATCACTATGGACAAGTGAGATTTGCAGATAATCTCCACAAGGTACTCCATCTCATTCGCTTCTCTTCTGCCTGCCAACCCCCCTTCCCAATCTGTCTTCAGGGACCTGTTCCACAGTAAATAGACACTCTTCTACTCTTGGATGCTATAGAACCAGTTTCCATGCAGCACAGAGGGGGGGGGCGGGGTTATTCCAGGTATTTCCTGGTTCCAAAAAAAAGCAGTGGTTGTGAGACCCATCCTAGATTTAAGACTACTCAACAACTTCGTGAAGACACAAAAAATCAAAATGGTGATACTTGCAGCAATAATTTCATCACTGAACCAAGGGAATTGTTTTCAGCCCTCAGCCTTCAGAATACATATTTCCATATAGCAATCCACCTATCCCATAAAAGATACCCATGTTTTACTGTCGATCAGGACCATTTTCAGTACAGGGTTCTCTCCCTTTTGGCCAATCATCTGTCCCAAATGTCTTCTCAAAGGTCATGTCAGTAGTAGTGACACACCTCCTCAGAAAAGGAATTCTGGTGTTCCCTTACCTAGATGATTGGCTTCTAAAACATCACTCCCTGGGCCTAACTTCACGGGCAACTTGTGAAGCCATATACCTGTTCCTCAAATTGGGCTGCAATTGAACATTTAAATATCCACCTTGATCCCTGTGCAAAAGTTAGAATTCATAGGAGCTCATCTCGATTCAGTGGTGGCAAGAGCGTACCTCCAAATGCACAGATTTGTAGCCCTGTCCAACTACATTACTTTCCATACCCACCTTCATAAAGGAATCTCTCAATTGTTGTCAATATCCTCACAACCTTTGTGCTGGAGTCCCTTTCACCCGGCCTCCCCCAGCAGTTAACGTAACAACGGATGAATCCCTGTTGGGATGGGGAGCGCAGCTAGACACCCACACAGCCCAAGGCACCTGGATGCCTCAGGAAACCACCCTACACATCAACCTCCTGGAACTCGGGGCAGTCAGATACACTTGTCTCCAGTATCTACCTCTAATTGGGGCAAATACATGAAGGCCATGACAGACAATGTGTCATGCATGTTCTATGTTAACCAAAAAGGAGGGGCAAGACCTCCCCCTGCCCGTTCCGAGACTGTCAAACTGTAGAATTGGTGCATACACAGAGTGTCATCACAGCAGCTTACCTCCCCGGAGTTCAGAATTCACTCTGCAAGATCTATTTCTACTTCTACAGTCTTTCTCAAAAATGGTCCCATAACTGAAATATGTAAAGCTGCGACTTGGGGCCTGTATACTTACCCGGTTACTCACCCTGTGTAGTAACTGTGGTTCTTCAAGATCTGTGTCCCTATGGGTGCTCTACTGCCTGCTCTCTTTCCCCTCTGCTTTGAAATTCTGTGCTATGGAGCTTCACAGTAGAGAAGGAATTGAAGGTGGTTCGTCCGTGCAGTGCCGTATAACAGCATGGAGCACGAGACTGAGTAACACGCATGTGCGGGCTGAATTGACACTGCTATGAGAAATCTCTGATCAAAGGTGCAGAGGGCGCAAGTGCACCTGGAATGGAGCATCCATAGGGGGACACATCTCAAAGAACCACAGTTACTGCACAGGGTGAGTAACCAATTCTTGTTGAGAGGATGATAATTCTGAAATGTGAATATGCATTCAAACAGGATACAATAAGTTCCAGTAATGTTTCATCTCAGTCAGAAATGGATTGCCCCTCATGTAGAGAAGCCAACCAAATGAAGGCAGAGGAACTGAGCAATAATCCCATGATTTGGCTGCAGTCTCCAGACCCTATGGATCTGGAGCTTTTGTATGGAAGGGAATCCCTTGACCTGCAGAGACAAACTGCTTCAAACTGCCTTCAAACTGCTCTGCCCTTTCCCACCTCCCCGTTTGAAATAGCCATGGTACCCTTAATCTTTGTTCAGTAACATCCATGGAAGGTACTATTGCCTTCAAACATCATTATCTCCTACGAGATTTCTACTTGTGAAACCCTTAGACTCTGCACAGGATGCTGCTGCTTAAAAAAAAACTGTTTGCCTTTTCCACTCAGCCCTACCCCAAAATCCTGCATGACTACACTTCAGCAGAGCTTCATCTGCAGGGTCCCAGTAATAGTGAGACAGTGCCATAGAGCTGACATTTCCCCCTCCCATCCAACAGCCATATCCATTAGATTAGGGTTCCCCTCTGCTCATGGAGGCAGAGAGGACAGTCTCCCTCACAATATGTATCTCTTAGGTCAATAATTTTTAATCTCCACCTTAACAGAAGCCAATATCTGTTAATACTGTCTGTGCACTGATTAGTGCTCTCCAGCTAGTAAATTCTCTGTCATAGAAATGTGTTTACTGTATCAGTTACTTCCACATATCAGTGATTTTTATATTGTTTCACAGCAGGGTACATTTTGCATTTGTTTATTCTGTCAGTAGCTATGGGAGCTGACTTTCTAGCAGGCTGGCTTCATTCCTTGGAAAGCTTCTTTACTATCAAGAGCTGTAATACCCTGGGCCCTGCTCACAGTGGAGCCAAGTATTCAGTATTTGTGTTTTTAGTAAGTGTGTTGTGACTATTGCAAAGTGTTCAAAGCATATTTTACAGTGGTTCAAGTCTCGGTAAAATGTAAGGATACAATCTTCTGTCATGGCAATGTAAGGGTACAATCTTCTGTCATTGCAATGATTAGCATGATTTCAACTGGAGCAAAGAAAGAAAAACTGAGTGTGAGAAGAGATGTTGAAATATGAGTGAATATATATATACTTTATTAACATAAGAATAATCCTCATATTATGTACAAACTGTTACATTAGTCCCTCATGTTTCAGTTATTGATGTGTTCTATTCTGGGCATCTCTGACTGGAAAACTGCTAGTTAAATATCCTGCCAGAGAGGGAGTGAGATGCCCTAATTCTTTATTTATAGTATAGCCAAGGAGATAAAATTAATAGTCAATCCCCAGTTATTGATTCACTTTCCAGCTGATTATTCATTAGTGCTTTATTATTTATACACAATATTGTCCGCAGCCAGAGAATAACAGGCATCCATCCTGGCATTACAAAGCAGGATATTTTCCTGTAATTGATTAAGAGATTATACTTGAATAGATATAAGCAGGGATTTTGAAAGTCAATGATACTGGAGATAGGTCACGGAAAGGGGTGAATATTTTGTACACAGTCCCTCTCCCCCAAATAATCAATTGACTGCAATACATTCAAGATTAGGCCAAATTTTATTTTGCTCATTTTTATTTCTCCTTTTATGTAGTATTAAGTAATATGTAGTACCTGTTTGGTTGGTGTCATCGTACGCCTCTTCTCTTCTGTTAATCTCATCTCACTACTAGCATGAGCTGTAGAAGCAGAGAAGTTTGGGCCTATGAGCCTGAGCCTGTAGCCTAGGATTGCCAAATTTCTAATAGCAGAAAACTGAACACCTCTGCCCTGAGGCCCCTGCTTCGCCCCTTCTCTGAGGCCCCACCTCCCCCACTCACTCCAGCCCCCCTCCCTCCCTCGCTCGCTCTTCCCCACCCTCACTCTGGGGTGGGGCTGGGGATGCGGGGTTTGGGGTGCAGGTAGGGTTGCCAATTTTGGTTGGATGTATTCCTGGAGGTTTCATCACATTACATAATCTTTAATTCCTGGAGACTCCAGGACAATCCTAGAGGGTTGGCAATCCTACTGTAGCCCAATGCTGTATTTATGAGCTACTCCTTAGCTGACTGTATTAGAGGCCACTGCAGGAGAAGGGATGGTGGAAGCCTGGCAACTTTCAAAGAGCTGTCTGCTGTGTTGCCCCTAGTTGCAAGAGCATATTTGCAGTGCAGTGAGGAGCAGATACAGATCCATGCAGCCTTTTCCACTTCCACTGCTTTTTCCCTTTGGCCTGAGGACTGTCAGTGTTCTTGCCTCACTGGTTGGGAAGACTGAAACAACAGGCATAAAACAGTGATAATTACGCCTAGCAACTATGTAAATATCTTCATACTCAGTAAACCTTGATTGATGCTGATCACCTGCAGATCACTCATGCATACCTCTGCCTAATGACCATGGGAGCTGCTCAGCACTTCTTCAGATTTTTTCTTTAATAAGAATTTTTTTTTACAAATTGATAAATCAAAATCTGTGTTTTTCCTAATCAGGAGAGAATATAATCTGTACACTGGGAAGCCTCTATCTTTGGGTTTCTGCTTCACAAAATTATAACATTTTAAAAAAATGAAATGCTCATGATCTAAATATAATCTTGCCTATTGCTTACATTCATGTTGATAAATGTTATGGTCTATTTTATTACTCATCTCCTGCTTCCTCAAAGATATTGTGTGATCCACAAGCCCTGGTTTAGAATGAATTGTTCTGGTTTCAGGGCAGTCCAGTTTTATAGTCTTTCTGACCCCCATAGTAGCACTACACTATTTTTATGTGTCATCTTAAAATTCCTTTGGTATGTGAATTGGAAGAGTGTATTTATAGCATGCTATAATGGGATTATGCTAGAAGTGATCTCTCATTTATCTGGGAGTACTTTATTGTTGTTATTATAATATATTTTGCATGCCAGTGAAGTTAATCTGGGCTTTGCTGCCACCACCAGGTTACAGACATTGTACAAGTAAACAATTCTACCACCTCTTCCTTCCCCTCCAAATTCTTCATGGAACAGAAGCACCCTTAGGGCTAGAAAGAGGGAACTCTATATAGGCTTTAACAAGGTGTGGGCAGGAGGGGGGAGTATACTATGTTTCTGCTGCTGGGCCTGTTGAAAACCTCTGTCTATCTGAGTTAAAATTGCTATTTGACCTCACACATCTCCATTGGTAAGATTAATTTGACAAATGTTGTAATGCTTTGGTGTCCTGTTCACTCAGTATTAATCCATTTTGGAATCACTCTTTTCTTCTTGCTAGAGTCAAGAGATAATGTTCTCTCTAAACTTCTTGTTCCAGTTAAAAAAAAAAAAAAAAAAAAAAAAAAGAGTGGAAATGTGCTCTAAGACTATCACTAGCTACTTTTAATATATATTTACAAGATTAGATTTTTCAGTTCAGTGAAGGGGTTCTTTTTGTATTTGCGGGGCAGGAGGGGCTTGAATCCTCTATGAACTGGTCTCTGGTGACACTTGATTAACCAGAGCAGGTCTGGTGAGAATGTGAGATCAGTCAGTGGCCTCAGTCCAACTCTTTGTGGACCAATGTCCAAAACACACAAGAAACTGTTTTTGTTGGCCAACTTTGGAGCAACCCCCAAAACTGAAAGGATGGGATACTCTGCTTAATGCTGCTGCTCATGTTTACATGCTCTTGAATAAAGAAAATACTTTATTCTCTAGTGCCTTCAAAGCTTTAACTTTTGTTTTTTTAGAAAAGTCAGAGGAAAATGAGAGAATCACATGCTCTACATCAAAGCTCAGAGTTATAACATGTTTAACAGGTTACATTCTTAAAACCAAATTCAATGCTGGCATCAGAGGGAGTAACATCACTGAAGTCAATAGAGCTTTCCCATGGGCATCATTGGTAAATCTATCCCTTATGCCTTATTTCATAAAGTTACACTATTAACATTTTTGAAGATGGCTTACAATGAAAAGAGTTTCCATTTCCATCCATCACAGTCCCTTGGACATTGTAAAGAAGTCACTGGAAGATGGAGTTGATGTTACTTTAGATTTATTCATTATGGATAACCAAGAATTAAGGACTGTGTCCACAATCCCAGAGGTCCAAGATCGAGGGACGTGTCAAGTATCTGGAGAAAACAAGGCCAATGGACTACTCCATGCCAGTTTAAGAAAAGTCTTTCAAATGTGTCAGTGATGTTTTTGTTGCTTTAAATCTAAGAAATATAGGTCATTCTGATCTAGATTTATGTATTTATGCTTCTCATTTCTACTCTCTTGCCTCTAGCCTCTAATCACAATAAGCATTTCTTTCCTCAGATCGTGTGGCAAGAAGGTCTTGACTATGTACTTGCAGTCCTCAACATCTCAGTGAATCTGAAAAATCTTTATAGCAAAATCATTCATGATATTCTTCACTTTTAGGGCTATTAAATGGAAACAAAATACTGTTGTGATTATCCCATTGCTTCTGTTACTGGTCATATCTTCCTTTAATAGGAGCATATAACTAGTTGTTTAATATTAAGGCTAGTTTATTTCTCAGAGTAAATGCTTTAAATGCATCTATACTGTTTCTGCCGTTTTGGACCTTGTAGGCTTTAACATCACTGAAAACAGTAGACCTGATTCTGCCTGTCTGCCAAAGATGGAAAGTCAATGGTACTACGTTGTTGAAAGCAAGAGGAGAATCAAGTCCATTATACTGTTGCTGGAAACAGGGCACCTGCAGCAACCCATTACAGGGGGTACATATTCAAAAGTGTTGATTTACACCTGTAGGTAGTAAATAGGGCTTAGTAGATACTAGACAGATAAAATATTCTTAAAGGAAACTTAGACCTTGGGTACATACAAAAAATTGCACTAGTGAAAATATTGCTCTAGTGTAACTATGTCAATGTAGGATTAATCACATCAGTTAAGGAATTTGAAGGGATCAATGCTTAGAGGAAGAAGGAACGAAGGAGAAGAGAAAAGCAGGTTATTTGTCTGTCTTGCCACATAAAGCTGCTGTCCAATTCTCTGTCCTATTTGTAAGCCCTAATTTCTGTCTTTTCTTCACACACATCCAGTTATCCAGACAGAAAATTTGGGCATATTTTGATATTAACTTCCCAGTGTGTGTGTAACTGTATTGCTTTTCCCCTGACATTATTAGGTCACTCTACCTTGTTTATTTGTTCTGAATGCAGTTCTATTTAGAAATCTAACACAAGAATGTATTTTATTTTTTATTTTGCACAAGATGGGCATACTCAGCAATTACAGATGAAGGGAATAAGAAGCACAGGAGATTTGCCAATAATAAGTTAACTGAAAATATTGACTGTTAAACTGTTTATTTTTTTCATTTTTTATAATGTAATTTAAAGGACGGATTGTATGGTATTGTATGACAATCAAAGCAAAATGGTTCTGGAAGATTGGAAGAGTCTGTGGAAAGAGAGTTACATGATGAAAGATAGTTATGCATTCACTAGTGTTGGAGTGACTATGTTAAGCCTCTGATCGTGCCAGTATGGACTGTTCCAGAAGCCTGAGCAATCTCATTCTGAGGTGTGTGTTTGTACCATTAATTAGCAGTGCTGTACCTTCTCTCCTGATAAATTTGACTCCTGGGTCCTCCTTAAACATTATATTGTGTTATGAAGATTCATATATGAATGATTATATATAAATACAAAAATAATATATACAGGTATAGCTTTTTTCCCTCTCAAACTAGTTCCAAATTGTTCCATTGCAGATACTCCTAATCTGGTACATAGCAAGTTTCTCTAAAGTAACCATTTATCTATCAATTAATAGCTTCTCCCAGTTTTTTTTTTTTTTAACATTGCAATAATACTGTGTAAAAATTAGTGTCTAAAAATATCCCACTTTATCATTGACTAACTCTTCTATTAGGCCAGAAAGTTCTGTTTAAAATAAAAAGATAAGGGGAAGTCAGGATTGTGGTTAATGAGAACATGCCAATTAGTGAGATTAGCTTTATGGACTCATTAATGCTATTAATTGGCATTACTGTCACCAATTAAAGATCCATGTTTATATTTTAGGCATAGGCCTTAAATGAAAAACTGGTGATGTGTTTTATAATGCTCTTTCCCTGAGGGTGATATGTCCATAAAATATGAATTGCATTCTCTTTTTGGTATTAACCATCTGAAAAGATATCTAGCTCAGTTCATACTATAGTAATATGAATACTGGTGACACATCTTCCTACCTAATGCTTAATATCAGAAGATGTTTTACTTATTAAATTACAGATCCTGAGAAAAAGATGCCCTGCTGTTGCTCTCAGAACTGTGCTTTTGTGTACAATAGTGGTTCTTGCCTTTTTTGTTTTAGGGGCATTTTTTTATCTTAAGGTTTCAATGAACTTGTGTAACATTTATCTGATCTGTGGCTCAACTTGTCCATTACGTACCTCTGTGTGTCTTTAGAAAGCCACTTTTAGTTAAATCCCTGGGTGCATCTCCGGGAAAATGGGCCAGATTCAAAGCTAATTCCATTGATTGGAATTGGGTAACACTTGGCATGAATCAATAACGAATTTGGCATGTTGCTTTCAGACTAGAATTTTGTTTCTATATGGGTGGGTAACAAATTTCCTATTGCATAGTAGGCTGCATTTTTTTAGACTTTTGTTGTTATTATTTATCACTTATGCTAAAGTAGTGCCTTGCTGCCCTAGTTAGGATCCGGGCCTCCTTGTGCTAGGCACTGTACAAACAAAGAGTAATTGTCAGATCATTTACTGCTATGTTAATTTCCAGGTAAGACTTTGTAATCTTTTATTAACTTTAAATTCTCAAGTTTTTGACTGGACGCTTTAAGTTAGAATGATCTTCAAGGGAAATAAATTAGATGTCGGGGAGGATTAGCTACAGTAAATTTGACCAGTTTTGATTACAGTCCCCAAGAAAGGAATTGCTAAAGTAGTTGCAAATAGACAGATCAGGAATCAAAATGACTACTACACAGCAGTGTATATTGGTACTCACTAACAAAACAACTGTAGGTCTTTCCCTGAACTACTGCCTCCGGAAGAAGGTACTTACATCATAGCTCAGCCAATAAACACAAAAGTGGTATTTTGCATTAGGTATAATACTTAGGAAGGAAAATGACAAACACATAGAAT
Source organism: Emys orbicularis (assembly GCF_028017835.1). Classification (NCBI taxonomy): domain Eukaryota; kingdom Metazoa; phylum Chordata; order Testudines; family Emydidae; genus Emys; species Emys orbicularis. The sequence continues at coordinate 97,789,075 of NC_088684.1, forward strand.
TTGTAGAGTTTAAATCCAGAAGGGACCACCAGATTATACTGTTTGACATCCTATATATCACAGGCCACCAACACCACCCAGCCACCTGCACACTAAGTGCAACAACTGACATTAGACCAAAACATTACAAGCACGACCACACAAACAACAGCTGTAGGAAAGTAGGGGCAGAAGCAGGAAAAAAATGACCTAGTAACCCCCATTATTTAGGAATACCTATGATTTTTTTTCCTGAATACCAGCAACCCATTTCCAGCATTGATGCTCTTCATAGAAAGTAAATCATAACATACAAACTGTGATTATTCAGTAAAATATACATTCTAGTGATGGCTCTTTTCCAGTTTTAAAGCACTGAAATGTGTACGTCAGATGGGCTTGTGGATGATTTGCCACTTATGTTTGTTTTGTCCTTTAGCTCCAGACCAGTCTGAGTGAACCAATGACATTATCCAAGTCAATCTCACTTCCCCGCAGCGCATACTGGCATCACATCACCCGACAGAATAGCGTTGGAGAAATCTACAGTTTACAAGGCAAGTAGCTTTAAAAATAAAATGGCATGTTCATTAGTTTCTCTTTCATGCAAATTGCTTTTCATTTGCATTGGTTGTTTTCCCTTCATTTCAATTTATCAGCTGTCACCAACTTTAGAGGAACTCCTGAGATTTGCAATACAATTTTTTTAGTTATTTTTTCATAAACTAATGGTGAAAATTACTTCCAGAATCACCATGCACAAAACAGTCAATTTGGCACTGGGATTTGAATAAAACACTGTACAATGTGACTTATAAGTACCTAAACAGAGGCTGGCATCTGGATCTGTTTTATAGTGTGTTCTGCAGAGAGTTTTTCTTGCATCTCCTTTTCCTAATAAGATAAAGTATGAGGAGGACCAAATGGTATTCACCCAAGAGTTCTGAAGGAGCTCAAATATGAGATTGCAGAACTACTAACTGTGGTATGTAACTGATCGCTTAAATGAACCTGTGTTCCAGATGACTGGAGGGAGGTCTAATGTAATGCCTATCTTAAAAAAAAGCTCCAGAGATGATCCTGGCAATTGCAGGCTGGTAAGCATAACTTCAGTACCAGGCAAACTGGTAGAAACTATAGTAAAGAAGAGTATTATCAGATACATAGAAGCGCATGATATGTTGGGGAAGAGTCAACATGGATTTTGTAAAGGGAAATCATGCCTCACCAATTTATCAAAATTCTTTGAGGATGTCAACTGACCTGTGGAGAGGGTGATCCCGTGGATCTAGTATGCTTGGACCTTCAGAAAGCCTTTGAGAATGTCCCTCACCAAAGGCTCTTAAGCAAAGTAGGCAGTCATGGGATAAGTAACTGGTTAAAAGATAGGAAGCAAAGGGTAGGAATAATTGGTCAGTTTTCAGAATGGACAGAGGTAAACAGTAGGATCCCCCCAGAGATCTGTACTGGAACCATTGCTGTTCAACATATTCATAAATGATCTGGGAAAAGGGGCAAACAGGGAGGTGGCAAAGTTTGCAGATAATACAAAATTACTCAATATAGTTAAGTCCAAGGCTGATTGAAAAGAGTTACAAAGGGATTTCACAAAACTGGGTGATTTTACAACAAAGTGGCAGATGAAGTTCAATGTTGATAAATGCAAAGTAATTCACATTGGAAAACATAAGCCCAATTATATATACAAAATGATGGGTTCTAAATTAGTTTCAGAGTAGCAGCCGTGTTAGTCTGTGTCTGTAAAAACGAACAGGAGTACTTGTGGCACCTTAGAGACTAACAAATTTGTTAGTCTCTAAGGTGCCACAAGTACTCCTGTTCATTTCTAAATTAGTTGTTACCACTCAAGGAAGAGATCTTGGAGTCATCATGGATAGTTCTCTGAAAACATCTGCTCAGTGTGCACTGGCAGTCAAAATGCTAACAGAATGTTAGGAACCACTAATAGATAAGAAGACAGAAAACAGCATAATAATACGACTATGTAAACCCATGGTATGCTCACACCTTGAATACCGTGTGCAGTTCTGGTCACCCCATCTCAGAAAAGATATATTAGAACTGGGGAAAAGTACAGAGAAGGGCAATAAAAATGATTAGGGGTATAGAACAACTTTCATACAAGGAGAGTTAAAAAGACTGGGTCTGTTGAGCTTAGAAAAGAGATGATTGAGGAGGGATATGATAGAGGTCTGTAAAATCATGGTGTGGAGAAAGTGAATAATTAAGTGTTATTTCCTCCTTCACATAACACAAGAACCAGGGGTCACCCAATGAAATTAATATGCATTAGGTTTAGAATCATAGAAGATTAGGGTTGGCAAAGACTTCAGGAGGTCATCTAGTCCAACCCCCTGCTCAAAGCAGGACCAACCCCACTAAATCATCCCAGCCAAGGCTTTGTCAAGCCATTAAAAACCTCTCAGGAAGGAGATTCCACCATCTCCCTAGGTAACCCATTCCAATGTTTCACCACCCTCCTAGTGAAATAGTTTTTCCTAATATCCAACCTAGACCTCACCCACTGCAACTTGAGACCATTGTTTAAAATAAACATAAGGAAGTACTTCTTCTCACAATGCAGTCAACCTGTGGAACTTGTTGCCAGGGGATGTTGTGAATGCCAAAAGCATAACTGGGTTCAAAAAAAGAATTAGATGAGTTCATAGAGGTTAGGTACATCCATGGCTATTAGCCAAGATGATCAGGGATGCTACCCCATACTCTGGCTATCCCTAAACCTTTGACTGCCAGAAGCTGGGAGTGGATGACCGGGGAGGGATCACCCCATAATTGCCCTGTTCTGTTCATTCCCTCTGAAGCCTCTGGCATGGGCCACTGTCAGAAGACAAGATACTGAGCTAGATGGACCATTGATCTGACCCAGTATGGCCATTCTTATGTTTCTATTTATTCTGGAAGCTAGCTTGAGGGTGTTGTATTAAATCTGCATAAAACTGATGAATAAGTTTCAAGTCTAAAATAAAAACCCTTAGACTATCAGAGATTTTTGGTGAATGTGCTTATATCTAGAGATAAATGGTCTGCCCTTGGCTTGACTAAATAGGGGCCTGATTCTGAGACAAGATAAGAAAGGCAGTGTATTTAGTGTATAGGACCTGTAATGGGACTGCAGAGACCTGAGTTCTATTGCAGCTATGCCAATGACCTACTGTGTGAGTCCTGGAGCAAGTCTATTCATCTCTTTGTGCTTCGGGTTCTTCTCATGCCTTTTGTCTTGTGTATTTAGACAGATCCTCCTCAAAGAGCCTACAATCTCTTGTTATGTGTTTGAACAACATCTAGAACAGTTGGGCCTTGATTTTGTTTGGGACTTCCAAGTGCTACAATAACAAAAATTATTAATGATGGTGAGGAATGCTGATGATGAGTAACTTCCCTTTAAGATAACTGGAGATGCAAGTGATTTGCACCTTCCATGGTATAGGCTCTTTATGCATTTTAAAATTTAACACACAAATAAGAATAATGAACATAAGAACATAAGAATGGCCCTACTGGGCCAGTCAAAGGTCCATCTAGCCCAGTATCCTGTCTTCCGACAGTGGCCAGTGCCAGGTGCCTGAGAGGAAATGAACAGAACAGGTAATCATCAAGTGATCCATCTCTTGTTGCTCATTCCCAGCTTCTGGCAAACAGAGGCTAGGGACACCATTCCTGCCCATCCTGGCTAATAACCATTGATGGACCTATCCTCCATGAATTTATCTAGTTCTTTTTTGAACCCTGTAATGGTCTCAGCCTTCACAACATCCTCTGGCAAGGAGTTCCATAGATGGACTGTGCGTTGTGTGAAGAAATATTTCCTTTTATTTGTTTTAAACCTGCTGCCTATTAATTTAATTTGGTGACCCCTAGTTCTTGTGTTATGAGAAGTAGTAAATAACACTTCCTTATCTACTTTCTCTACACCAGTCATGATTTTATAGACCTCAATCATATCTCGCATTAGCCGTCTCTTTTCAAAGCTGAAAAATCCAAGTCTTATTAATCTCTCCTAATACGGAAGCCGTTCCATACCCCTAATCATTTTTGTTGCCCTTTTCTGAACCTTTTCCAATTCCAGTATATCTTTTTTGAGATGGGGCGACCACATCTGCACACAGTATTCAAGACGTGGGCGTACCATGGATTTATATAGAGGCAACATGATATTTTCTGTCCTATTATCTACAGGGCCAGCTCCAGGCACCAGCCAACCAAGCACGTGCTTGGGGCGGCACCTGGTAAGGGGCGGCCAATCTTGGGGTGGTGGGGGGGGCAGCACGGTGCGGTGCTCGGCAGGGGGGGTTCCGGCGGCGCTCAGCGGGGGGCGTTCAGCGGCACTCCGCGCAGGGGGGGTTCGGCAGTGCAGCGCTCCGCGGGAGTGTTCGGCAGCGTGACGCTCCACGGGGGGCGGGGGTGTTCGGCAGCGCGGCCCTCCGCAGGGGTTTCGGCGGCACTCCGCGCGGGGGGGGCTTTGGCAGTGCGGCGCTCTGCGGGGGTTTCGGCGGCGCTCCGCACGGGGTTGGGGCTTCGGCAGCGCGGCGCTCGGCGGGGGGTGTTCGGCAGTGCTCCGCGCTGGGGGGTTCAGCAGCGCGGCGCTCGGCGGGGGGCGGGGGCTGTTCGGCGGCGCAGCACTCGGCGGGGAAGGTTCGGCGGCACGGCACTTGGAGGGGGGGGGTTCAGCGGGGCGGGGTGGTGCTGGGGGAGGGAGGGTGTTACGGCGGGGCGGCGCTTTTTTTTGCTGTTTGGGGCGGCAAAAAAGTTAGAGCCGGCCCTGATTATCTATCCCTTTCTTAATTATTCCCAGCATTCTGTTCGCTTTTTTACTGTTGCTGCACATTGAGTGGATGTTTTCAGAGAACTATCCACAATGACTCCAAGATCTCTTTCTTGAGTGGTAACAGCTAATTTAGACCCCATCATTTTATATGTATAGTTGGGATTATGCTTTCCATTGTGCATTACTTTGCATTTATCAACATTAAATTTCATCTGCCATTTTGTTGCCCAGTCACCCAGTTTTGAGAGATCCCTTTGTAGCTCTTCGCAGTCTGCCTGGGTCTTAACTAACTATCTTTAGTAATTGTATATCATATGAAAATTTTACCACCTCACATTTTACCCCTTTTTCAAGATCATTTATGAATATGTTGAATAGGACTGGTCCCAGAACAGACCCCTGGGGGATGCCACTATTTACCTCTCTCCATTCTGAAAACTGACGATTTATACCTACCCTTTGTTTCCTATCTTTTAACCAGTTACCAATCCATGAGAGCACCTTCCCTTTTATCCCGTGAATGTTTTCATTCGAACTAAAAAATAAAACAAAAATCTACATGCTAGCTATCTCTTTGTGTAATTTGACCAGGGTTTAACAATTTTGCCTGGCTTAATGAGATATATGCATGTGCACTACCAATTTACAGCCAGAGCTAGAGGTTAGAAATTGTAGGGCGACTGAAATATCTTGCCTGAGAAAATATTTTACACTTTTTCATGAAAGCTGGTGCAGAGTAGTGCATTGATGAAAGACCTGGGCTGTTTTGTTTTGTTTTGTTTTTTAAATCATCATATAAATTAAACCCAGCAGGTGGGAAGCTTCTGCAAAGATTGCAGAAGAGAAAACATCTGTACACTAATGCGTATGTTTGTAAGTCCTGAATTCAACCCATAATGTAAGCATCTTTAACAGGATAAAACATTTTTTTTCTTTTCCTGCCTTATCGAAGAAGGGCAAATAAAGCAGAATAACTTTCTAATTAGGCAGTTGATGCAACTTCTGAGTTTTGCATTAGAGATTCATTCCTGGTTTAGAAAATATGGCTAAAAGTTTATAGACAACAAAGATCTCATAGATGTCCTGCAAACACATGCAAATATAGAGGTTCCTACACAGAGGTAGCAAAGGAGGGTATTTTATATTTGCAGCATTCTTCACGTGAAAAACAAAACAAAATTAGTTGTGACCGATAACAGAAGGGTGTTTAACAGCCAGTATCTTTTGTGTGTTTTTTGTCTGTTTACCTGGCCATCTTGACAATTACCTCATTGTGCTAATCTAAAGGTATTGTGGTGTTGATTGTGAAAAAGATCTTAATGATGTATTGCTTGGATGACCTTCACCACATTGTAGATATTTTGTTATATTCGTATAGTAATAAATAGAAATAAAATGTATATGCATTCAGATATTACAGCTCTTCTTGTTATGTTCAGTTATGTTTGGGGAGAAAATCTTTTACATTATTAGTTATTTTTGACAGGACAATGATCTGGTGTTTGCCTTGTATTTATGACAGTGAGACAAATATATGAAACGTTGTGCCATATCTTGTGTTTCTGAAACAGCTGCTTTGCTAGTATAGGATCAGTGTAACAAAAAGGTGGGAAGTAAGTCTAGGTATATGGAATATCATAATAATAATATGCATAACTGGTTTCACAGGAGAAAATATTTTAAAATATGGTATACCAGTAAATGTATCTTTAAAACTGCAGAAATTCTGCTTTATGAAAAATTGTAGATTTATGTATTCTTCCACTAAAACATGATAGACATATTTTAGAACTTGCCTATCTGTAGTAAGATGAATAGATGAGGGTTAGTATGTAACATTGACTCCTCTGTTTGGAACAAAAAACATTTTTAAAATGTTGACATTTCCCACAAAATAGAAATTCTAAGTTTTGACTCTCTAATTTCCATTCCCTTTGCACCAGCTCAGATGGAAACTTTCTTTTCTTCATAATTTTGTTTCAAAGAATTCTTGAAACCAGACCAGCTTGTAAAATATAAATGCCAAGGTCCTCAATCTAGCTAACTTGTAAGAATGTTATAAGAATGTTAGCCGTAGGGCCTTATGGTCAACTTACACGTAGGAGGAGCAGGTCTGTATTATAATGCACAGATATAAATAAAAGACCCCAATTTCTATTGCTTTACAAATTATAGTGGCTGTTTCTAAAGTTAGCATGTTAATAATCCTAATCAGACCTTCCATTAAAATCTAGACATAAAATTTCATGTTTACAAACATTTTAACATAACACAATTAAAGCAAACAGCAAAACAAACAAAAACCACTTAACTCTTTCCTACCGCATGCTGATTTGGAATATGTACAGTAGTGAGACTCAGATTCACTTATATTTTTTCACAAATAGGGAATGCTATTCATTTCTATAGAAAATGTAAGGCACAATAAAAGCAAGAGCTGATAGCACAGCAGAATGGCCGGTTTTGACCGCTTTACTCATGGAAGCAAATATGCCCAACTTGCAGCCTTTGTAGTTGGGATGGGGAGAATGCTGATCTACCAGTTGGCTATTGCTACTACCTAGTATTCAGGAGGAAACTAGAAGGTCTAACCAATCTGCCCAGTTGTGAATCCGTGTAGCCCATTGAGGTGCAGATATTATCCCTGACATCTCTTCTGCTTGCTTCCTCCAAGCAACCAACTTCACATCAATCTTATCTGGTTTGAAATCTCAGCCATTTAGCTCTAATCCATGTACCAAGTTCACCCATACACCAAGTAATGCAATTGATTGTTTGGGCAGGTACTGATGAGGTGGAGACACTGTATAGCCCATGCCTTCTCACTAACCCCCAATGGCCTTTTTTAATCCGAGGGATGACAAGATGGAACTGTAGTTTAAGAAAATGCTACTTCAGTGTCTAAGTTGATATTTGGTGCCTAGATGCTGTGATGTTTGGTGGTTTAAAAATGTGAATATAATAAATAAATAGGCTTACTGCAGGGTGCTCTTTGTTTGTCTTGTTCATTACATTCAGTTTCTTTATTATTGGTCTACAAGGTAAATTACTCAAGAGAAATTATTTTAAAATATGTGCAGATAGAACCAGCTGATAGGATTCAGCTCTGTAAATGGGCTAGATGATCATAATGGTCCCTTCTGACCTTAAAGTCTATGAATGTTTTTGGATTTATTTATTTTTTAATTTGTGCTGATTACCATCACGTCTATCCAATCCCCTGTCATGGCTGGTGAAGTGGATAAACAAGGAGCCTTGAGGTGGTGTCAGGAAGGTTAGCATTAGTGTATGTATGTATGACCCTAAAACATCCCTATATTCATGCCCTAAACACTTCTGCAATAATATTTGTACAAAATATGCCTTGTGAGGTATCATATGAAAGCTAACAACATGCAGGTCTTCAGGGCACTTCGGCGGCGGGTCCCGTAGCGGAAGGACCCCCCGCTGCTGAAGACCCGGAGTGGAAGAAGCTCCGGGGGCCTGGGCCCTGCGAGAGTTTTCCGGGGCCCCCGGAGCGAGTGAAGGACCCTGCTCCAGGGGCCCCGAAAAACTCTCATGGGGGCCCCTGTGGGGCCCGGGGCCTGGGGCAAATTGCCCCACTTGCCCCCCCCCTCTGGACAGCCCTGTGCTGAACCCCTTATCGGCAGGGCTGAACTCCAGACTGTCACAGTTTGCTAACATTAATGTTAGCCAGGATTTCTCAGCAGACATTCTACTATTAACAGTAGCACAAGGGACTATCCTGAATTTGCTTAATCCAGGATGCAGTGTGATCAATAATAGTTCGGTAAAAACAAGTCTCACATTTGGCATTTATTTTCTGTGAGGAGGGAAACAAAGTAATTTTAAGCAACATAAATTAATAGCCAAAAGAAGTCTTCTAGGAATTAATTTGTATTTTTCTCACTTCATTTGCTTTTCTAACTGCTGGACACAAAAATGTTTTCTCCCACCTTCAGGTGTTACGCTAATTAATGGTAAGCCTGGGGGTTTTCTCCATCTGTTTTTTACTAATACATTAAATATTAGTTTTAGAGGTGACAATTGGACGTCTCAACAGTAGAGTACACTTTAGGTCCAATTCAGATTGCGAGTGACCTGAACAAGAATTCAAATCTTCTTCTGAGGGAGTTGGAGATTTTATCAACAGAAACCATATTTTCCAAGACCGTATATTTTCTCTGGTTCTGAGTATTGTGCATTTTCACAAATGTGTTTTCCAGCCACACAGAGCATTTGATCCAGTTGCCTCAAAAACAAAGGGCAAGCTAACTGGTTAATACCTGGATGAAAATAAGTAAAATGCTTCATATAGGTGTAATAGCAAAAAGTGTCCCTGCTCAAAATGTGTTCTTTGCTATTATTCTGACATTGCTTACACCTGTTTTGCAAAGTCACTATAATTCAAGATGAGCAACGGGTTCTGAACTTTTTTTAATAGCAGGACATAACTGACAGCACAGATGTTTTTCATTTAAAAATTGTCATATATCCTGTTTAAACATATAGTTTAAGTTAACAGTTTGACTGAAATTTTGCACTGAGCTGAAATTTAGTATTATAATTCTTGCTCTGAAGTCAATTTTCTCTCTCTTTTTTTTTAATTAAATGGATGTTGCAAATTTGGTTTGCAATTGATTTGGCTATTTTTAATTAAGGCCAAAATAAAATTTTGATACAGAAACTTGTATTAGCTTTTTATTCCTTCTCTCCACTCTGTTTTGCTATCATTGAAAACCCTTAGGAAATGAACTAAACAAAATCTAATTAAAGACTGGCCTTAATCCAAGAAAACCCTAATTAAGGCTCACATACCAACTTCGGGTCCCCTTTTATGACTAGATCTAAGGTTCTGGTTGTTATTCAGGACTTGTTAGTGCAACCGTCACTCATGTTAACGAACATGTACTCACACAAATAGTCCCATTGACTTCAGGGAGACTTCTTGCATAAGTAAATGCTCACCGCATGAGCATTACGCAAGAAAACCCTGCATATTTTCATTTTGAGAAGAAAAGCAACTTCTTTTTTATAGTTACATTAAATAAAAGGAGGCACCAATGAAAATTTTGATTCAGCTTTATTATAAACACCCAAAAGAGTATTTCTGCTTCGGACTTATTTTAAAACCAAAATGAAAGTCATCTAAACTTGTTTGCCAAGGGCTAGATTCTTCCACCTTTGAATTCAGTGAGACTCCTTACAGAGTAAGATGCTACCCAGTATGAGTAAGTATGGCCAAATCTAAGCCTAGTAACTGCTTACCTGATGACTGCATGTCAAAATAAAACCAAAACAGCAGGGATAAAATCCTGGACCCATTTGAAGTCAATGGGAATATTTCCATTGAAATCAATGGTTGAGGTACAGAGGAGTCCCCTGTATACATTGGGGTTGCAGTCTTAAAAAGGGTGATGGATACCAAAACAACGTATACCGGGGAATTTTTATAGAAATAATGGAATAAGGCAGGGGATGAATTCACAACTTCACCACATCTACCTATGACGATGCTCTTTTCACCTTAACAGTGTACCTAAACAGTGTACCTTTTTACAATGACAGGTTATACAGTAAACATTGAATAAAATAATGTAGAACCCTACTACCACCATTCAAACACATAGAACATTGTAATATAGTAAATACAGTACAGTAATAGAGTATAAAAGTGTCAATTACACTAAACTTAGGTAGGGGTGGCAGCTAGATTTTCTTGGGCTGGCTTTTCGGTTGCAGAAGTCTTAAAAAAGGATTTTATCGACGTCTGCTCCCCTGCATGAATCTTTGAACAATAGATCTTCCTGTAGCAAGCCACTGCGACATTGAGAGCCCTGGAGACTTTGGCAGACTGTTCAGAAAAAGGATCATCGCTCTGTATGATTTCCGTCATCTCATCCAGCAGCCCAAAAAAATGGGAGAGATTCTTTGTCATCAGACTCCTGGCTTCCTGCCCTACATCATTGTCATCATCGTCCTTGCTTTCTTCGGTTATCCATTGTTGATCCAGATCAACCGGTTCCTCATTTGTCAGTTGTTCAGTGTGAGAGTCCAACAACTCCTGTCCATCCTCCTCCTCCACCTCCTTGAAGCCGACATCCTTCACAACTTGACAATTTCTTGCTCAAGAGCAGGTACGGCATCAAATCCCATGAAGCTGTGGACAGCATCTGGCCATGCACCGTGCCAAACGCCATTCCTACATTGCGAAGTGACCTCTTTCCAGGATGCGTCAATGTTTTCCACACTGTTCCAGATGATGTAGGTCTTCCAAAACTCCTTTACACTGGCCTTTCCTTCACCTGCTGCCTCCTTAATCAGCATGGAGAACGTCTTCCGTAGGTAATAAGCCCTGAATGTGGCCATTAGGCCCTGGTCCATAGACTGCAGCGACGATATGGTGTTGAGTGGCAAAAATAGAACCTTAACATTCGAGCAGAGGTCTTTGTAGTTCAGTTTGTGGGCACTTGTGTTATACAGGAGAAGGAGAATCTTAAAGGCCAAATTTTCCTTCTGACAATAAGCCTTAAATTCAGGGACAGCATGGTCTACAAACCACTCAGAGAAAATATTGTGTGTCATCCAGGCCTTTCTGTTTGACTTCCAAATTATGGGATGATGAGACTTAACATAGCCCCTCATTTCTCTTGGGTTTTCACTGTGGTACACAAGCAAGGGCTTCAACTTTTAATCGCCTTCTGCATTTCCCCCAAACAGAAGAGTTAAGAGGTCTTTTGAGGCTTTGAATCCAGGAGCAGCCTTCTCTTCACGAGAAATATAAGTCATCGTTGACATCTTCTTCCTGTAAAGGCCTGTCTCGTCTACGTTAAAAACTTGTTTTGGAGAGTAGCCATCTTCTGAAACAATTGTGTTTAGCTGCATAGGAAACATTTCAGCTGCACTAGCCACTTCTCCTGTGAGTTTTGCATTATGTAGATTGGCACACTTCTGAAATCTCTGGAACCACCCACAACTAGCATTGAAAGTCTCTTATTCTGCTCTTGAGCTCGCTCCCTCTCTTTCTTTAAATCATTATACAGACTTTTGGCCTTCTCCTGAATCAAGCTTAAACTCACAGGCATTTTCTTTTCATGGAGGTCATCAATTCAATCAGCCAGCAAATATTCCATCTTCTCCATTGCACTGCTTCTCTGTTTAGTTATCTTCATTGATGACAATTTTGTAGCACTTCTAGCGCTTATTGGATTTGATTAGCACTCTTAAAAATTGAGTGTACTGTCAAAGCAGGCAAACTGAGAATATGAGCAACGTCGGCTGCATACTCACATCTTTCAATATGCTTTATAACATCTAATTTCACTTTGAATGTTACACTCTTACATTGCCTCTTAGACACAGGCCCACTCTTAACACTTTGAACACGTTTTGCACTCATGATGGCTACAGGACAGTACTGTACTCAGGGCCGCCCCGCCTCTTCCCACCCCCCTCCACCCGTGCCTCGCCTCTTCCTGCCTCCTCCACCCATGCCTTGCCTCTTCCCACCAGTTCCACCCTCTCCTCTGAGCACCTCATCCCCACTCCTTCCCCTTCCCTGCATGGCTCCTGAATGCCACTTAACTGCTGATCGCGGCAGGCAGGAGGCCCTGAGAGGGATGGGGAGGAGTTGATCAGTGGCCCTGTGGGCTGACACAGTACAGCACTGTACTGTACAATAGGGGAACGTGTTCCAATTCACATCAGTCTCGATCTGTGCAAACGATGGATATGCAGATCAGGACCAACGTGAATCGGAACACGTTCCTCTATTGATGAGCACTGGATATCCGAAACAACGGATAAGGGGGAGATGTATACTGGGGATACCCTGTAAAGGGGAGCAGGGAGATCATGGTTCCACTTCCTCTGATCAAAATAGCAGGGAGCTCCCCCTCCTCTCCTTGCCCTGGATAAGCAGGGCTCTCCCACGGCTCCCTATTTCCTGGGCTAGAGAGGTGAGAGCTCCCCTCCTCTTTCAATATACTGCAAAGCACTTATCAGTACTAACAAAGCTGGTATTGGTGCCAGTTAAACCCATGAAGGTTAAAAGTTTTAATTCTAAGAAAGTGACAAAGTCACACTCACATGATTTCAGCTACACAAATTCCCAGACTTTACAAAGTAGAAGGAATGCTAGTTGGCAGCTCATTACAAATATTCAGAGAATATTCAAGTACTTAGAGCTGTTTGAATTATCCTGCTTAGTCCTCCTTTAGACTAATCCTTTGTGCTTCTGTGCCTTTCTGCAAATTAAAGTATGTAAAAAGAATTGCAGGACATTCATCATTTTGGCATTTCCATTGTTTGTTCATACTCACAGCAACTAAGTGCAGAATTCCTTTTCCTATTTACTTTCAATCCCTGAACAATGCAATTGATATCAAACGTTACAGCAGATAAATTGGAACATTCAGTTGTGTTTCACTGTCTGCCAGCAGCTGGATGAGACACCTTGCCATTTTTTTTTTCTGAATCTATAATCAGGACTTGCAGATCGGTAAACTAAAGCCTCATAAAGCTGGAAGTCTAAATAAAGGATACCAGAAATGGGACACTAACTATGTACAGTAGTATACAGAAGATCCACATTATTCAAAGTGCTATTAAATTATAGTGTGTGGGTTCCTTAATCTTATGCAGTATCTTTGCTCCAATTCTTGAAAGCTTTGAAAATCTATATAAATGAATCTATTGTTAGTTTTCTGCATTTTTCATTAGTTTTTTTCTAAAATCATTTCATGAAGATGTATATACAGGAAATATTAAAATATAATGTTTGGTCATGTAAAGCTTCACATACAGGGGTTGTTCCCCAAGACTTCCTGTAAGTTTTTTGTTTTGCTGTTTTTGTCAGGAACAGGGGCATAGGCGGTCTGGCCTAGTGATCATAGCTGGACTGAGGTCTGCACAGCAGGGACTGTAGTCACTGAGCAGGAGTTGGAGAAATCAGAAGAGCTAGGTCCCATAAGGAAGAGTCAGGATTAGAATCAAGCTGGGGTCGGAGATCAGAAATAGTACCAGGCTGGAATTGGGAGACATGAGTCAGGGTCAGAATCAGGCTTGGATTGGAAACCAGAGATCAGGAGATCAAGCAAAGTCTGTCATTGCAGCAGGCCAAAGTCTATGTGGTTGCCAAGACAACTTCCTGGGGCAACCCCTGGAGTTAAATAGGGAGCTTGGCCAACCAGAGGACCGCAGGGTGCTGTCACTCTGGGTTTCTTGGGCGGTACTTCCTGTGGTACCTACTTTCCATAGTGCTTCCTGGCTGTGCCCCTGCATGGCCTCCTGGTGGCTCTGTAGGAACATCAGCTGCCCTAGGTTCTGGTCCCCAGATCTTTACAGTTTTCCATTTCCCATTGAGTTTTAAAATCAGGTTCTTTGGAAGAATAATTCCCATTACTTTCTTATCTATTTTATGTGGCCCTCATCACCATGATAGCTGAAAACCTTCAATATTCCCTTTTGTTTTATAATTAGTGTTTACACCAAAATCCCCGATTTCTCTAAGCCTCTTCATTCTATGAAATTATCACACGCAACCTATCCAATAACTCCCTGATTCTCACATAAGGAAACAATAGTTTTCTATGTTGAAGTGATTCTGCAACCTCTGCCCCTCGTAATTCCAATATGTTCCCTTATTTTGTTTGATTTGCTTTTTGCCATGGGTTTATGGTGCTATACAAAGAATAACAGGGCTCCCATTCTGGCACATGTCATGATCTATGTGCACCATAAGTATAAGTATCTGTGGAATATCCTGTGATAATATATTATGTAGGGTTATTTTGTAGAGGGATTTTCCGTTGTTCTAGATTCAGAAGTTTGTAGGTTAGTTGTGATACATCTCACTTCCCGGCTCTCACAGGGTAATGCCATCACATTTCTCTTTCTTCTGTTAGTTACCTTAAACCTCTATTTTCCCTTTAGACATGTTAAAAGAACTGAAGATGATGTTTTAATCTATGCCTGTGATTTGGGATTTATTATACTTTTCTTCATCTAGATGATTGGACCCATAAGAAACCAGAAAAAGTGGCAATAAAATAATAATATAGACTTACCCTACTATGTAGTATTGTATCCATATGCCATTATTACATAAGTATGGCTTTAGATTTAGATTTGCTATTAAATAGCATTATGTACATGTATATTATTCCAATATTTTCAATAAATAGCTAGAACAAATGAAAAATAAAGACTGCAAGTGTTTTGCAACATTAATTAAGTGTGAGACTCACTTTTGGAGTTGGAGAACTTTTATAAGAATAGTATAGCAAATGTGTGCATACATTTCTTATCTTCCATCTTTTGTTTAAATAAGAATAGATACTTGCAGAATGTGGTAATTAAAAAAATGAAGACACATAAACGCAGACACTGATAGAGGACTACCCGATGGGGTATGCAATGCCTGCTCCCTCCTTTACTCCTGTGGGTGCCTGATGTCTGAAGTTGATAAGGTTCTGCAGTATGATGGTAAAGCAATGTGTCCATCCTCATTCCAGGGCTAATTGTGTTGGCTGGACATGGAGGTGGAAAGTACATTGGATCCTCTTGAAGGATATAGATGCTATGTCCCTATGTTACATGGGATCTTCTAGGAATAATGATGGCTGAATTATTTCCTCTTGGGGATTCTGGCTGTTACCCAATTCCTCCAGTGTGCCAGATTGTGCCTCAAACACAATCTGGCCTTATATTTGGGAAAAACAAAGAACTTCTAAAGTAGTTTTAGATTTGGGCCTGAGGCAAGACCCCAGAACTTTGAGGAAGTTCAGACCCTGATCCAACGTCTGCAGCGCAGTTCCACCTGAAAATACTTGCCAGGAAGGTGTATAATAAACGTATGTATCCTAATAAAAATTAAGTCTGTCAGTAGCTTTTTCCTGAGTGAAAGAGTAAATGCCATGTGGGAGAAGTTTCTCACTCTTAAGTCCAACAGAGACTGGGTTGGGGGAAGGAAGACCAGATTTTTGCTCAACAGTGACTGCTTCTGCTAATTAAGAAACAACATTGACAGGCTGTGAGGGGAAGTCATGTTTTTGTTCATTCTGAACCGTTCTGGATGAGGCCTGAGGTTCCAAAAGTTGTGGAGAATGTAAAACAAGGGAGAAAGCTGTAAGGTATTTAAAAGGTTATCAGGATGTCAAATATGAAAGTTCTGTGTTCATTTAAAGCCTGATTGCAATACTCTTTCTCACAATGAATGTCACCTTAGTGAAACTACTTAAGCTGTAATTAACTGTTAGCAATTTCTCAGGTTATTTTGAATATATAAAAAAAAGAAGTGCAACAAAAATGGTTCTATTTTGAATGGCTGCTTCAAAAATCAAGCAACTGATGGATTTTTAACTAGTTTCTTTAATGTGGGCTACATAGATCTTTGAACCTTTCATGGTTTTGTGTCTACTGAGGGACAGGTGGCTGTTCTAATGAAGTTTCGTGGTACTGGCTGCTCTTAGGGCTTGTCTTCAATATAGTGTTAGCTCAAGATATAATTTGTGTGTTGCCCCTAATTTGACTCCTATCCACACATGAAAATCTCTGTCTTGAGTTCAATGATGTTTGAAACTCTAGCTAATTGTTGTAATGAAGATAAGCCTTTAGTAGTTTGTATAGGTTCCTGAAAGGTGTAACTCTGAACATAATTTTTGAATTACTTTATTTCCCTATTAGTGTTTTTCCTCCTGTTCTGCCATGACTGCTTCTTTTGAGGGGAGGGGAGGAAGGCAACATGAGCAGAAAATCACCTCAACTTTTTAATTATTTTTTAAAAAGAACATCAGATAGCTGGAATTTTTAAATTAGGTCACTGGAAAAATAGATTACCCCCCCCCCCCCCGCCCCTCCCCCCCCCCAAAGACCTGTGTGGCATTTCACAGTATGAAAGTAGGAGACTCTTATATTATTTTAACATTTAAAGAGATTTCACACCTGCCATTTTCTGAGACATTCCACTATGGATCTTTTGTTTGTTTTATTACTATTACTCCTTTTTTGCACAAATAAGGTTGCATGTCTGTGACCTCTACTGTCATAAGTAAAATGGAGTGAAAATCAGAATTTCCATCCAGCAGGAAATTTTGGTATTTCAACATATTTTCTTCCAATTTTTTATAGAACAAATAGTTCCAAAATATTTCAATTCAGACATAACAAAATATTTCATTTCAGCATTTTCAATCAAACCAAAATGTTTTGATGTTCCCAAAATGTTCACTTTGGCTTGTTGAACTGACCTGAAACATTTCATTTTGAAAAATCCATTATTTGCCCAGCTCTAAATACAATGTTCCTAATACAGGAAACATCCTAAAGTTCCACACACCAAGGAGAGCATCATTCCCGGAGTGTAGATTAAAGAACCGTTTATTATAGTTAATAAGCAACAATTTTGTGCTATTTAAGATATCTTGAATTGGACTTTAGTGACTTTTGGTGGGACAAGCTTTTTTGGGTTGAGTGCTCTGTAGAGAAAGAAACTGCTGATTGAGGGAAGCAAAGGACTCAAGCTTGGAGGAGTGGGTGAAATTGAAAGTGTTTTTACTGTTTTTGGTTGGGCTGGGTTTTTTGTTCTTTTAATCACTTGATTTTGATTTTTAAATTCTTTTGTGTATGTCCCTATGAGTATGGTGGAAATTGGAGATTGCATTTTGATGATATTTTGTCAAGTAGTGCATTTGATAAGTAACATAGCAAGGATGGGTATGTTTACAGCAAAAGCTCTGTTGTCTCATCAAGTGTGGTCATTTTACTAACAGTGGGCTGGATTACCTCCTTTCAATCCAGCCCAAGGGGCAGTGCATAGTTACACTGCCCCAGGAGGAATGATAGGCATTAGACTGTGACTTGGAGAGTCACAATTGGGTGCCAGCTTCTTCCTTGGTGAGGGAATTAATCTGTACCAGCTCTTTTGCTGGACCAGTGTACTACCACCATTGCATTTGTGGGGTGGAGCCAAGGCTCCACTCAATGTCTTTCTCTGACTGTCCACTCTCCATCCAGGGAGAGGAAGAAGCGGTCTGCCACTCTCTGCTTTCCTTCCACCCTTTGCAGGGTTTGGCAATGCAGATAGCTGTGCGGGTGAGTAAGGGGGCTCTTTATTCCTCTATGCAGGTGCAAAGCCAGGTCATGAATCACCACTCTGTAACCAGTCCAAACTGATCAAGAAACAATGACTGACTAATCAGAGCTGACATCTGTAATTAGTGTGTTTTATATACTTTTTTTATTGGTTGTGGTTTCTTAAGAAAATAAAGATATCCTCATGCTCACAACATTGTTCATTGTTCTTGTATTATATTAATCAAAATATATCCGTTTTACCTTCTACCTTATGCTAATGTATACAAGGTCTACTGTTTCCATGAATAGTTATGATGACCTTTCATGGAAGTTAAAGAAAACCCCATCAAGCATACCTACATATTTGACCTCATTTTGCTACTTTTCTGCATGTGTATTCAAACATATAAAAATAATGCAATATTTTCTTCCTGAACACATACATAAATGTGACAGAATGGCAGCCCGTTTTCCATAAATGTGCCTACATTTTTCAATAAACACAAATGATGCTTGCTTTTAAATAAGATTTCTGTGTACTACATTAGGATGTCTAATGGGAGAGTCGTCAGATTTCCTGGTTTCTTGGTCACGGACTGATGATATCAAACCAGGGATGCAGGTACAATATGCTTTTCTCTTTCCACTCATCATCAACCCAAATCTCAGCCTCTGAGAATGATCATGAACAATGTGGGTGCTGAAAATCAAATTCAAAGCCTGTTTACATAAACGCCAAAGCATGAACTTCAATTTGAAAAAGCATGCTCTCATCATAATTACTGTTCATGCAGTGTGCGTTTGATTGGATGATTACTGACAGGCTTTGGCTGCTTGTTTTCTCCATTACTGCCATTGTTTTGTTCATCGGTGTCTCAGCAGTTTTTCAGGACTTTTATTTGTGAGATGACAGTCCAATCATCACCAAGCTTTTGATGTTACAGCTATTTTACCATAAGTAAGCTGAGCAGTTTTGGGTTAGGAAATGGAAATGCATTTCATTCGGTCTTGTCAACTGTCTCATTACTCTCCACTCATCAGAATAGGTATTTGATTCTGAGAAATAACTCAGCAACTTTTCATCCTTTTTGTGCCTTAATAGAAACACTTTTATTTGATCAAGTATGTGCATTTTTGTCAATCTCTTGTTCTGCTTGCTCATATATCTGTTTCTGAAGATCCTTGTTTTCCTTTAACATCATATATTGTTGAAGACAACCTGAAGTTAGCTAATGGCTTCTGATGAGGACAAGCACCGTGGGTGCTCTGGATACCTGTGTCTGAATTTCAATTATAGTGTTGCTGCTTTGCATTTCACCATTGATGTCAAGAGACTCTAAAGCATAACCATGGGAGCTACCTCTCCCAGTATAGGGGGATTCTGTTGTGGCTCAGAGACAACATAATGGCTTGTACACCACTTTCCTTCCTGCAGCCACTGTAGGGAGGATTTTCCAGGGAAAGGGGGATGTATCTGGGGATTCTCTGTACTCCAGTGATCCCTGGATGACCCTGGGGTCTGTTAGTCATCAGGCTTCTCTAATTTATGCTGGAGGAATGGACTTGCACACAGATATCCAAGGACTGGGATAGTGTAAAGGTGGCTTAAAGACCTTTTTGCATACTCCAACTATCCACATGATTCTCATCCGAAGCTGAAGATCTAGACCATAATTTTTGCAATGGTGTTTACTGTATGTTAAAATCTTAAATGGGAAGAGTATTTAAGCAGTCATCCTCTATACCAGTGGTTCCCAAATTTGTTCCACCGCTTGTACAGGGAAAGCCGCTGGCGGGCCGGGCCGGTTTGTTTACCTGCCCCGTCCGCAGGTTCAGCTGATCGCGGCTCCCAGTGGCCGCAGCTCGCTGCTCCAGGCCAATGGGAGCTGCTGGAAGTGGCACAGGCCGAGGGATGTACTGACCGCCACTTCCAGCAGCTCCCATTGGCCTGGAGCAGCGAACCGCGGCCACTGGGAGCCGCGATCGGCTGAACCTGCGGATGCGGCAGGTAAACAAACCGGCCCGGCCCGCCAGGGGCTTTCCCTACACAAGCAGCGGAACAAGTTTGGGAACCACTGCTCTATGGCATGATTCTCCTCTTGCTTACACTGATGTAAATCAGGAATAACTCCATTGACTTGAATGTAATTACACCAATGTAATACTGTTGTGAGAGAATAAAACGCTGATAGCATTTAAATGGCAGCACTGTCATGTCTGTAGGGTGCTTACTCATCTTTCTTACTTAAATTATTAGAATAAAAAAAATCAGATTTTCTCTCTCAACCAACTCAGAGAGAGAAGTGTTGTTATTCATATAGAAGGGGTCAGATCTCAGCTGATACATATCGACATAGCTCACTTGATTTAAAGGACCTGTACAGATTTACACCAGCTGAGAACCTATCCTTTTTATAGTATATCATATTCATATATGTTTTCAACATTTGCCACTTTTGATTATTTGTGCATTGAGACACATGAGTCAGAGCCTTTGACCAAAGTTGATCTTTATTTTGTGTCTCTTTGTATAATTTTTATATACAGATTTAAGTGCCTTTTCCCTGATAAGGATGTATTCTCTTGACTGTTTAGGATGATCAAACCCTTAAATGAAGGGGAATGATTTTTAATATTGCAGCTACAGTGTAGGCAATGAACTGACTGAGAATATCATCACAGACACATGGAAATGGCCCTTTTCCCAGTACCATTACCCAGCATGAAATTGCCCCAAACCCACATTGTTGCAGTTTAAGTTAATACCCACAGAGTGGAGTCCATGCCATTGCACAGAGTGTCAGTAATGCAATAGTCAGTCTTAGGCGGTCGGGGACTGATCATCCCCTTATCTCCCTGAAAACAGCTTTAGTCAGTGGGATATCTAAGGCTTGTACCTCTCTGCACGTTGGCCTGCTGCTGCATTTTTTTTCATCCAGAAGTGATAGACAGAGATTGCTTTGGATCATGTCTGTGCTGACCCTAGAAGAGTAAACAGATGTCACTATTAAAGGTGAAATATGACTCACCTTCTAACCATTCACACAGCATTCCCGGCTTTCAGAGACACAAGAGGCAAGTGGCCAAATCCACAAATGTTATTGTGTCTCTCATCTAGCAGCAGAGTGCTGTCCTTAGACAACCAGGCAGGAATACACACACAAACTGAATATGGATTGGTAGCTGCTTGATATGACTGTGTGAAACCATGGCTTTTAGAGAGGCAAATAGTATCTCTTCGTTAGTAGAATTTTACTGAAAATAAGTGCAGAATATTTTTTTCAGTATATAAGTGAGTGTGTGTGTGTGTGTGTGTGTGCTCGTTCGTTTTCTTCCTCCAAAAAAAATGTGTTTTCAAGATTGACATGTTTGATTGTTTCAGCTCTTTTTCAATACTGAGTTTTTGCCAAGGTTGTTAACAACAAATAGAGCATACGACTAAGAGATATTTATTAGTCATCCCCCAGATACTTCACAACCCAGTTACTATCTCACTCTCTAAGCTCACACAAAGAACAAAACAAAATCATAAAATGCAGAACAAAATAAAATATGACTTGAAGGTGGGAGGCACCTTCACTATATAATAATCATTCCAACAAATACAGTATTGCATATTTTCATGTATTAATTCCAAATTCATTGATATAACCCATAAATTGTTTCCATATGTACTGAGGCTGTGTCTGCACTTGCAGCTGGGGATGTGATTCCCAGCTTGAGTAGACATACTCATCAAGCTAGTGTGCTAAAAATAGTAGTGTAGCCATAGTAGCATCAGCAGCAGTGCGTGGCGGCATGGGCTAGCCACCCTAAGTACGTACCCATGGGGTCTGGTCAGGTTTATACTCAGGTCAGCTAGCCTGTTCTACCAATCGCCTCTGGTACTGCAGCTACACTACTATTTTTAGTGTGCTGGCTTGATGAGAGCTAACATGAGCATATCTATACAAGCTGGGAATCAACCTCCATCTCCAAGTGTAGACATATCTTAAATCTCCCCTATTCTATATTTTCAAAATAGCTCCTTCAAGAAATGCCATGAGTAAGGTAGGTTAGCCACCAGGCATTCTACTTCAGTTGGTGGTGCACTGTATTTTCAGATTCTTAATTATTCTATTTGCCATCTTAATCCACCTTGCATCCAGATTGCCTCAGTTAAAAGTTTTTCAGATCAGAAATATCATTTAATGTACAGTAAGATTAGCCGTAAACTCCCCATTGCCTTTTCCAAATATCCTTTTTGTGACTTTACAATCCCAAAGCATGTCAATAACATTACTGACAATTTTAACACCTCCAACAAAACTTTGTAGTGTCAGACCCGATCTACCCATTTTCTGTGGTGTTTATTTTATGGCATATACCTTTTTAAAACATTTCCCATTGCCTATTTTCATTCTCCCGCTCAATTTCATTTTTCACTGGCTATAAGTGCCCATTACTCATGCTTCTTAGAAATGTAGATACTTGGCAAGCACTAAATCTGATTTTTTTCAGTAATGTGGCACGATCAAATGAGGGCCAGATCCTCAGCTGTTCTAAATTGGTGGGACTCCTCTGTCTGGCCCTGTGTGTTCATGCATGCTAAAAAGATTCATATTTCACCCTTATTCCACAGAAGCATGTGCACCTTATCATAAATATGCTTGGTTATATTTCAGTTCTTATTATTTGTATATTATATGCTATATGCTTCCATACATACAGTTTATTTAGTTAAACCTCCAAATAATAATTTGTCATTTAAACCTCATTAAATAGTCTAATAGCTGTAACATTTCCTTACCTTGCAGATTGGTTTCTGTTTTGCTTGGGACGTGTGCCATGCTATGCTTTGAAACAAAATTGATAATTTGGCATTGCAGCTAAATGGAAAATTCTGTCACTTCCAAAATATGTGGTACATACTTAGTGCAGTGTCTCATGAAGCTGCAAAGGCCACATTTCCTGCCCCACTGTAGTCAGGAGTCTGATTTCTAGTGGCAATGCACAACTTCAGTCACAATGATTATAAGCAAGTTTCCTGATGTGGATGCCCAGAGTGAAAGAGAATTATAATAACTTGGCACCTTTTAACTGTTAATATTTGAAATATAAGTACCTTTGACAGGACTTTGCCATTAGGAAGGTAAACAGTGCAGCCATCATACTCTTGTGAGTAGGATTTGTTCTGAGAATATAGAGACAGGGAAGAAAGTCCGTTCTGTTGAATAATATTATTGAACATTGTTAAGCTCAGTAGTTGTGTATCTTCATTTGAATAGTTATTTTAAAATGTGTACTTACTTGCCTTTTTACAGAAAGAGTACTCAGTGCGGGGATATTAATACAGACCTTAGATGTAACAGGTTCTTGTTTTAAAAGTTCTCCTGGTAGTTGCTTGTGCTCCCTTTGATGTATGGAATAAGTCCCAGTTTTAAAGCTTCCTAGTTACTGCCATTTTTTTGCCGTAACCAAGACTTCAGGTTGCATTATTTATCAAGATTGGTAGTAAACATTAAGTATTTTTCAGTAAGTGTTTGAAATATAATTTGTAAAACCAAACCCTGTGTACTAGACCCCCAGCTGTTGTATATCAGTATTACACCAGCAAAGTTGATGGAGCTATGATGATTCGCATCAGCTAAGGGTCTGTCCCTATATATTCACTAAGGGCCTGATCCTGCAAAGAGGGTAAGACCCAGATCTTCAAAGGTATTTAGGCACCTAGCTCCCAACGTCAGTGGGAGTTGAAGGTGCTTAATACCCAGGGCCGTCCCTACGGGGGTACGGGGCCCAGGGTGGAAGTGATGGATTCATCTCTTCTGGGATCGACCATGCCAGCCAATTGCACTGGCCCGGGGGCCCCCCAAAGTGTGGGGCCCAGAGAGGTCGCCCCGATGCACCCTACTCAAGGGATGTCTCTGTTAATACCTTGCAGGAGGCTCTCAACCCTTCACAGGGTAGGGTAGACAAAGGAGAGGGCAAAGGCTTTACAAAATAGTGCTGATTGTTCCAAGAACCTCCTGCTTTTAAACTTTTTTGTTTGTATGTGTGAGCTATCTCCTTTAAAGCCTGGAATATATTGTTCAAAATCTTTATGAACAACCTGCTCTTGGATTTCTGGTATAGCTTTCTTCCCTCCCACTAACCTTTCTAAGAAATCTCTTGCCACTAGTTTCTTTCCCCCATTATACTTAAGCAGATGAAGTTGTTCTCTGAAGGAATACGCTGTAAAATAAGATCATTGTACAGGTACAGAATATGGGCCAGTTTCTGCCCTCTGAAAGAAGGTGGATTGTTCCCACGGAAATTATTGGGAACTGCCTGCTCACCTCCAAAGTTAAAATTTTGCCCTATGATAAGTAGGCAATGTACTGTAAATAATTCCTGTCTATCATCATCATCATCTTTGTTCTCTCTCATCTTGTGTTTGAGACTGTGCTGAATGATTAAATATTGGTCATTAACCAACATAGGCGTTAAATAGTTTGATTCTGAAAGCATTACCATACAAAGATCTTTTGTGTGTGAGTTCCTCAGGCAAATTTTTTACCATTAACAACTGCATAAATATGAAATTCCAGTTCCATCATTTTCAGGAAAATTTCTGGCTGCTTCCAAAAGACTAAAGCAAATTGGCAATAATTGAAAAGCTCTCAGTTCTTTCTTGTAAAGATGAGTTTTCAAAAAGCAAGTAATCAATCTTGCTTCCATACTCATCAGTGACCCATTTGCAGAGTTCAAGCTTCTTTTGAGCACTTAGATTATTTTCATGGCTAATAGAAAAAAGATTTTTAGTTCTGGCTTTTAGGGCAGTATTTTAGAAGCAAGAAGGAAATGAGTTAATTTCACCTCTATTTGACTGTTGATCTCAATGGATCTATAAACTGTCTCCCAGGCTTGCTTTGTAATTACTGACCATGGACAATTTGTGATGTTTCTTCTATAGAAGGTAGGTTATTTAATGTAATAGTTTCCTTAAAGAGTCACGCACAGAGGCAGCTAACAGGAGAGTTTCAGATGGAGTGTGACAGGCTTTCCTTCCAGATTCTGCGTTATGTGTGGTGTCAAGATGTCCAGCAATGGAACAGTGGCAGTGGTCTGCAATGGATGTGCCATGTTCTCTCTCCTGCCTGAAACCAAAAGGAATTTCCTTTGCATGAAGTGCAAGTTAGTGGCTGGAGGGAAAGATTCTTGAATTGAAGGGGCACATTGAGACACTACTGAGAACCAGAGAAGCTGGGGAGCTCCTAGACAGCCAGGGTTGGGAAACACCAGTATTCCAGGTTCAAGGAAGAATGGAACTGGCCACCAAGGAATTGGAGAGGAAGTCAGAGAGGAGCTCTGGTGGTTTGTAACCACCACAGGCAAGAGGTCATGGCTGGAGACAGGTCAGGATAGGCAGGCTGTAACCACCAGAGAGAAAAGCAGCAGGAGGAATTCCACACTGCTAGAAGTTTCAAATCAATACCAACTCCTCAGTGCCAAAACTGTGGAAGTTACTACTCAGGTTCCAACAGATCCAAGGGATATATGGGACAGACATGTAGATAGCATCTTGGCCCAACCTGTAAGAAAATCAAGGTTGCCTGCAAAGAGTTCTCCAACCATCCAAGGAAGACAGACAGTCCTTGCTGGATATTCGACACTCAGACGAATTGAAAGAACATTCTGCAAGGGACAGATGGACAACAGGAGGGTGTGCTGCCTTCCCGTAGCCAAGACATGAGATGTCACTCTAAGATTGGATAGGTTTCTGAAGTTGATGGGAAAGGATCCATAGGTGATGGTTCGTATTGGCACTAATGACACTGCGACATGGACTATGGCATTATAGGTATGAGCAACTCTCCAAGGGTAATATTGGCTTGTCATATCCTTTAGAAAAGCATGAGCTGGCAACACAAGCCTAGAATTAAACAGTCATCAATAATATTTATAGAAAGGCTGAGGGATTAATAAGCTCAATTTCTAAAGTATATTTTAATCTTTCACCTATAAAACAGCTCATTGAATTGATAGCAGACAATTGGGTGACTTAGCTTCAGTACTTTTTTATGAATATAATGACTTTCATAAACTATACAGACATTTTTACTCTTTCCAAGGTGGTTTAATATATAAACAGGTTGTCTCCTGTGTGATGCTGATCTGTTTTATAGCATTATTTTCCCATGAGGCATACATATAGTAACTAACTTCCCAGATTATATTTGGCAAGAACTACATTTTCATCATTTTCTTTTCCTATTTGCTAAAATTATTAGTAATAACTTTTAACGTAATATTTCAATTCCTTTATTATATCCATATTCTTTATCATTGGATTTCTGTTAGCATCAATAATCTTGAACCATTTTTTTGGATCAGTGTTTGGTCTTTTTTTAATAGTCCTTTGTTATGAGAACAGCTTTGTTCTCTTCAAGAGTACATTTAACATGCCAAGGAAGTGGACCATTAATATCAAACAAAAATAACTAATGGTGTTTGAGATCAAATTACCTTATTATTGATGGTTTCAGAAAAGATTAACTTATACTCATAGATTTCAGCGTATGAAGAACACCAGGGTATTTATTAATCTGTTTTGTTCTGTGTAGTTTTTTTTTAAATTGTTTTCATTTTTGCCTGTGCTAGTTACCTTTAACTTTGCAGAGAAAAGAAACTTCTTACTTTTAATTTTTAACATATAGAAACTATAAATAAAAAAAAGACATTTGAACTGAGTTTCAGAATACATCTTCTTCAGTGTTTGAGATACATTAACCTGTGTCATATTGTGATTATCTCCTGTTCAGGTAACTAAAATAAATAGAATTATAATTCAATCACTATGTAGGCTGAAAAGCATGAATGTGTGCTGCAATCAAATGTAGAGACATGGGACAATGATAGGTTTTGTATACTGGTAAAGACCTTTTACACAGCACATTCAGCTACTTTGTCAGAGTAATATAAACTACAGGGATGAAAGGCTCAGAAGAAAGGGTGAGTGAACCCAGAAACACTAATGTTCAGATGCTGACAATACTGGTTTTAATGCTTAGGGTTTTTTTTCCAAATCAAGTATGCTTTTGTTCACATATTGAACATCTATTTAAAAAATTGGTGTATTATTTCACTTTATGGGAAATTCTGTCATCCTGAAAATAACAAAATTGCAATGAGATGATATAATATACCTGTAAGTGTCGTAAAATCATAATCCAACATCAATATGTCTTAGGTTTTGGTCATAAACGTTGAGTAAATGTGCTGATAATATTTGGCTTGATGATGTACGCTTATTACTGTTGTAAAATGACTGAAACGGCTCCTTAGAGCAGAGGCACCCAAATTTTACCCAAGTAATAGGCATGTTACCAGCTTTCCAGGAACCCTAGAGATGTGTGTAATTTCTATAAAATGGAGCAGATTAGCTAACGTACCTGTTTCTGTGGAGCATACTGCTGAGACTTGTAGTTTCCAAAGGCTTCATAGCGACATAGAACATCAGGCAGCCAGGGACCACATTAAAGAACTTGGTGGGCTACATTTATTAATATTTTTATGCCCCAACACTCCATTTAATGCTGTACAGAAATCCAAGAAAATGTGTTCCTGGCCCTGAAGAGTTTACAATCAGTCTATAGGCAGAGAGAAGCTGCTACTGCCCTAAGACTGAAACTTGCCCATCCTAAGCCTTAGGCCTGGGTAACAGGGGAGGGAGGAATTCAATATTTGTGTTAATAAGAAAGAAGAGTTTCTCCAGTAGGGATTGCACTGCTCTACAGCCAAAATGCTTCTGAAATAAATGTAGTCAAACTTTACTAATTCTGGGTCACTGAGACCGAAAATGGTGCTTAAAATTGTTGATTGGCTCTAGTTTTCAAGATATGCTATTGGGTCAGTATAGACGACCCTTGACTTGGGAATGGAGGAGGATAAGTGAGTTATAAAGGGAAGGGATCTCAATTTAAACCAGAAATGACTAAAATACATCTTTGACTGGATCTATGAATAAATCTATGACTGGGTTTGGACAGTACTTGCTTTTTAGGCAAAACAATGAATGATGCAATCTGAAGCTGGTATTGCGTCATACATGATATGAATTGCATCATGTTATTCCTAGAAGTCATGGATGATGCAATCATAACGAAGCTTACATCACTCTGCTGAACAAATTGCCTTATATCAGCTCTAGAAATCATACAGTGTCATGCTCTCTTATTTGTCAGTGTTTGATTTTGCAAAGGGACACATTTCTGTTTAGCCAAAGTGAGCAGAGATGCCTCGTACTTGTGTGAACAGTGCAGATAACTTCTGCTATGTTTGTGGTGAAGTGACTTTTGCATCACAAAAGCACAGTATAACCACTATGGTTAAGAAGGCCTATCACCTTTATTTTGGCTGCAAAATTGGAGATCAGGACAAGAGGTGGGCCCCACACATATGCTGCAACACTTGTGCAACAAATCTTCGCCAGTGGTTGAACAGGAAAAGGAAATCTGTGCCTTTTGCAGTGCCAATGATTTGGAGAGAGCCAACAGATCATACCAGCAATTGTTACTTCTGCATGGTGCCTCCAGTTGGGAAAGGTGTGTCAAAGAAGAAAAAGTGGACTGTGCATTATCCAAACATTCCATCAGCTATACGCCCAGTACCCCACGGAGAAGGACTGCCAGTTCCTGATGCACCTGAATCATTCTCACTTGAGTCAGACGAGGAAGAGGAAGAGGATGAAACTTCTGGTCCTGAACCATCAATGTCACAGGACCCACATTTTCTCCCATCCTCCTCCTCTGAACCACACCTCATAACACAAGGTGAACTGAATGACCTTGTCAGGGATTTGGAACTACCCAAGAGTAAGGCAGAGCTGTTGGGCTCCAGACTACAGCAGTGGAATCTCCTGGCAGGTGAAGTTAGGGTTTCCATGTTCCATGACCGTCAAAAGGATCTTGTCCCATTCTTCTTCATGGAAGGTGATCTTGTAGCCTGCAACAACATCGATGGTGTGATGGCAACCCTCAACATCGTTCACGATCCAGATGAGTGGAGACTGTTCATTGATTCATCGAAGACGAGTCTTAAAGCTGTTTTACTGCATAATGGCAATGTTTTGCCATCCATTCCAGTTGGTCATGCAGTCCATATGAAGGAAACCTATGACAACATGAAACAACTTTTGAGGTGCATAAACTATGACCAACATCAGTGGCAGCTTTGTGGCGATTTGAAGGTTGTTGCTCTCTTGCTTGGTCTGCAGACTGGATACACAAATTACTGCTGTTTTCTCTGCGAATGGGATAGTCGTGCAAGAGATTCCCACTACATCAAGAAAGATTGGCCACTCCGACAGTCATTGGAGCCTGGGAGGAAAAGTGTTCAGCATCCACCACTTGTTGAATCAAGGAAGATTTTGTTACCACCCTTACACATCAAGCTGGGTCTGGTGAAGAACTTTGTCAAGGCCATTGACAATACACAAGCAGCTTTCAAGTACCTCCGTGGAAAATTTCCAAGGTTAAGTGAAGCTAAGATAAAGGAAGGTGTCTTTGTTGGTCCTCAGATTCGTGAACTTCTTCGAGATGATGCATTTGACCATGCACTGCATGGCAAGGAAAAGACGGCCTGGAAAGCCTTCCAGTTAGTGGCAATAAATTTTCTCGGAAACAACAAGGCAGACAACTACAGGTTGTTGGTGGAAAACCTCCTCAAGGCATACAAAAGCCTTGGTTGCAACATGTCACTAAAGATACATTTTTTGCACTCTCATCTAGATTTTTTTCCCACCGAACTGCGGAGCAGTGAGCGACGAGCACGGCGAGCGATTTCACCAGGACATTGCAACAATGGAGAAACGCTATCAGGGCAAATGGAGCCCATCAACGCTTGCAGACTATTGCTGGACAGTGACAAGAGATGCTCCATTTAATGAATACAAGAGACAAGCCAAGAAGTGCCGAGTAGACACTGAATAGGACTAAACTATGTACAGAATAGTTTTTTGCCTTTTGTTTCATAATAAATTTTATTTATATAACCCTTTTGCTGATTTTTAAAGTGTTACATAAACAGGACAGGTGAAATATTATCATGTAAAGCAACCATAAACACATGAAAAGACCTAGGTTTACAATTTATGATTAAAACTCTACTATCTACACAATATACATAGACATAAAATGTAAAAACTTAAATATCTTAGAAACAGTAGCCAATCAGTTGTTTTAATTGTCATATTTGAATTCAGCACATCAAAATACATAATAAATAGCACATTTTATCTCTGAAGCAGACGACTTCTCAAAAATTATAGACCAGTGTTATTTATAAAATCTCATTGTAGTTTAGGATTTTAGAATAAATCCCTGGAGATGAATATTGGACAGAGGGCAGGGACGTCAGTGAAATGTGCATGATAAATTAATTTATCACATAAATGTGTGTGTGCAAGATTCATTTTTCTCATACTTTGGCCACCACCAAGGTAGACCATCTTAGACGAATAAGCTTCTCTCAGAAAACTTCTCATGAAAGGTCACTTTCGTGATAAGAATGCTAGTTGTTTCCAGTGTTCCCAGTCAATTAATGACTAATGAGTAAGTGCAGGTTCTATCATCAAAATAATGTCTAACATGTGAGCTATCAAAATAATGCATTTAACAGGCGGCAGTTTAAAAAAAACTCCAAATGAGGCTCTCAACAATCATTTGTAAGCTTGGCACAGAGACAGTGTGCCATTTTGTAATCAGAAAGGGTAAATCGCAATCATGATGCTGCTTAAAATCACTCACATCACTATCAGAGATGATAAATCCAGGTAATATAAACACTCTTGCAGAAATAACTTCATATCATGATATATTGATATATCACAAGTCATACAATAGAGAAAAGAATTAACTAAACCAACACAATTTTATCACATTTTTTGCAAATACCTGCAGTTTCTTTACAAAATATAAAATGTGTTAGAGAATAATGGAAATCTTATATTTTCTGCAGCTATATCAGCTTGTATTTTGATCTCACAAGTTAATTAGGGTCAGATTCGTCTGTACTTAGATTGGAGGCCTCCGTGGTATATGTTCAGGTGCTGCAAGAAATGCTATTGGTAATTTAATATGCAGCATTCTTTGAACTTGGTACTGAACCATTGCTCAACAATATCCGGCATGTTCATAAGAACAATGCAATAAAAGCATATCATCTTTTGAAAGAAATATAAAATTTAAGTCCTGACCATTTGCAGTCCTTAAAAATCACTAAGACTTTTCACAAGAGTTGAGTTGTTAACATTATTAACAAAATTCCAGCAGACTATTTATATTCTGTCCCAGCAGTCAATTAGGTAGATATATAGAGATGGGCCAAATCTCACATTTGTATGCATTTTTGTTAGTTTGGGGGGATCTATTTACTGCAAACTCTTTTGCACAGTCCTGCATTAGTTTCAGACCATGCTGGATATAAGATCCAGCAACAGTGCCTTTTTCCCAGTGATGGAAAATGGTTTTCCACATATTTTTACATTAATGTGGGCAATGATTTGAACTGGCTTACCATAGCATTTTGTTAATGCTGGGAGAGTTTTGTTTTGTTTTGTTTTGTTTTTGTCTGTTCCTATAAAACATTTTCTTTAGTAATGTTAAACCTGCAGTTTGTTGCTTCTGATTTTGTTTAACAACTTCTTCCCTTGCCCCCTAGTTCTAGAATAATGGGTAATAATAATAATAATTAATCATAAAAGAGACTATTACTTTTTCTGTATCGTGTCACAAGTAAAGGGGAAACTTGGAAAGTATAAAATACTCCAAACTCTATAGGACATTAATCTAAACAAGAAATTTGTGCCAAAACCAAACTAATAATGCTTGATCCCATGGCTAGGTATTATATTCTTCTTTCTCCCCTTAATTATTGTGTAATCTTATTATGCACTGTTAAACAGCTGCCTTGTTTCACTCTGCAGATGACTACATTTCAGTGATGGATAAATTGATTCATATATGTAATTTGTTATAGAGAGTTTCCAGATCCTTAATTATTCTTGTGAAAAGAACTTAATTAGAAAAATGCTTTGCTACAATTTAATGTTGTACATCCCCTTCCTGTTTACATTTTTTCTTATTTGTCTAATGCTAATCAGGAATATGGTACCATGTTTCCAGTGGTGTATTATTTTGTACTCCAGCTGGTAATAAGGTATCTTAATAGTACAGTTCATTACTAGTATAGAACATGCATGGAGTTGACACCCTTTCCATATGGTGTTCACACACATACCCATTTCAATACACTTGTGTCAATGTCTGTGAACAAAGGGCAGTTCTAGATATTCCTGAGTGAGAAAATAGAACTTAAACATATACCAAATGGGAGCAGATAAATACATACGAGGTGACCTAAAAGATGCTTTTTCCAGGTCAGCTATAGGCAGATGTAACTGTGGCCTAGCTCTAAAACTAAGAAAATTTGTGATTTGTGGTATTGGAACTGGATCCTGTGAGAGGTTGGAGAAGCCAGTGACATAAGTGGGACCTCAACAGTTTGTCCCAAAGTGACTGTCCTGCTGCATCTGCATTATGATTTTTTTTTTTTAAATAGCCAAACTACATAAAACACATCTCTAATCTAATTTTGTGTGAGTTGCATCCAATATATTTAACTACACTGGAAATGTAAAAGTGTTTTTAGACTGGAAGACATCATTTAATTACAGTCAAGCTCTTTGATCTGTAAAACTCCATGCTATAGTGAGTCAGTGACTAACAGCATAGATAACTTAAATCTATCATTTCCAATTACACTCAATCCCGAGGCTGCTTAAGCACTATTCTTTAGATGGCGATCAATGTTCAGGAGTTCTTGACTGTTCCTCTTGATAACCTTTTGAACCATGGGCATGAAGAAGGTGCAAAATTCAGCCATCAATTAGATTTGAAGTCAGAGAGAAATAGACTTTGTTAATGGTATCTCAGGGTACGTCTATACTTACTTCCTGGTCCGGATGTAAGCGATCGATCTTCTGGGATCGATTTATCGCGTCTTGTCTAGACGCGATAAATCGATCCCGGATCAATCCCGGAAGTGCTTGCCGTCGACGCCGGTACTCCAGCTCAGCGAGAGGAGTACGCGGCATCGACGGGGGAGCCTGCCTGCAGCGTCTGGACCCGCGGTAAGTTCGGACTAAGGTACTTCGAATTCAGCTACGTTATTAACGTAGCTGAATTTGCGTACCTTAGTCCGAAGTGGGGGGTTAGTGTGGACCAGGCCTCAGTCACTTAAAATGAAAAGGCTGTCTGTCTGAGAATTCAGAATAATTTAGCACCCAAGGCTGTACTCAGCTTTTCTTATAAACAAACAGAAAGATACACTGTTAAATTGCCCTGATCTACACAGGGAAGGGCAACTCCATTGATCAGTGACAGAAAATGGAATGGACTGTGAATTCAATCCCAGGGGCAGCCACCAGCTCTGGAAGCTGTAACAATGCAGCTCCACTGGAGACACACCATTAGGTACTAGGGCATCAGAGGAGGGCCGTGCAACAGGCACAGATATCACACAAAGACATACAGTCTCCATGAAGATGTCTCTGGCACTCTGTTGACTCCTTGGAACAATCATATAGACTTCCTCCTCTTTAACATACTTCCCATGGGAGGAGAGGGGTTGGGCCAATTGTTGTTGAACGTTATTATTCAGCAAACATGATTAATGATAAAATATGGAGCTTTCATCTGCACATCACTCATGTGAACATCTAGATGGCGACTATCTTAAATTCATTCCCTTTTGCCCACTGAATTGTGTGAATTAAATTGGTGATTTCCCTCTAATTTCTAAAGGAGAAGTTTTCACAACACACACACATCACTAGCATCATCAGAACTAAATTGTGTCCTTGTTGGAAGTCTTAGCAGAGAGACTAAAGACTGGCATGTAGAAGGAACTACCCTCTCAAACCAGGAGTTGGTGACTGTAGTTCAGGGGTGAGGTATATTTTATCATTATAAAGCTTGGCTATATTTCAAGAGTATTTAATTGAACTTTTCATAAGATCATTGTCTTTATTAAAAATTCTATGAACTTTTTCTAAATCATGTGACTTTATTTCATTCTTATCATTTTCTAAAAGAAAGAAAGGAGAGAAATTTAGGAACTCTTGTATGAACAGGAATTTTCTGGTGAATACAGTAACTGTCCAGTAGTAGATTTTACTATTCAGTCATACAGTAAATGAAGTAAAATGTAATGTAATGAGCAACTAGTATCCAGTATGGTGGTTGTTTCTGTGGATAAAAATCATGCAAAAAAAGATGGCGAGATCATGATTTTGTGTTAAAATTTTATTCTACTCCTGTACTGCTTCGCTATAATGTGACTACTCACATGAGCAAGGACTACTGACATTAGTTAGTTGGATTCGAGATATTTCATATACGTTCCAGTCTGCATAGTAAATTTAGTCACAAGGGGGCAATCTAGTTCTGTTGGGCCTGGTCATTCAGAACATGTTTATGAAAAAATGTCTTGATCGAAGTACAGTCTATGAGATGGTAAACATCACACTTATGCCCACTAAGTTATTTCAAAGATTAGCAAAGGTAGCTTCTCGAATTGAAGAGAACTGTGATCGCCTCAATACTGTCTGCCCAGGGCCGGCTCCAGGGTTTTTGCTGCTCCAAGCGGCAAAAAAAAAAAAAAAAAAAAAAAGCTGCGATCGCAATCGGCGGCAGCTCCACCGCGCCGCTTTCTTCTTTGGCGGCAATTCGGCAGCCGGTCATTCCCTCCGAGAGGGACCGAGGGACTTGCCACCGAAGAGCCCGATGTGCCGCCCCTTCCCCTTGGCCGCCCCAAGCACCTGCTTGCTGAGCTGGTGCCTGGAGCCGGCCCTGTGTCTGCCTATCTGTCTGTCTAATATTCTAAATCCTTTCTTTTTAATTATTGTTTCCAATATCTCCATTGATTTTTAAAGGGAAGTGGGTGCCTAACAGGCACTTTTGTGACTTGGGAAAATCTCCCTCAGATAGACTCAAAATACAAATGCATCCTTCAATTTAAGCTTTTGCTGAGTATATTTATCAGACAGTGAACAGTCATAAATGCGTACATCGCCCACTTTTGAGCTGTGGTTCATCAAACTTCAGAGTTGTGTTAGGTGGAAATCTTTTGCAATTCTGAGGAAATCATTGGTATCCTATTGGATGAAAGAAAAAGTTACCTGCTTTTCCCAGCAATCTCACATGAAAATATAGCAGTGTCTCTGCTTTTTGCCTGATAATGCAGGATGCTCTTTATGTCACAATCTCTATATGGCATTTTAATGGGTTTTTTAATAGTTAATTTGTTTTCTCTGTTGACTTTAGATCACAAGTGTATGGCGGAAAAGGGATCTGTCATTCCCTTTAACACACACACTACTAAATTATATCTGCTCTGCATCAGGCGCTTTATCTGGGGGAAGGGAGTAAAGGAAGCCGGATCAAGTCATAATTTCCTGGAAGCATTGGATAGAGTGTGAGGGAGATGGGCCCCAGAAGGTACACGTTGTGGTGGAGCAGACTGTAGCTATGTCCTTCCCTCCTGTCCATGTCTGAAAAGTAGCATGGTCAAATAATAGAGTTTTCAAGAACTTTGCCAGATAATTTTTCTAATATTTAATTAAAGTCACTTTAATTAATGTGGTTTTTATGCCATTTGACCAGAGTAACCCAATTCAATGTTTTCATCTAAGAGCATAAACAACTACAAGACTGGCAATTTTATTATATGTCCCTAAAGTACTAAACAATATGAAAGTTAGACTGAGGTTACAAAGTAAATCAAATTAAACAAATCAAGGAGTCAACAATAATACTAATTAAAATTGGTTAACTAACAAGAAAACAATTTGAGACCAATTTGATTGGTCAAATCATTATATTAGCATAATCAAATCACAAAACCAATATAATGTCAAAGATTGATAGTCTTTCTATCTCTATGCAGCTTACTTAGCAGACACCCCAAACTGGTAGTATGTTCTATAATTAAATTTCACCAACCCACCAACAAATGTGAATTCCTAGATCACTGTAACAGTCTTACCACGGAGTCACAGACAGTCCCATTGGGTTCTCTAGTCTATCTTTCCACCCAGGCAAGCTAGACATAGTGTTCAATGGTCACTTAAACCAAAAATCACAGAATATTCAAGTTGCTTCCAGTCACAAGGGACCAGTCACTTATCCCGAATCAATTTGTACCTTAGATCTCACACCAAAGACTATGCCTATAGCCCAGTGGTTCCCAAACTTGTTCCGCCGCTTGTGCAGGGAAAGCCGTGGGCGGGCCGGGCCGGTTTGTTTACCTGCCGCGTCCGCAGGTTTGGCCGATCGCGGCTCCCAGTGGCCGCGGTTCGCTGCTCCAGGCCAATGGGAGCTGCTGGAAGCAGCGGCCGGCCCGCGCCGCTTCCAGCAGCTCCCATTGGCCTAGAGCAGCGAACCGCGACCACTGGGAGCCGCGATCGGCCACACCTGCGGACGCGGCAGGTAAACAAACCGGCCCAGCCCGCCCGGGGCTTTCCCTGCACAAGCGGTGGAACAAGTTTGGGAACCACTGCTATAGCCAATCCTAAAATAAACTAACTAAAGATTTATTAACTAGGAAAAAGAAATGGGAGTTATTTACAGGATAAAGCAAGCATGCATACATACACAAATGAGTTTCAGTCTGTTATTCAAAAGGTGACAGAAATGTAGTAATCTGTCAGCATTGAATGTCTTTTTAGGACTTAACCCAGTTGACCTTTGGGATTTCTGCTTTTTGATACTTAGCTCCAGTCCTTGTGAGAGTTCAAACAGCAAAGAGATTAAAAATCTTCACCTTCTGCACATACTTCTCCATGGGTGGATGGGCCAATTAACAAAGCTTTTGTCCTATGATGGCCCACTTCATTTTGATAGTCCTCCTAGTTGGGCAGGGGGAGCCACTCTTCCCGCCTGAGTTCACAAGTTCAGAGCAGCCATTTTTAGAATTACAAATTATTTTACAATTATATACCTTGTAGCGTGGAATACAGACATTATATGTAAGATTAATGCATGCTGCAACTTACAAGCATTTTATAGAGTTAAACACTGAACACATCCTTACAAGTCTAACACTCATCTTAATCAATATTAACAGATTGGTGTGCTGGTCTGGTTTCAACCTATGAATTTGTCAGTTTGCAGCTGACGCTTACCGACTTGGCAAGAGCTGACACCTTGTTTACCAGTGTCATATTCCACTTTCCTTGGGAGGAAAAGTAGGAGTATCAGCTGTCTGGTTGTTGTTGTGGTGACCTCCAGAGGAGCACACTTCTTTATCGTTTACCTGGTTGTTTAAGGTTGAAATTCAGGCTGGTATTGTCCAACAGGAATTCCCCAGCCATCTTCTGATAGAATCATGGGAACACAGGTTTCTTATCCCAACTGCATTTTTCAACCCTGGTCGAGTGAGGGCACTCTGACCTTTGGTCAACCCTTGGGTCCCTTCTTCCTAGGGGACTGATTGATTGTCACATCCACAAGTCTGTGTGTTTTTCTTAACAAGCAGTAACAGGAGAATAACAGGAGATGATGACTCCATCAAAATTGTTTCAATTTCCCTTATCTGGGTCAACAGTCAGGGATATTGAATGGCTTCTTGACCATTGGGGCCTGACCACTTTCCTGGTCATAACACATGACCCCTTGCTCTCTGACTTTAAAAACCTATGGAATTGTCACCATCTGAGAAACTGGGGAATGTGTGAAAGGTTATTTTGCTCTATCAAAGCTCAAAGCCAAGCAGCTTCAAAGGCTACTTATTAAATCCCATTAACATAAACTTACTACAAATATAGCACTTAACATCTACATTACAATAGGCCTATATGTTCTACTGTCACAGGCTACACTTCTAGAACAAATCTAGCAACTGCCAGATGTGTCCATCCCCTAGCCAGCTCCCATAAGGCTGTATGTCTGCTCTGCCCCTGAGCAGATGAATGCCACTGGGGGCCCCTATTCAGGTGATTCTTCTTCCTCCTCCTAGCCCCTTCCCAGCACTGGTCTCAACTCTTGGAACTGTAATAGACTCCTCAGGGTTGTATTCTAAATGTTACCTCTGAAAGGGTGTATCACTGCTTGCTTTAAAAATTTACATATTGCCCTTCTACACACACACACACACACACACACACACACACACACACACACACACACACACACACACCCTGATACATTTGGTTTGAAATGTAACAATAGGTGGCATTTCTGTATCAGGTATTATATCTGAGATTAGAAATGAGCTTTTAGGACATGATCTTTAAACCCTTATTCATTTCAATGGATTTACTCACATGAATAAGGGTTTGTAAAATTAGTTCATAAATCTCAATCAGGCACTCAAATCCAATTTGAAATCATCTGACTGTCTCTTTAATCTCCAACACAATGGTCTTTCAAAATCTACTATTCAGCATAGTTTTTCCAGGCAAGAAGCTCAGATATTGCTGTCCTTCTCTGGGAGATTGCAGTAAATCTGCAGGAAACTCATTCTTTTATCCTGCAGGGTGCCAGTAGCGTTCTCAGTGTTGAAAAGATTTTCACCTAGTGCAATTCTGTAGTTTGAGGAATCGCAGCTCAGAGCCAGGTGGCATATGTCTTGACTGTTCATTGTCTGATACATTCAGTTCAGCAGAAGCCTAAATGGAAGGATGTCTTTTTGAGACCATCTGTCCTAAGAGATATCAGCAACCATAAAGAAAATAAAGTCTTTAAACATTTTAGAAAAATCCCACAACACCACACACACCTAATAGAACGCTTCCCATTGGGCTCCCCTTTGATTTTGAGAAGTGGAATTTGTTTAACTTTCAAATGACTTAATTGTCATATTTGTTGTATTTATGAGCTTGAAGAATATGACTTCAGCTGACACACTTGTGTGTAAATATGTATCGAATGGACCTTTGCCATGACCATGACTGGCAGTGCTGGATTGCCTCCTGGTGATTACATTTTTTCTTTTCAGCCTAGAATGATTAACTTATAACAGGAAATCATGATCACAGTTTTTTCAGGGTTTTTGTGTGTGTGTGTGTGTGTGTGTGTGTGTGGATGTTATTTATCCAAAGAATTTACTGTAATGGCTCTGCCACAAAGTTGTTAATCTTTAGCAGTTTCTCGTTATTGCATTACATTGCAGTTATGGTTTCCTGACTGTAAAATCAGTCAGGTTATTTCTAGGCTTTCATAATGAGGCTGTGATGCTTTGGTTGATGTAGACTATATGATGGTAGCCGTGATAGAAAAAGATGATTCTTTGCTGCAGTTGAGTCACAAGCTTTATTGCTCTATATGAGCCAATCGCTATTGCAACAAAAGTAATTTTCCAGTCTCATATAACACAAATATTTTTGTGACAAAACTCTTTGTAAAATCAGAATGTTATTTGCTAATATACCACAATCGATACCTTGACTTTTAACAGAAATCCTATGGTCCCTTGAAAAGATTCTCAAAGACCAGCTTTCTGTCAAATGGGGAAAAAAAGATGATAAATTCAAAACGATCTAGATATGAAGCACAATTTGTAACCGAACTGTGCTGTAGCTCTAAGTTTTCCTGTTCCTGGGTCCAAAAAGAAAGGCGGAGCTAGGGAAATAGGGAACTTCATTTTCAAACCTGCAAACTCTGTGTTAATCTACTGATGCCCACAGTCCATTATCTGAAATGATTTAACCCTGGTGGCATACAAGTTGCAAACAATATTGTTTAGGTGTCCGATTTTTCAAAGGAAGCAATCGCATAGACCTCACACCTAATTAAATAACATATTGAGGAGCTGCTTTTACATGCATTCGGCTACCTGATGATATTTGTGTGTTAGGGAAGCAGCACTATTTTTTATTCCTGCCTTATTTCTCCTTAAAGCAATAAAGAAGTCGAAAGTAGCTCTTGATGGTACTGGAAAAGGTGCCAGCCACTCAGTCGAGACCCATAATCGCCTTGTTACTCTGGGCCGGAGGCATATTCTAGAAGAATGGGTTTTCTGCCTGACTGTGTCTCCGAGAAGAGAGAAATGAAATGTCAGACCAATTATCTGAGCAGTGGACAGTGTAAGGAAAACTGGCTGCTTTGTGAAGTTGTGGCCAGAGTTCCAATTATTGGATTAGGCAGAGTTTGCTGCTACACTTCACTATCATGCTGATATGTACAAGGGACTTGAGTACACTTAGAGGTGAGTCATGTATGACTGCAGCAAAACAGCCAATATGCTTTGGTAAATGAGGTTCTGATTGCAGACAAGCAGTGTCACTTCAGTGGAATGAATTTTTTGTATCAGTTGCTGTTGAACTGGTTTTCCCTTCAAAGGTCAGTATCCACTTACTCCTGTGTAGTTGGAAGTAACTCAATGAAGTATGTGAGGTTACGCTGCTGAAAAACTGGTGTGAGACCAAAATCAGGCCTTCAGTGTGAGGGAGTGTTTGTAAATGTCAAAAGTCAGAGAGAAACCTAATGGCAGTGGCAACTGTGGCTGGTTCAGTGCTTAAATTCTCCATTTTAATTTAATTTATAAATAACAAGGGGCAAAAAATAGTAAGAATTCTTCCAGTAGTTAACAGTGGAGGATGTGTAAGCTTGCGTCAAGTTGTCCCTTGTAAACTACAGACTTCGTCTGAATGGTCCAGCGTAAGTTGAAACAAACCAGGGAGTGAATATAGAAGTGTTATCTACTAATGGAATTTAGCTCATGAATTTAGCATCAGGGTTAAGCCTCACAACAGCAAATTAATGGATCTTGATAAAGTAGGGTAAATGGGAAAAAAGCATGATTGATATCTGAAACATGCTAGAGAGCAGATTTTGTAGGTGTGCATCAGTCGTATTCTATTGCAGCAAATTGTTTGTGTTCTTGATGAACCATAGACACTGCACCTAGTAAACAGAGTTTAGACCAGTGGTTCTCAAGTAGGGGTACATGAACCCCTGGGGGAACGCAGAGGTCTTCCAGGGGGTACATCAACTCATCTAGATATTTACCTAGTTTTACAACAGGCTACATAAAAAGCACTAATGAAGTCAGTACAAACTAAAATTTCAGACAATGACTTGTTTATACTGCTCTATATACTGTACACTGAAATATAAGTGCAATATATATATTCCAATTGATTTATGTTTTAATACTATGGTAAAAATGAGAAAGTAAGCAATTTTTCAATAATAGTGTGCTGAGACACCTTGGTATTTTTATGTCTGATTTTGTAAGCAAGTATTTTTAAGTGAGGTGTAACTTGGGGGTATGCAAAACAAATCAGACTCCTAAAAGGGGTACAGTAATCTGGAAAGGTTGAGAGCCACTGGTTTAAACCAGCACATTAAACAGTGTGAAACAAGGTGTGGGGTTTGGTATACAGAGACCTCAGCACAAGTATTTAGCTGTAAGATTCAGTTTGCTAAAAATCAAAGCAGATTTGGAAATGTAAAGAGCCCATTTGTCACAGAGTACGGTTCCCTCACCGTGGATTCCTCGCTGCAAAGAGTCCTTCTGCATAGTTCATCACTGTATGCTTTACAATGTGCTGTGCTATACTAGCCCGTCCTTCACCCACTCTTCTCCTGTCTCTTCCTGTCTCTCTTTTAACTGTCCTGAGCTGAGGAGCTGAAAGACCTTTTTAATTGGTTAATCACTTGGTGCTTAATCAATTATCTTGTCAATTTTGCCCATGTGGGGACACTTACAAAGTGCACAGAGTAATGAGCCAACCTTAGGCTACTCACGCTCTATCCCATCATTATTTTTTCAAAGAGTTAACACTAGGAAGAAAAGTTAGGCCTCTTCATTAGAGATCTAAACAGATATAAGGGGCAAATCCTCAACTGGTGTAAACTGTTATGGTTCCACTGACGTCAGTGTAGCTATGACAATTTACACCATCTGAAGATCTGCCACATAATATTTAAAATGCATGAAAATCTATTCAAAATTTCTTGAACTTAATACCTTTTATTTTAATTTTCTTAGGTCATTCTCATTCAGGTGCCTCTTTCCAAATAATGCAACCCACTGATGTATGAAACAAACACCAGTGAGGCATACATCAGCACTGCAATATAGTTCATTTAAATTCACAATTTTCAGCAGGTGACTAGATTGGCATGAGACCCTGAGACATTCTTCTAAGCCGTGTGACAGGGCACCAGCTGTGATGAATGGAGATAAGAAACTAAAATGTTTAAAGTAACAACACAGTTCCAGCTGAAATAAAATCACAAAACACCAGGAAAGAATTTGGATTTATTTAGGATCTATAAAAGCAGGAAAACTGCCAGAGAGGCTCAGCAAGACATATAGCATGCAATAAAATGGTTAACAGTGTGTCACAGCTTACTATCTTCTATATAACTCTCTTCTTTTTCCTCAAAAATATCCAGTATACACATTATAAAGCATCCTTCTTTTGCTAAGTCCCCTGCTAAATGTAGAGGACTCCATTTTAGGAACCTGCAATGCCAGAAGAGTCTTACCACGTCACAAATTATTTGGATGTTTGAACTATGAAATAAAACTAACCTTACAAAAAATGTTCAGGAAAAAGGACTAAGAAGACAGAAGCAGTATAAAACAAAACTAAAATATACCAGAAAAAGTTTGAATACTCAATGTTAAATCATTCATTAATTAACAATAGCACTCGGCTTTTAATGCAAAATGACTAATGTGATAGGTTGGCCTCTGCTGATGAAGTTCAAAAATAGAGTTGGTCAAATAGAAAAACGAAATGGATTCATCACTCCCTAATAAAAGTGAAATCTTTGGGGTGATGTTATTTGTTATTCAGCAATGTTTGGATGACCTCTGGTTGTTTGTGAAAATGTGTGCAACTTCTGAGACTCATGACTGATTATTGGTCCAAAATTCAAAATGAAAGTATGTTGTTCATTATTTGTCATTTATTATTGACCTGTCATGAAATTCATCCAATCAGAAAACAGAAAAGAACCATATGACTTAAATGACCAGTTGCACAAACCAAATTGGCTTTGAGTCAGTAAAGCACAAACTATGTCCTTTGGTCTTGTTAAACTCAGTGGAGCATAAGCACTTGCTTAAAGTTAAGCACATGGTTAAATACTGTGCCGAAAAGGAATTTTATTATTCATATGCTTAAAGCTATTGCATGTTTAAATACTTTGCTGAATCAGGAATATGAAAAATAATGACACCACGGTAAACAATTCACAAACCATCAACAAGCTGGAAATGATTTGTCAAAACTATTCCGCAAATAACTGTAAACACTGAATAGAAATCAGAATTTGATAGCCAGTAAAGGGGGCAGACTACAAAGGAATATCATTGCTAACAAATATTCCAACCACTTTAATCACAAGCATCATCACTGTCCTCCACATCACATACATCCTTTCACACACATACACTTAGCACTGGTCTGCACTACAAACTTATGTCGGTATAACTATGTCGCTCGAGGTGTGGAAAATCCATAGTCATGATACTGGTGTAGAGAGCAGTATGTTGTTGGGAAGGCTTCTCCTGTCAACATAGCTACCGCCTTTCGGTGAGGGGGACTACCTACGCTGATGGGAAAAGCCCTCCCGTCAACATAGGTAGCATCTTCATTAAGCGCTACAGCAGCGCAGTAAGTGTAGCCCTTAGGTCATTTAATTTAGAGACGAGGAGCACAATACAAATGAAGAGACACACTTGGTAGCAGTAGCTGGGGGAAAGACAGATAGCGAGAGAGGTGGCAGGTGGGATAGCAGAATTATCCTTACTCCTTGGAATGCTGAGACCCCTGGAGCTCCCCTCCCTCATGGCAGGGCAGAATATAGCCAACATCTGCTTCTTTCTTTCCTGCTGATGATCAGGGAGCAAAGAAGGGGCCCCTCCGTGTTGCTATGACATCATCTAATAACAACACCTTAGCTTTTATGTAATGTTCCAGCCAGGGTGATCAGAACTTTGGAAATCACTTTCCCGCAATCTCTTAGCAGTACAATCTTGAGGAACCCCAGGTCAGGTTAAGGTAGGCGCAGGTCTCCTTGTTTTCTCTCTCCCCTATCCCCATGCCATATCAGATCAGAATTCCTGTTCACCAGTTTCATAATTCCTGACACACAAAGTTCAGGAGAACTTAGATTCCTGTTAGGCAAAAGGCAGTGTTATTAAAAGAACGATATAGGCAGATCTGATGCAAATCCATGTGACAAGAGAGACTCTCCATGTGGGCAAAAGGATGACACCCAGTGCCCTTAGGATGGCACTACATTTTGAGAAAAGGAGGAGCTGTTGTGTTTGCTGTGTCTGGGGCTGAAGGACAGCACTGGTCTTTCATTATCGTTCTCATCTTTTTCAAGTTGTCTCCTCCAGAATCACTGCTGCCTAGACACAATAGCTGCTTGCAACTCTTATCTTTTGTATGTCACATACTGTGCTGAAGAGCATGTGTGGAAGAAGGGAGGTTATTTTCTGGGTTTTTCTATATAAGTAAATGAAAATTATTTTTCATCGGGGAGCAGAGAGGAACATGACACACTGAGACACATCCCTACTGGTTTTTAAAAGCAAATTCATTTTCAAGGCAAAACAAA
The DNA here is from genome assembly GCF_028017835.1 of Emys orbicularis. NCBI lineage: Eukaryota > Metazoa > Chordata > Testudines > Emydidae > Emys > Emys orbicularis. The sequence goes on from NC_088684.1 coordinate 97,833,541, forward strand.
AAATCCCTGGCTGGCAGAAGCCTGAGCCACTGTGCTTGTCTCAAAATGCTCCTTCCTGCTACTGCTTCTTAGTTTAACTATTACAAAAACTGTTTAGTGCTAATGGTGTGGTTTTGATTGTGTGCTTTGGCTGCGTTCTTTGCCTGGTGACGCTACCTATGTGGCCAACCAACCACATCCTCCTTCAGAAATGTGTCTTCCTTGTACACCTGCCTAGATCACACACTGCCACCACAGAGTTTTGCGAGTGTTTTCTGGGAAATACCTTTGCAGGGGTGAAGCACTCTTTCTCTCTCAGTGCCTCTCCCAGTAATCCTGAATGTCAGCTACGTTTTAAATAAGTCCCCAAATGTTTTTGAAATTCAGTTTCTGGCCATCCAGTCCTTGAAAGTGAACTGTGAAGACAGACCCCCTACATCCATACAGAGCCCCATTTTATCCTGTGATTGTCCTCAACATGCTCTTAAAAATACCAGATGTGTTCATTTAAATTTGATTTGCCTTTTGTGATGAATACCTGAAGCATACACTTTGTGCTCCTTATTTGCAGGCTGCCATTTTGCCTTAATGTAGAATCATTTGATCACCTTTCTCATCAGGTACAATATTTTCAAACTCATCTGTGTCAAAATTGGATTGGATTGACATCACCCAAGGTGTCAGAGGCTCCCAGGCATGTAAAGGCAGTTTCCAACCCTCCTGCTCCCAGGTTTCATTCAACTAAAGATCGGTCATAATAGCTGGAGGGAACAACCCTTGGCCCTAACCAAAAAATTACACAGTGCTTACATTCACTAAGTAAAACAGAACCTATTAAAAGCAAAATGCTCCTTACTGCGCGCCTGAGTATTTATAATAGTCTCATGACTCAGAAATCAAGAAATGCCAGTGGATTGATGACTATATAAAAGGAGACCAGTTTAACAGTAAGCTGCAGTCATGGGGTATAAATATGGTGATTTTTATCACGGAGAATCAATGTCCAGAGTAATCAAGATGATTCAGTCATCCCTGGTGTGACCTATAGCATAATAAATTCTAGATGTTGTTCTTCCAGGAGTATAAAGCATTGATATGTTGTCATTAATAGCATGCCCATTCTATCAGAGTTATCTCAGACTTCAGCTGTTCCTGCCTGAGGCACGTTCAAGAAAGAACTGTTGTATTAACATGGGCAGAAAGAGTTAAAGGTGGTAACGTAACCCTGTTACTGTCCAACATTAAACAGTGTGAAACAAGGTGTGGGGTTTGGTATACAGAGACCTCAGCCTGCTTAGTACCATGGCAAACACATCATTTAAAATCCTTTTAACCTTTTATTTAAGATACAGAAAACAAAGAAAAGCCGTTAAAGCATTTGAAATGTAAAGCACTAATTATGGCTTTCATCTTAACAACATCCCTTGTTCCCTTTCCCTTTAGCTGGAGAGAGTTTTTAGAAGGGAAAATATCCTTTGTCTGACATCTCTTACTTAGATGGTATCAAAGATGGTAATAACTGTTCTTTTGAGGAAAAGAAAAGAAGTTAGTTGAGATGGGCTGAAGCTGTTTTTGTTCAAGTCCAATCTCATTTCACCCCAGGTAGTGTTTGGGATTCAGTGGTAGATGAAGGTGGGGAGGTGATAGTGTCATCTAAGTCCCTCTCTCTGACCCGGTCTAGTAGGACATCTCTCAGGATTACAATGATGAAGGCCAGGGGTCCCAGGAAGTGGTGGGGGTGGAGCCAGTTTTTCTCCCAAAGTCTCTTTCCGTAAGAACTCCAAAAGGTGGTGGTGGGCAGAATAGACCCCCCCCCTTCCCCCCCCCCCCCCCATTATTTTGACCATCAACTAGGCCTAGTTTCAGACACATCAGTTTTGGTTCACTGATTTCTGATTTCACTCTTTTCTTGTTTACACAGTCCTTGAGTTATATTGTTAGGTCTTTTTGTTTGGACAAATTCAGTCTTTCTGTGTCCCTTTCATACCTTTCTTTGTTGTTACAGATTTTTGTGAGATCTTATGAACTTCACTCTTTACAGTTCAACTCCCAATTAGGGTAAATTTGTAGGCCCAATTATCACAATATTAGAACCCATCAGAACAGCTTCATTCTCAACACCATTTGACTTTGATAATAGTAAAGAGAAGTCATCATAATTGCTGGCTTATTTTTAAATAGTCTTATTTCCCAGGGAATATTGCCTTAAGAAGACAAATTAAAAGCATTGGGGGGAAAGCTGTTTGCTGTTCATCTTTACTTTGGGGAATTGTTTAGCAACTATTTTTTTATTTCCTGCATTATTTTATTGTATTCTTAAAAACAGCAGATACGTTAATTTTGGTTTGCCTTTCGTGTTCAAAATCTCTAGCCAATAATCTTTGTACTGCATATTTGCAGGCTGCTATTTTGCACTAATGTAGAAGCATTTGATCAACTTTTTAAATCAGATACAGTATTTTCAAAGTCACATGAGCTAAAATTGGACTTTAGTGTCCTTTTAAATCACAATTTATCTCCAGCTCTGTATAACTATATTCCCAGTTTCATCTATCTGGGAAGCCACTTAAATTCTGGTGTTTATTTTCTTCCTCTTTGGTTGTATCAAAGTTTGCTTGTACTTAGATAATTCCCTCTGTGTTTGCAATATTTGTGAAGAAGTGGTGCTGTAGTTTAAGAATATTGTCTCGCATTGTGTGCGTCTACACAATAACAGGTTCTAGTTTAAGACAGAAGTTTAAGGGACAGATTCTATGCTGTGCCCCTCTCAGGAGATGCAGCCCACACAGCATAGTTCATGGCAGCTGCAGAAGGGCAAGGGTTTTCTTTATTTCCCTTTTTATATATCTCTGCTTCTGGGATGCTGATCTAACTTCACCAACTTCTTCATTGCTGCCATTGGTTTGCTTCACATCCAAGAATAGCTGGAGCAGAGTGCTGGCCACACCCCTTCCATCCCCAAAATGTGAAGTGGGGGCTAAGCATGAGAAGGGGCATGTCAAGAGCTGCATTTCCTTTACACTACTGGAGCATACAAATCTGTCTCCAAATATTTCTAAATTTTGTTATGTTCTGCCAATTCTTCTTGGCTCAGTGTAACCGTCTCTTTCTCCCACTCCTTTCTCCATCCCTTTTTTTCACATTCCGACTTCCTCCTAAAAACTGATATCTTTTCATTAGCCTTCAATCATCCTCTCCAATTCTCTTTCCCACTTTGTCATCTTCTATCTGTATACAAAGCAAATCTGATATTGCAATAATATTAGAGAACAATCTTTGTAGGGTCCCCTTCTTTTTCCTATCAAAGCCAGTAAATTCATGGAGTATAGGTCCATCAGGAGGTATTAGCCCAGATGAGCAGGGATGCAAAACCATGCTCTGAAGTGTCTCTAGCCTCTGTTTGCCAGAACCTGGGAATGGGCAACAGGGGATGGATCACTTGATGATTACTTGTTCTGTTCATTCCCTCTGAAGCACCTGGCATTGACCATTGTCAGAAGACAGGATACTGGGCTAGATAGACCATGGGTCTGACCCATATGGCCATATTCTTACGTTCAATAGCAACATTTCCATTCATTTCTTCAATGGAAGGATTGATCCCATTACTTTGTAAGCAATAAAATTTAACCTAATGCTGTCCTTTTCTCAAATGTTCATATGAAGTATAATTGTCTTGTGCATGTGGCATACTCTAAATCAGGGGTCGGCAACCTTTCAGAAGTGGTGTGCCGAGTCTTCATTTATTCACTCTGATTTAAGGTTTTGTGTGCCAGTAATACATTTTAACATTTTGAGAAGGTCTCTTTCTATAAGTCTATAATATATAACTAAACTACTGTTGTATGTAAAGTAAATAAGGTTTTTAAAATGTTTAAGAAGCTTCATTTAAAATTAATTAAAATGCAGAGCCCCCCAGACCGGAGGCCAGGACCCGGGCAGTATGAGTGCCACTGAAAATCAGCTCGCGTGCTGCCTTCGGCACGCATGCCATAGGTTGCCTAGCCCTGCTCTAAACACTATCAGTTGTTGTTTTCCTGGAAAGTTACCTGGGCTGTTGAAAAGATTCATACTGTCTTTTTTTGTAATTGTGTAGCTCATACTAGTAATACAGAACTAAGAGGCACTTTGAAAAGACAACTAATTTACCCTTTGAGAAGACAGTTTCAGAGATCTGCCTGCCAGTGTGTTTAGCAGATTGTTCATTTGATTTGTCAGACTATAATGTTTTGCATAAGGATGCAGCTCCAGACACTTGGGATTAAACAGAGCTATGGAAGGATGGCTGCTGAACAACTGTTGTATTTTCTGTGACAGTACTGGTCACAAAGGCAATACTAACAAAGAAAGGGACTGAATGAGCAGAGAAACAGCAGTGGCAGGAGACTGGAAAACACAAGACAGATGTTTACAGGGTAGGATTAAGATTCCAGGAAGGATATGTAGGTAGTCATTCAGATAGTTTTTGGGAGGGGGTGAGGGGAGAGGTATTTTAATGAACCTTTTATTTTCTCTTTTTCTTGCAAGAGATGTTTCTAAGGGTCTCCTACCATCACCACATATACACACACACAAATAATTTGACACATCTTTTCAAGTTCTGCCTCATCTGGTTTCATCCAGCTTTACAAGCATCTAGTGAAAACGAGACAGCCAGTTCACAGCAGAAGTCCCTTCCGGGGAAAAGAAAAGAACATAACTTACATCCCTCAATAAATCTGTCCTTTGTTTTTGATTTCCTAGTGGTAATTGAGGGCTTTTACAGCTCAAACAAACTATTTTTAGAGTTATGAAAAGTGGATTCATTTCCCTTGGTGCTTCATGGATGTTTTAGGCAACTATTTTATTTCTACTAAACTTAAATAACCTAAATGAATATACTTTCATATGCCACAGTAATAAATGATAGGGGGAAATATGTCGTTTGGACCTGCAGGAAATGCCTTGTTTTCTTATACTTTATGGCTACACTCTGTATTCCTCTAAAATTAGAAGAAAATTGCTTTTGAGTAAGTGGGTAATCAAGGCACCTGTTCTAGTCCTGAACATATGTACCATAGTGATAACGGCTGGGATAAAGGCTCTTTTCAAGAGTTCCCCCCTTTCAATGGGAATTGGGCACCTAAATGTCCTTTGTGACTTTGAAAATTTCCTTCTACCCTTAAAACTGTTTTTGAAAGGGGAGAGTCAATTCAAGATTATTAAACTAAATTTATCAAACCCTTTTCAGTGTGACCAGTCTATCTAATGGTCTCCTAATAGCAGAGTGTTAGGAAGGAACAGAGAACCTGCCTGGTCCATCTAGTCCAGTATCTTATCTTTGACAATAGCCAATACCAGATGCTTCAGAGGAAGGTATAAGTACCTGCAGTAGCAGATATAGGATAATCTCCTCCCTCATAGATCTCATCCTGGTTTCCAATAGTTAGAGATTGATGTACACACTGAAAGCACAAGGTTTAACGTCCCTTTCAAAATTTGTTGTCATGACTTGTGATCATTCTTGATATCCATACCCTATATATGTTTTCCATCTGGACATTCTGGATTTGATTCCTGATCTATGCCCAGATTATAAACAAAATTGTATTCATTTAATCAAAGGTGTGTTTTTCAATCATTTTAGTTAAACAGGTACAAAGCTCCGTGTGGACATTCTTAATTCAATTTAAAGTTGGTTTATATTGATTTACTCTAAGTCAATGCCTTGTTAACTTAAGATAAATCAATACAAACAGGGGTTAAATTGATTTAAGAGTGTCCACACAGGAGTTTGTACTAGTTTAACTAAATCAGTTTTTTTAAATAGTGCAATATTTGTGTGGTACCAAGTCCTAGCTCTCTTTCTCTCTGGGCTGTGAGAAATGCAGCATGGATGTGGGTAGGAAGAATCTTGAGTTAATTAACAGTTACACTGTGTCTGATTTTATTTACTGTATTGTGGTACTGGTGGCTGGAAAGTTCCCAGCTGCCGTGACCACAATGAGCATGGTTGGATAACCGCAAATCATTTCCTCCATACCAGTGTATTAAAGGGGAAACTGATGGGGTGCTTGAGAGGTTTCCTGAAGTAAACTGGGGTTTCAGTCTCTGTATGAAGTAATTTTATTAATAATAATAATTATTATTATTTATTTGATTTTATTTCACATTATTAATTTTAGTGGCAGCAAAGCACTAGGCACATCACAGGCAAGAATACAAGATTTTTATCCCCAAAAGTTTAAAATCTAAACTGACAATATACAAAACCAAAGAGAGGGAAGGGGAGCAATGAAAAGCCATACAGCTGCATGGTGAATTTAGTCATGTGTGTTGATAGTGCCCTATTTTTTTTAATGCAAATGAATATTTTGGCTTTGTTTATTTATGGCATATCTTTTCAAAGAGTGAAGTTAGTTAATACCTTAGCAGGAGTGGAATTGTTGCCCAGAAGATGATTTATGAGCTCTTTGAAAGAGAAGTGTTGTTGTTTTTTTCCCCAGCAGCAACTTGGAGTGAGGATGGTTTAGGTCAGAAAAAAGATGACATATAAGTGGGCTATTTGGAAGAAAGCCAGGACATGAGCATGTGACCATGATAGACAAACTTAGAGAGAGCAGCTTTCTTCTAACTTTGAAGAAGAACTTTATTCGTAAACTGGAAAATAGTATTTGTCCCTAAAGTTAATCTACCTCTCTCTTTCTCTGTCACTGCCTAGAACCTTTCCTCTCACGATGCATAATGAGGAGGGTAGCAGACAGATGGAAGAAAGGTAGGCAGGAGCTAGGTTGTGGCAAGGCAAAGATCTTAAAGATAATTTAGGTGGTCTGGGAAACGAAGTAGAAATATCTGAAGAAGACTGACATAGTCAGAACAGTGGCCATGGAAGATTAATACTGGGGACAGACTGAAGGTGGCATCCATAAGGCCAGATGAAGAAGTTGAAGTGACTAAAGCAGGCCTGCACAACATGCGGCCCGCGGGGGGTGAGTAGGCAAGCGGCGGGTGAGGGAGGAGGGCTGAGGAGGCGAGTGGGCGGGCAGTGGCAGGGGGGCAGGTGAGCCGGCGGCAGGGGAGGAGGCAGCTGAGGAGGCGAGCGGGCGGGCAGTGGGGGGAGGCAGGGGAGCTGGCAGCGGGAGGGGCTGAGGGGGCGAGCAGGCGGGCAGTGGCGGGGGGTGAGTAGGCAAGCTGGGGGGCTGAGGAGGCGAGCAGGCGGGCAGTGGCAGGGGGTGAGTAGGCGAGCTGGGGGGCTGAGGAGGCGAGTGGGTGGGCAGTGGCAGGGGGGCAGGTGAGCTGGCGGCGGGGGAGGAGGCAGCTGAGGAGGCGAGTGGATGGGCAGTGGCGGGGGGTGAGGAGGCGAGCTGGGAGGCTGAGGAGGCGAGTGGGCGGGCAGTGGCAGGGGGTGAGTAGGCGAGTGGGTGGGCAGTGGCGGGGGGTGAGTAGGCGAGCTGGGGGGCTGAGGAGGCGAGCTGGCGGGCAGTGGCAGGGGGGCAGGTGAGCTGGCGGCGGGGGAGGAGGCAGCTGAGGAGGCGAGCGGGCGGGCAGTGGGGGGGGGCAGGGGAGCTGGCGGCAGGGGAGGGGGGGCTGAGGAGGCGAATGGGCAGGCAGTGGCGGGGGGGCAGGTGAGCCAGCGGCAGTGGCGGGGGGCTGAGGAGGCGAGCGGCGAGTCGGTGGCTGACCTGTTCTACTGATCTGGTCTGGCTCCCATCCCCTCTCCAAGGGTTGCAGCTGTCTGGAGGTGCCTGCCTTCCACGCCTTCCTCATTCACACCTCATTCATTCAACAGGGCAATTGATTACAATGTGGGGGGGAAGATCTTATTCTACTTCTAGCAAAAAGACATTTTTCTTTTACCTTAATTATACTACCTTAGGGGCCAGCTATAACGTATTACCAAGGTTCAATACTGCTGTTTCAGCAGGGCGGCGCTGGGGAAGGAGGGTTTTTTTCCACGGGGCAGGCGGCGCTGGGGAGGGGGTTGTTTTGGGGGGGCTGGGTGGCGCTGGGGGGGTGTTTCAGCAGCGCTGGGGGGGTTGTTTCCGTGGGGCGGGCGGCGCTGGGAGGGGCTTCGGGGGGCTGGGTGGTGCTGGGGGGGAAGGTTCGGCAGGGCTGGGGGGATTCGGCCCTCAGCTGGTTTTCTTTGGAGTAATATGGCCCTCGCCGCTTTAGGAGTTGTGCAGGCCTGGACTAAAGTGACAATTAATCCTTAGGACCTGAACAGGGTTTTGGCAGAGAGGAATGGGCAAATTTTTGAGTTGTTGTATTAACAAATAACATGAATTAGTAACAGTATTACTATGAGGGAGAAGGAAAGAGCAGCGTCAAAAATTGCACTGCTGAAACTGAGTTATCATTGTCACCCATCAATAAGAATCCAAAAAAAAATTAAAGAGGTATTTTACATACATTTAGGAAAACTTCCCCTTAATAAAGCTCGACATAAAGCTGATAAATTAGTATTGTTTGAAATATACCATTAAGAAGAAAATGTACAAGTTACCATCTTCTCTGACATTCGGATTGCAGGAAATGCCAACAGGATGATATATGGAGTATAAAAGACAACAAGGTCTGACTTAGCAGGTGAAAAGAAAATTAAGCTTCAAATAGTGCAAAACTTTATCTGGCAGTAATTACAATTGAAAACTCTGGGCTAAATCTGCACTGGGATTTTAAGCATCTAACTGCCATTTGGACCATTTTAATTCAAAATGTAGGTTCTCAAACCCCAGCTCAACTGCCGCCTAACAGCTGCCAAGTCTTGATGCCTATCTCGTGCCTAAGCCCCGGTGGCATCCTCAAACTAAGCATTGTCCCCGCTGTCCCGCCTGTGGGACCTTACCTGGCAGGCATGTTCAGAGGCTACCTAACAGATCGGTTGTTGCACATGTAACCCTTCTGCCCATCTAAGTTGGCAGCAACAAGGGCCGGGTTCTGTATCTAGGGGTTCCGTTTCAATAACACAATGCAAAACTGGCTCGAGCCCCCACCCAGTGACCTGGGACAATTACATACCACCCCCCTGGGTACCTCTAAGAGGCAATACTTCCCCTCTCGCAAGCACGGAGTCTGAGTGTAGCAGAAAATGTTTAATAACATGAGGTAAACGACATCAGCATAAAATTGGAAAAAACACCACAAACAGGATTCATAACACAAACCACGAGCAAAACCCACCCCAGCAAATTGGGCTGTGTCCTTTCCCTTTGTCTCTTGAATCCAACAACTCAAAAATCACCCAGAGTCCCCAAAGTCCAACACCCCCAAAGTCTCTTGGGTCCAGCAACCACCCAAAGTCCCAAAAGTCCAACAACCCCCAAAGTCTCTGTCCCTGGTCAGTGCAGCCACTAGAGCAAAGAGGGGGGGGGCACACAGGGTGTTAAGGGGCACCTTACGTGATCCGAGGCTGGCCAGCCGTCTGTTTCTCCGTGGGGGTTCAGCCACAGCCTTCACCACGAGCCAGTCCACTTTCCTGCCATCCCACGAACTGCTCCGCTCTACAAGCTGCTCCGTTCCACTCCGCTCCGCTCACCGACCTGTGAGCCGTTCCAGCCGTCCCCGCAAACAGCTCCGCTCGCCGTTCCTTGGGCCACTCCAACCGGCCCCACACCGCTCCTCCAGTCGTCCCCACAAATTGCTCCGCCAGCTGCTGAGCAATATAGCTTCAGGCTCCCCCACTAGTTAACACAGCACTCAGTGATATCAGCTCTTAATAACTTTAGCTCTTTTGTGATTTCAGCTCTTAGCGATTTCAGCTCAATAGTAGGGGAACCCTAGTGCTGGTGCACCATTGGCGCAAAGTGAATTCAGCTCAGCAGCCTGTAACTAGACTCCTAATGGAATCAAAGTTAGCTCTGACATTCAACAGTGGAGAGAGGAGAAGGTGGTGCAATTGGTGTTTCAAACCCTCAGAGGGGGCCCATACCATCAGGTACAAATACCTGTCCCCATCCTCTCTCAATTCACTGGGTTTTGTAACCCATGCCCCTTGTCAAGCAAGTGCTACTTAGGTAATGGTGAAGGACTCACTCAGTCCTTCTGTCATACACCAGTTCCACTGGCCTTGATTCACAGAATCAGGGTAACAAAACTTTATTCTTCCTGCCCCAATAATAGAGAAACTGGGGATCCCACACCAGCCAAAGTAACCACTTTCAGTTGCTGTTGTTCCATGCCAGGCGAGTGGGTGTGCCTATGCAAACAAGATCAGCCCCTGGAGTTCTTTTCCACACTCGCCATAATTCACCACCAGATGTCAGGGTAGAGCTCATCCTGACTCTGCTTACACACAAAACATCACAGGAGGACGCGATGGTCCCCGTCCCCTAATAACCTTTAGCCCAGTAAAAAGAACAGGAGTACTTGTGGCACCTTAGAGACTAACAAATTTATTAGAGCATAAGCTTTCGTGGGCTACAACCCACTTCTTCGGATGCATATAGCCCAGTGGCTAGGATACTCAGCTGGGATGTGGGAGACCCAGGTTCACATACCCCCTCTCTCTCTGATTTAGAGTAGGGATTTGAACCCAAATCTACCACCTCTCTGGAGAGAGCCCATATCACTGGCCTGTGGCATATTCTGCAGTGACTCTTTTAAGCTGTCCTGTTGACATTTTTCCACTTTGTACAAATAATTAGGCATTGGGCCAGAGACAGAGTGAGAATGGAGGTGGATTAAGGTTTCCCAGGGTCCTGGGCCAGAGCAAGTGGGGGGGCGCTCCCCAACCCGTTCCACCCAGGGCCCCCCCATTCTGCCTGCCCCACAACCCATTTGCTCCTTTCTGCCTCCCCACTGTGGCCCCAAGACTGGAGAAGCTCTGTCCCTGTGCCATGGCCCCGGGCTGCAGCAGGGAGTGAGAGCTCCTCCAGTCCTAGGGCTGCAGCAGGGGTCCAGGTGCTGGGGCTTCTCCCACCACTTCCCTTGCTTCTGCAGGGGACCAGGGTCAGGGCACTGGGGCTTCTCCCACCTGCCCAGCATTTTGCCAGAGAGCGGGGTCGAGCATGGGGGCTTCGTCTGCTGCCCCGCGGCTTCTGCCAGGGATGAGGTCATGGGAGGGGGCACTGCATAGGGGGCATCCCCTGTCCTGCAGCTTCTGGTGGGGACAGTGTCGGGAGGGCTTCCCACGCACCACCCACCAGGCAGCGGAAGTGGGGAGCCCCCAGTTAGCCAGGGTCCCTGGTCATGGGCCCTGTGGCTTATCCGCCACTGAGTGAGGATGGCTCTGTATCCCAATGGTTAGGGCATCCAGCTGGCACATGGGAAACCCTAGTCCATGATCTCATGACTATTTAATTATTTATACCAGGTGGAACAGATTCATCAGTACAGATTGATAGACAACTCTCCCCCTCCCCCAAATATTCCAGAGCCCAGTATGTCCGAAGATGTGGCTTTAAAATCCTGTTCCAAATCAACCCGTGATGGGATCTGAATCTGGTTCTCCCACATCCTGGGTGAGTGCTCTAAGAACTGGGCTAAAGGTTATAAGTAGATATCTTCTGCTCCTCAAGTTTGTTTGTTTGTTTTTTAAGAAAAGGCTTAGTCTGCAGGAGAGGATTCACTGTTGTGAATCCTGAATGGAGAAAAGCATCTGCCTCCAACCCAGATTTAGGCACCTAGGTCCCTTTGATGTATGGGGTTTAGGCAACACCCCTCTCCTTGGCATTTCCTAGGCAGCTCCTTGCACAGCTTCCTGGCTTTTGTGGATCCTATTCTTAGATGCCTAACTCTCCCCAAGCATTGCGTCGAGAGCTAAGTGTCCAACGTGGGGCTGTGGATTCCACTAGGCGGTAGAACACCTAAAGTTAGGTTTTGCAACACTGTGAGCCTAAGTCCACTTTGTGGAGCTAGCACGCTCTCGCTGGATGTTTTGCATGGCAACTAGTTCCAAGGAAAATTTGCACCATTAAACCAAAGTCTCACGTGACATCATCATTTCCAGTAGCTGATAAAGACTGAATAAAATGTTCTGTTTTTAACTGTTCCCATTGACTGAAAATTAAATATAAATGTAATTGAAATGTTGTTGTTTTGTATCATTTTATCAAGTAATATTGGGACTAAGGAACATGACATAAACAGTACTGAAGATAATGGCATTACCTTCATGAAAGTGTACTGGCCTTGTCACTTTCAATTCCAGCTTCCCTGGTACAAGTATTATGTTCTTGTATAAGAGTTGACACTAGAAGTGCTGCGGAGAATTAAGATCACTGGAGAGATATTGTGATCAGGAGGGAGAGAAAATATTGTTATAGCAGGGGTGTTTATTGCAGTGCATAAGCTTGGGATTAGGGGTCTCCCAAGAAGAAGGCTCAGGGGCTTGGGCTGTTCTAAAGTAACTTGTTTCTAAAGGCCAGATCCTCAGCTGGTGTAATTTGACATATAGTTAAATTGAGCTACATCTATTTACACTAGCTGAGGATCTGGCCTGAAAAGAAGCCAGATTGTTCTGAAGCTTTTGGAGATTTTAGCCTAGAACACTGTTTCTTAGTAGCACAGCCGTGCTGTCTTTGGTGAAATTTCTGTAGAATGGAAATGTCTGTGTGCAGTTTTTACCTCCTCTGTTCAGGATAATCAAGACTTGTATCAATTTTGTAAATAACTGTCTTACACTAGAAATTACCCTGACTCTTCCAAAAGGAAACTGATCTAGTACAAGGCCCCAAAGTCTGCTTCTGATCAGCTGAAGTGCAAAAAATATAAATCTGTTGTGTGTATTTGAATGAAAATAAAAATGTGCTATTAATTAGTTTAATTATAATAAAAGAACTAATAAATGAGGGGAAACAGTTTTAACTGTTGGAAATCAGGATGAATATTTCATATAGTCATAATTGGTATGGCAGGTATCACCAAGTAGTGCTGTTACATATGGTCTTTGGTGTTTGTTGTTTTTCTTTACCGTGCAAGCAGATGTTCCATCTTAGGAAGCCATAGTGTTGTTAGCGTTGGGGTTAATCAAGGTTTTGTGGAGAAGGAGCTGTGAGAGCAGAAGGAGAGTTTGCTGACTGTCTTGGTCCCTGATTAGAGTCAATTCTAGAGGCAGAATTGCTCTTTAGGAACCAGGCATTGATGTTGGACTGAGATTCCTGAAAGAAGGGATTGCCCTGCATGCTCTTTGATCACTTCTGATCCAGGGCTGGAGTACATTTGAAAATAAAACAAGTTAACCTAGAACAGGGGTTCCCAAACTTGGTTCGCGGCTTGCTCAGGGTAAGCCCCTGATGTGCCACGAGACGCTTTGTTTACCTGAGTGTCCGCAGGTATGGCCACAGCTCCCCCCATTGGCCAGGAACGGTGAACCACAGCCAATGGGAGCTGCAAGCGGCAGTACCTGCGGATGCTCAGGTAAACAAAGTGTTTCGCGGCCTGCCAGGGGCTTACCCTGAACAAGCCGCCAACCAAGTTTGGGAACCCCTGACCTAGAATAAACCCAGAGTCTTTGTCACTGATTTCTCCTCCGCTGGGAAACTGATCTGCAAGAAACTAGACAGACATTGGCTAGCACTCTGGAGATAGGCACTGAATACGACACTGGTGTTGGAAGCAGGGGCAATATTATAAACTTTTGCCTCAATCAGCAAAGACTAGCAACTTCTGTTGTAGAAGGAAATTATTTGTTACTGTTTCTGCCTGAATACTAGTTGAATGGCATTGACTATTCAGGGCACTGTTGGATGATCTAGGAATGTTTGGCCAAATTCATCCCTGGTGTAACGTCCTTGACTTCTTTAAAATACACTGGCCCACATGTGTGTGTACAACTCCAGATGAACTCTCAGCCAGTGTGTAAAACAGAAGGTTTTATTAGTTGAAAGGAATACAGCATACAACAGAGTTGGCTAGCACAGAAATCAGTAACTTTTAGCCAAGTTTTACCCCCTAACACTGATCCTGGCTTTTATATGCAGAAAACCAGTTACTGTGGCACAGGTGGGCAGTGGAGTTTTTATAGCATGTTGGGGGTGGGGGGAGCTCAGGAAGAAAAAGGTTGAGGACCACTGATCTAATGGTCCCTTCTGGCTATAAACTCTATGAATCATCCCTCTCACTTGAATTGCCATTGTCTAAATCTTCCATTCAGGAAACTCAAAATATGTGTACATTTCACAGACATTCAATGAAGCAAATAATGAAAGAAGAACAATAGACATATTTGAATACTTGATGTAATGTGTATGTTACTCCTTTCCTCTTATCTCATTGGGTCAATTTCAGTTCAAAACTTGATTGCTTAAGTAAAACTCACTTTGGTTAGATTTAATTAATCAGATGTTGTGACTTTTGATCACTATTTGTTTGCAGGACGTTTAGGACTGGTTCATGTGGGTCAGAAAAACTGTCTCATGAGTCTTCCCTACCACCCTGATCTCATGTTAAAATATTACAGTTTGATAGGCCTGCAAAGTCAGCATCCAGTCTGTATAATATGTCAATGAAGTAGTGTCAATCAACAGTCTTTGTAGAAATTTGCACAGAATCTTTACAGTAAATATGGGTTTGATATTGCATTGAAGGTCCAAGGTGATTAAGTCCAAGTCTTTCAACCGTCAGATTATGATCATTTTGTTCAGTATGCATTCCCTTAACAGCTTTGTATTGGAACAGCCCTGGCAATATGCTAGTGTAAGAAACAATAAATTTATCTGCTCATAAGTAAACAATTTAGATGATTTTGGAGTGGTGGAAGGAGAATTGGTTCCTTTACTTGAAGAAATGTTGATGTACTTCTATAGTTATGTATCATTGGCTAGATATGCAAGTGATGGCTGTCTTAAAAATGTGTATAAAAATAGTAGTAGACACTGTTGAGATATGAGTGTGCTCTTGCATCAAGGATTCCTACACATTCTTTTTTGGGGAACTTGTTGGTTTCTTAATGAAAGTCTCTCTGTGGGTGTGTATGGAGGGCAGGCATGTGCACGCGTGCAAAATGCTGGACTTTTCTTTAGACAGCTCCTCAGATGGACGTATCGCAGAATAAAATTCAAAGAGGGAAGGCCATCACCATTCTTCACGATCGTGTGTACAGTGGAGCTGATGCAGAGAGTCCCTCAGAAAGATTAATGAACATTGGGAGACAAATTCTGCCCTTGAATGTGCTTATAGCTCCCATTAAATTGGTGTCAACCACACATGGTGCATATAAGAGCAGAATTTACCCCCACGTGTTTACATCCATGTTACATTTAATTAAATAGATTTTTTTTCTAAAACACTATCAGTAGTTAGACACAATCAGTTTTTTATATTAATATTTTTAGTTTCTCATTGCTGTTATTTGTTCCTGGAATAGTCACTTAGAAACTACAGAATAAAAATCCTTTGCTAGAGGTTTGGCAAACACTGATTTTTCTCTCTCTATTATTGACTGCAAGCTGATATAGAATGCACTGGATACTTCCAAACAGCATAATTTCTGTTCCGTCAGAGTTGTTAGCACTGTCCCGGGAATGGGATTTATTAATTGATTTTCACTCCCTGTTTATCTAGGGTTTTTTTCCCTTATTTATACCACACTTATTACTATGGAATCTGAGCTACTTTTCTGGCTGTGCAGCAGCGATTCAAACAAATAGTGTATATGAGCAGAGGGAACAGGGGTTTTATGGCATAGGGTGATGGGTGTCTGCTCAGAACTTCACTTTTCAATAAAGTATTATGACTCTGGTAGGTATTCCATTCCTTATGGGGAAAAATAAATAGTATAGTTCTAAAGTGACCAATTGTCCCTGGTACACTGTAACACTCTTTGTGTTTCAGACAAGTATAACATAGAGTTTTTAATAAAGGACCACATGAAGAAGCCATCTGGATTCTAGACAAAATATTCCCATTCCCCCCCAAAGTGCAGGCAGTGGGGGAATGGCCTTACCCTGAGAGGTCTGAGCATCTTCAGCTCTCATGAGCTTAAGTTGGAGATGACGATACTCAGAGGATGTGCTACTTACTACCTTTCAAATTCAAACTCCTAGGGTCCAATCCCATAAGGTGCTAAGTACCCTGAGAAAACACCATGAGAAAAGATATTTTAAAGAATAAAACAGAAAGATGCAAGAGGGAGAGTAATGGGAAATGTGCTTTGTTGACTTATGAAGGAAAAGAGACAAACAAGATGCAAAAGTATTGGAGTGTTACATAAACATAAACTTGTTTCCCATTTACAATGCTTTGTCCATTCAAAAGGCAATTATAAGCAAAATCATATCTGCCTGCACCTGGAAAACAACTAAGCGTCCCAAACATATACATATTGTGACTACTTTTATGAAGTCTGCCACAGTAGAGCAAATTTCTTTTTGTCAACTTCTTTGTGCTTACATCCCTCACTATGTGGTATCAGTGTATATGAGTGATACAAGAACTAGCATACAAAATAGACATAGGAACTGTACAGCAGAAGCTGCAATATGATGGCATTACATCATTGTGTTGAATGACAAGCTCATTCAGGAATTAGATACCATGCAAATTGAACTTTATATTGCAACATATTTCTCAACTATTAATTCTTTCCAATCACATCAAAAATTCCAGTAGAATTCCATACATGTAGGATTATGTATTGGGAGGATAGCTAGGTGTTGCTGAAGAATCAGAATGTACACAAACACACAGCCTACTGTGGTACAATTTAGCACAGCCATATATCGGGGGAAGCGGGGGGGTTGCTCAAATCAGGTTGAAGTGCTCTTGCAAAGGTATTTATATAGAGAAGTGTACTCCATGGCTGACTCTAGCTATTGCTGTCAATTAATTTTAAAATTAAAATTAGAAGGAACCATTATGATAATCTAGTCAGACTTCCTGCATATCACAGGCAACAGAACTTCCCAAAATAATTCCTAGAGTATATCTTGTAGAAAAACATCCAATCTTGATTTTAAAATTGTCAGTGATGGAGAATCCACGACAACCTTTGCTAACTTTTTCCAATGGTTAAGAATGGTCACCGATAAAAATTTACACCTTATTTCCAGTCTGAATTTGTCTAGCTTGAACTGCCAGCCAGGGGATTGTGTTATTCTTTTCTCTGCTACATTGAAGAGCCCATTATTAAATATTTGTTCCCCTGCAGGTACTTATAGACTGTAACCAAGTCACCCCTTAACCTTCTCTTTGCTAAGCTGAATAGGTTGAGCTCCATGAGTCTATCACTATGGCAGGCTTTCTAATCCTTTAATCATTCTTGTGGCTCTTCTCTGGACCTTCTCCAATTTCTTAACATCCTTCCAAGAGTAGTTGCACCAGTGCCAAATACAGAGGTAAAATAATCCGTCTACTCCTACTTGAGATTCCTGTGTTGTGTAACTCCACTGTCCCCGGCTTTCCCACTATCAAAAGTGTGTAAATTATGTTGCTTGGTAGCCAATTTTTTAAATCAAATCCATATTTCAGTTTTACGAAAACGTGATGAAATCATATTCTCGCCAAATGGCTAAATCAAATTTGCTCCCTGGCCTCAAACTTTGTGTGGCAAGTTTTATCTTGGAACGGTTTTTTATAATACGTTATCAATCCTTCAAATAGAGTATTTTTTTATGGAAACACTGTCAGGCCAGGAAAGATCAGCAATACTATACTAGATAAAAAGCTTTAACATCTCTGAGCAATCAGCTTTTATTAACTTTCTATTTTTATATCTAGCTTTATATTTTAAAAAAATGTCACTTTTTTCCTCTAATATTTTTTAAGGCCTTCTAATATTAAACACTCCACTATGTCACTTTACCATCTGTAATGTCAGTGCATTGCATATAGGCCATTATCACATACAAAGTGTTTTCAGGGATAGCAATTTCAAGGGGCATATGTCAAAGTGATTTAAAATTCAGTAAATATTTACCAGTAGCCTATTATATATCCTCAAAACCCGTGGTGGAATTTGTTAGTTAACTCTGCACTGTAACTCTGTTAAGAGTACTTCAGAGTGAAATCATGATCAGAAATCAGCATATATGCTTTTTTTTAAAAATAAATATGGCAATTGAATCAATTGAATTGATACTGTCCTTTCAATTGCATATTTGGGTAACAATTGAAAATTACATTTTGAGAGACATGAAAATGTCCGGTAAGAGATAACAGACCAGTAAATCAAGAAACTAGCACTGTTGATATAAGCTACCTGTGTGAAAGTACTTTGGTAGAGGTAATTTTAAAGGATCTAAAACAAAATGGTCTTATAAATCTGTTTAGGTGTGAAATCAACAATAAATTGATTCATAAAATGATTTCTTGCTATATTCAAGTAACTAATGCAGTGCAGTGAGCCATCTCCTTTTGCTTTTGTTTCTTGTTTTATTACTCTTATGTCCTTAGCTGTTTTCCAGGTCATTCCAATAGTACGCTATTTTTTAAATGGTTCTCTTTCGTTACTATTGATTTACTATATGCCTATTTTATTTTTGTCAGAGCTTGCTTTGGGATCAGACCAAATATGTAATATTTATCATTCCAGTCTAATTCAAACATTTGTTTCAAAGGAAATAGAACAATGTTGTCTTCAGGTGACTTCCTCAGCCTTTTTCATATTTCTTTCTCTAATATACCAATTCTCAACTCTCTATTAGTAGAGCTTTGTGAAGCTTTTGTTAAAAGAAAACAAAAATCCTGCAACCACATGAAGCTCTGCTAGTTTTGAGCTTGAACAAGATGATGAAATTATCTGGGTCCTATGCAAAACTATTTTGGCCCTGTTAACCTTTGGTATAACCTACAGGCAAAGTTATTTTGCTACATTTTGGATAGCAAGGAACAAATAATTAAATCAAAGTTTTGCTGTTTCATTTATAAACCTCCTTCCAATTATCACATAATAATGGGTTGTCTGAGTCCCTGATTGTCTCAGCCAATGTGATTGGGAGACCATATATGCCCGTTTTTAGTTGGTTTTCACAAAGGACCTGAACCTATAGAGTCCTGAGCACTGTCAACACCTTTTGAGAAATCAGGGTACATGGATCCCTTTGTAGTTTCTTTCTTCTTGAACTAGCTGCTGCAGAAGTATCCTGAAGTCCACTCTACCGGTACATATGCAATCTCTTCCCTTTTCTGGGAAGAGCTGATGACAGAGTCATTAACTCTTAAGATAAACAATAATGATCCAATCCTGAAAGGTGGAAAATGTTTTCCACTCTCATTGAAATAAATAGACATGTGATGATGCTCGGTACCTCACAGAAGGCCCATTCTTGTGCCCGTTGAACTCAGTAGAGACTCACATTGACTTCATTTTTGATCAAATCCAGAGTTGAGCTTTTAAAGAACGAATTCTTTCATGAAAGAATACATGAACATAAACATACTCACAGCAAAATAACAGGTTTACTTTGTAGCAGTTTACCCTACTATGAAACTTTGCTTTAGTTTTCCTATTCAATGACACACAGAAAAAATAAAAGTGGTTTCTCATCAACAGCTTAATAAGATATTGTATGTTCAATATTGAATTGTAGGCAGGATTTTAACCAATATAAGCTAAGTAGAGTAACCACAATTCTTTATTTTCTGCTTTAAATGAAATTATCCTGTTTTGATAGAATAATAGCCATTTAAGGTGACTTGAAGTTGCTGTAAGTGTGTTTGAGGACCATCTTCTGTATCAAGGTTAAAAAATTCTTTATTTTCTTTATTTTATCTTTATTTCTTCTCAACAAAAAGATTAAAGCTTCCCTTTAAAATCAGCAGCAATAACAATTTAGTGTTTCATTCTTCCCAGTGGAAATTAAGATCATGGCTACCGTGCCTTTCCGTTTTTGTCATAATTCTTTACAATGATGCTGCCAAAAATATACAGCTGGAAGCACCTCTGGAGACACACTCCCTATCAAAACAACAACATTACCACAACCTATGGGCCTTACCTGAAATAAATAGAAGGAGCTTTCACTGATGATGGAAATGTCTTTAGAGGATATAAATCTAGATTAAAAGCTGTTACCAGTTTTGTGAACTTTTCTGGCCAAAGGACCATTTCTAGAGCCTAATGAGTGAAAAAATGTGTGAAAACAAAATGTAACAGCTGACTCTTTCCGCCTCCTTCCCACACATATATACAGACACACTCTCACATACCCTTATTTTTCAAGCATCCATTAACTTACTGCTTTTTCCAACTTCCCTGCAACACTGCGAATAAATTCCCCATTGGCTGCCATGATACCATTGCTTTTTTAACTGCTCCATTTATTAAGAGTGCGACAACTTGACAATGAATTTCTCATGAAAAGTAGACTTTGTTTTACTTTGCTTTGCTTGTTCCACTTTTCAGGCTCTGAGTGTACACAAGTTGATGTATAGAACTTAGTTTTCAACACCCATATTTTTCTATAGCATGTACCACCATGGAGCTGTATTCCTGACTTTTGAGCACTACTGTATAAAATAAAAATAATTAACTGACTTTAATGCCTGACATTTTGTGCTCATCAGCACTTTTGCTTGCAAATGTTACAATTTTCATTTGCATCACAAAGCACATAGTTTGGTAGTTAGACATCTATGGCTATTTTTATTACATTAAAAACTACATTAAAAGCACATTATTAAGATTGCAAAATCAAGCACTCCAAAGTTAGGAAATACCAAATTTAAGGGTGTCTGGGAATCTTAATTTGAACCTCTTGTGCATAAGTATGATGATAGTCATTAATGACATGAGCACATACTATTTGTTCCATAGGATCCCTGCCTTTGTGGATGGGTGGTGTTTATTCAGTACAGTAGAACCTCAGAGTTATGAACACCTCAGGAATGGAGGTTGTTCGTACCTCTGAAATGTTCATAATGCTCAACAAAATGTTATGGTTGTTCTTTCAAAAGTTTACAACTGAACATTGACTTAATACAGCTTTGAAACTTTACTGTGCAGAAGAAAAATGCAGCTTTTAACCATCTTAATTTAAATGAAACAAGCACAGAAACAGTTTCCTTACCTTCTCAAACCTTTTTTTTAATCTTTCCCTTTATTTTTTAATAGTTTGCATTTAACAGTACTGTACTGTATTTGCCCCCCCCCCTTTTTTTTTTTTCTTTGCTGCTGCTTGATTACGTACTTCCAGTTCCAAATGAGGTGTGTGGTTGACCGGTCAGTTTGTAACTCTGGTGTTCATAACTCTGAGGTTTTACTGTATTTTTCCTCCTCATTGTTCAATGTAAGATCCTTATTTACTGCACACTATTTAAACCCTGCTCTAAAGACAGAATTATGAATTTTCTCAGAGGTTTTCTATGGTGCTTATACTAAAGTGCTGAGTGATTCACAAACATTAATGAATTTATTTTCATAACATCATGCTTATCAGATGAGCAGGTGGAATTATCCCCATTTTACACCTTGGGAACTGAGATGGGGCAATGTCAGATAACCTTAATAATTGGCAGTGCTACCCACCCCGTTTGTAATTATCATCTTTTATTATTTGTATTATGGCAGCACTTAAAGGCCCTGATCAGGACTGGGTCACCATTTTGTTTGGTGCTGTCCCACTATACAAGCAGATCTAGTCCCTGCCAACAACAGCACAATATGCTAAAGGGACTGCAACCCAGATGCTAGTTGTGTGCCTCTAGCCAATTTTTAAATATTTAAAAATGGAATGGGAAGCAAGGAACATTGAGGGGGCATGGAGTGGATGATGCATGGGGCCAGAGGGCGAGAAGGAAACTGCAGGGGCTGAGGGACCTGGAGGGGAGGTAAGGAAGGAATCACAGGCAGGCATGTGTGGATGAGACCTCTAAAGAAGGGACTTTTTTAGGAGTCATAGGGTGTGGAGCTGGAGTACAGGGGATAAGCAGGAACATAAATGTGAGCAAATTTAGAAAAAATGAGCAGGAGGATGGGGCTACCTTTTAATCACTTATTTTAAAAATAAAACCCAAGGAAATTCACAAACAAAAATGCATTTGCTTAGAGCTAAAGTCACTCAGTGCATTTCCTATCAACACAGCCAGTAAAAATCTAGGAAAGTATTGCTTAAAGGAGGCAGGCCTATACATTAAGATATGTATATGTTTTGAAATCTCTTGCATTTTCTATTTAAACTCAGACCACTGTATGCAGTTCTAACCTCCTTGGAGAAGCTGTGATTATCTATCTATCTACCCATCAGCCCTATCATTAGTTGTTGCTGCTGCTTTATTTTTTTCCTCTAAGGGAGTGTAACATGTAAGAACCATGCCACAAAGTGTGATGCTGTAACAAACTGCTTCTGCCCCCAACCTAATTAAGATTAGGAGGAATCTAATTTTGGCCTGCTTTGACAACTGACATCGTTATCTTTATGAATCGTGTATACTTATTTGGTTTGGACTAAAGCTTCATTGCATCCTGTGATAGTGAGAGGAAGAAAAAAAAGACAAGAAGTTATGTAACACTATTTCCTGTCCTAAAACAGAAAATAATTATACTTTTCATAAGTCTGTCACAGACCAACTCTGCTAGTGTGGATGGGTCCTACCAGTGTGTGGTAATGGAACTCTTCTGCTATTTTTTACCACAACCTTGGAAGTGTGTGTCTGTCTTGTGCACATTGTGAAATGTACAGGAAAAGAGCCCCAATAGCTCAGAGCTGCTGAAATATGCAGGAGACATGCAGGAGAGTTTACCGATATAGTATCTCAAACTGCCAGGTCCCAAATGTAGGACTTTGTGTGTGACAGTTACTCAGCAAGTGGGACATAGAAATATTATTAATAAAGGAAGCTTAAAATACTGTGGAATTAATTTATTTACTGCAAATAACTCTGCCTATATTTTGAGTTTCAAGTCTTCATTTCTGATCATTTTCAATAATAAAATGGAAGGGACACCAAATTTGAGAGGGAAATAACTGTTTGGAGCCAAAATGGGTGACATTACTCAAAATGAGGGATTGTGTTGGTATCCAGGAAGTGGGCTTTGCCCGCCCACTGCTAAAGGACCTCCCCCCAGCCTAAGGGGAGGATCCACAGGTCTGTGATACCAAATAATTGCGGGGGACAACCAATGAAATAACAGGAACGGAAGTGAGGTCACAGGGCTAAATGAAAGGAAACTGACGGGGACACCGAGCAGAAAACCCCAGACAGCGCCCACTGCTCCTCAAAGGCGTCAAGGGAGCCAGCGGACGCTGCCCAGAGGAACTCTGCCCGGATGCTTGAACAGACGGAGGAGCGGAAATAGGCCCCAAGTCACAGGAAATCCCGTTGGCCAACCTCCTCTCCCTGGTTTTGTAGATGGCCATTTTGGCCAGAACTAGGAGGAGGTTGACAAGGAGGTCCCACGACTTTGTGGGGCCACTGATGGGGACTGCATAGATAAACAAGTGAGGGGAAAAGTCCAACTAAAAACGTAATAATATATCCAAGAGGAGCTGGAATAGGGGCTGCAACATGGCACACTCTAGGTAAACGTGTGCCATGGTCTCCCTCACGCCACAGAAGGGGCACGTATCCAGGATGGGGGTAAACCGCGCCAAGTACACACCCGTGCTCACCGCTCCATGAAGGAGCCGCCAACTGATATCCCCAGCGGGCCTCGGAACCAGGGTGGAATATAGGCTGGCCCACTGGGGCTCCTCACCCTCTTTGTGTTGGGGCGGGACGCGAGGTTGAGGAAGTCAAGGGTGTGGAGCACGAGCGTGTACAGATGTTTCCTTGGTGCGGTCTGGAACCGAACCGGCTGCAAATCGTGCAGCCGGCTCACGGTGAAAGGGTGGGGGGGTCCACGAGGCAGGGGCCCGATGAAAAGGTCTGGAGGGCATGGGGTGGAGGGTGCACAGGGCGTGCCCTCTCGCAGGATCCAGTCGAGGTAAGCTCGAGCAGTGGATGGCAAAGCGGTCCTCACCTCCTGAAGTACGCGCTGGGGAGTGTGAGGTCTGGAGAGCCCCATGTGCTGAGCGAGCATCAGGGGATCCAGCCAGTCTCCCCGGTCATAGTCCAGGAGGTCTCCGACTCTGGTGACTTCTGCCAGGACCAACCTCTGGCGCACCGCAGGGGACTCCGCCACCTACACACGTTGCTGGGGGTTGTGTAGCAGGGGCTCCGCGAGGAGATCAGCCCCCACGGAGGCTGCCACAGACCTGGTCGTTGAAAACAGCTTCCAGGTCCGGAGAAGGTCCTGGTAGAAGACTGGCAGCCTGGAGAGGTCTCGTGGAAGACCTCTCGGATGGAGATAAAGGAGCTGCTGGTCATATCAGAGCCCTCGGAAGTAGCGCAGTAAGGCATGCACCAGTACTCTCCACGCCGGACTATCTGCACCATATAGGAGCGTCTGCAGGGCCTGGAGGCAGAAGACATGGACCTGAGTGCATAGGCACTTCAGGCCCTGCCCTCCCTCCTCCAGGGACAGGTGGAGGACCTCTGCAGAGACCCAGTGCAGTCCTGGCCAAAAGAACTCCAGAACCGACTTCCAGAGGTTGGCCAGGAAATCCGGGGGCGGGACCAGGGTGTTGAGCTGGTACCAGAGCATGGACAGGACTAGTTGATTGAGCACTAGTGCCCTCCCTCAGAGGGAGAGGCACCGGAGTAGTCCTGTCCATTTCCAGAGCCGATCCATCACCCTGCCCTCTAAGCCATGCCAGTTCTCCGGCAGAGACGGATGCGTGGCAGAAAGGTAAACGCCAAGATAGAGCAGCAGGCCCGCACTCCACCAGATAGCCTGAAGTGCGGGTGGGAGGGAGCTCGCCTGCCACCCGTCCCCGATCACCAGGCCAGAGCTCTTGACCCAGTTGACCCAGGCAGAGGAGGCTGCCGAGTAGATGGCCTGGCAAGCCTCCACCCGCGCCAAGTCGCCCGGGTCCTGGACCACGAGGAGCACATCATCGGCGTACGCCGACAGCACCAGCCGCAGCTCCGGCTCTCTGAGCACCAACCCCATCAACCTCCGGCGGAGGAGACAGAGGAAGGGCTTGATCACCAGAACATACAGCTGACCCAAGAGGGGGCACCCCTGCCATACTCCTCACCCGAAGCTGACCGGCTCGGTCAGGGTCCAGTTGAGCATGACCAGACACTCTGCAGAAGTGTACAGCACTTGGAGAAAACCCACAAACTGGGGTCCGAAGCCAAACACTTGCAGAGTGCTCAGGAGGTACCCGTGGTCCATCCTATCAAACGCCTTCTCCTGATCCAGGGACAGGAGGGCGAACGACAGACCATCTCTACACCCAAGCTCCAAGAGGTCCCAGACCAGATACAGGTTATCGAAGATGGTGCGGCCCAGGACGGTGTAGGTCTAGTCCGGGTGGACCACGTCCGCCAGCACGGACCCTAGCCGCAGCGAGATGGCATTCGCTACGACTTTGTAGTCCGGGACGCCACGTCCGTAAGTCGCGGAGGTCCCCCTTCTTCAGCAATAAGGCGAGCACGGTTCGCCTGCACGAAAGAGGGAGGACCCCGCTCTGCAAGGACTCGGCCCAGACGGTGACTAGGTCTGGGCCGAGGACGTCCCAGAACACGCGGTAGAACTCCACGATCAGCCCATCCATGCCCGGAGATTTATTGGTGGGCATGCAACAGAGGGCTTCCGAGAACTCAGCCAGAGTGAGAGGTAGCTCTAGCCAGTCATGGTCACCCGCGCTGACCGTCGAGAGTCCGTCCCAGAGCACTCTGCAAGCATTAGGATTGGTCGGATCCGGGGAGAAAAGATTTGTGTAGAAGGCCCTGGCCCTCCTGCACATCTCCACCAGATCCGCGAGGGGGGTGCCGTCCTCCGCCAAGAGGCAGGTGACGTGCTTCTTGGCCCCTCTCTTTTTCTCCAGGGCGTAGAAGAAGCGGGAGCCGCGATCCATCTCCCGAAGGAGGCGGATGCGGGATCAAACAAACAAAGGCTCCCCAGGCCCGATGGTCCTCGAGGGCCCGGAGCTCCTCTCGCTTCTCCCGGCACACTCCGCAGAGGGATGGATCCTCAAGGCTGGTGGCCAGACGCCTCTCCAGCTTTAAGACCTCCCGCTCCAACTGCTCTATCGCCGCATCTCTCTGTCGGCTGGCACCCCGGGTGTAGTCGCGGCAGAAGAGCCGGGCGCGCACCTTCCCCAGGTCCCACCACCACCGCGCTGAGGGAAAGGCGCGCCTCTGCCTTCACGAGGCCAGCCAGAACTCCTGGAAGGACACCACGAAGCCTGCATCCTCCAACAAAACTGTTATTGAAGTGCCAATAGGCCGGCCCCGGTCTCTCCGCGCAGAGAGAGGCCGTCACGGTGGCAAGATGATGATCTGAAAATGGGGCCGGCCGAATGTTGGAGGAGTGAGCCCGTGAAAGGTGGAAACATGACAAGTAGATGCGGTCCAATCTGGAGTGGTGCGACCGATGGGCCTCCACCCGGACGAAAGTGAACATCGAGCTGTCGTCCAGGTGGTGGTCGTGCCAGACATCCACCAGGGAGTGATGTTTGATCTCCCGGAGGACGTCCACAGCGGCCGGGCACTGCTCGGTCCCCGAGCGGTCCCGCTCCTCAAGGGTGCTGTTAAAGTCCCCGCCCAGGACCAGGCACTCACGAGGATCCAAGGAGCCAAGGAAGGCGGACGCCTGCTGATAGAAATGCAACCACTCCGGGCCATGCGGACCCGGAGGTGCAGCAGGTGGCCTGGCACAGCCTCAGCAACCCCCAGCACCTCGGGCCGTAGGTCGGGCGAGAACAGGGTCGCCACTCCAGTCGTATGAACTGTGAGGTGGCTAAAATAGACCCTGTCCCCCCACTCCAAAATATTTAATAAATTTCAATAGGTATTCTATTGTTTAACAGTGCGATTAAAACTGTGATTAATTTTTTTAATCACGATACATTTTTTTGAGTTAACTGCGATTAATTGACAACCCTAATTTATACATAAGCAGACTTTTCTGTATCATTTGATTGCACTTTTGGTTGTATTACCACAATTTAGTTTGGACTGTTGCTGTCTAGAATTCTATTGCTCTATGAAACAGCCACTGAGGCCCCAGTTCTGTCTCTTGAATTCTTTGTGCATGAATTTCCCTGCACCATTCAGCACCTGGAAGTGGTGGAAGAGCCACTTCTGCAAAAACAATCACCCACCTGGATAGCCTTTCGCTGGGTCAGGTGTCTGGAGGTGATGGGTTGGGAAGATATATGCACTATGTGCATTATTCTCCTGTCTTACCCCACCTCACCCCAGCTTGGTGGGGAATCCACTGAAAAGTTAATGTATCTGCAGTCTGTATTCATGTTTCAATGGAGCCCCTGTGCACTGTAGTCCTCTCCTCCCCTGGAAGAGAGGCCTAACAAAAGGTGAACAGAGGAGGCTTTGGCAATGTGGCTGCAAGAAGCAGGGAGAGTAGATTCCAGTGCAAATCCAGAAGCATAGGTCCTCCATGAGGGAAAACTTTACCTCCTGTGGATTTCCCTATGTGGTGCAAAGTGCAGAACGTGGCTCAAAAGATTAGTATTTACAGACTATTTTTGTCTAAATCTAAATTCCCTGCCCAGTCCAAGTGACAGGACTAAACACTGGAGAATTCTATGAGGGGTAGAGGGAGTAGGAGTCTTTCCCTCTAGGTCCCTCCACAGCCTTAACTCCTGCTTAGAAGCCTGGGATAGGCTTCATGTGACCCTAGTGCCCTCCACAGGAAAGACCAGAGAATCTCTGTAAGGTGGTTCTTCCCCGTCCCATCTTCTGCTCATCCTAGAGCATCAGGGACACTGCCAAGTCTGGAATATGGAATGCACAAGTTTTAGAAGGGGAAAAGAGAGCTTGTGGTACTTGTGGAATCACATTATCTCCACTGCAAGAGAGCTTGACACATGGTGGAGGGAGTGTGCAAGATTTGTCACTTAACACATATACTATTAAGTTTTTCAAATGGCAGTTAAATATAATTTTTTAAAATGCTTAAAATCATTTATCAGACTTAAATCATCTCTCACACAAATTTACTCCCTCCGTATCGTGCTTCAATGAAATTTGCTTCACTAAAGAACAATCATTTTTACTGTCTACAAATGTATGGACTGACTGCCACAAGCTGTTTTGTTAATCCTACAAAAGTGAATTAACTCTTATTCAGAATTAGTCACCAGCCTGTTCATAGATTTCCACTGAGACAGGAGATTCTCAGCTGAACTGGTGAGGAAACACCCGAATGGATTTGAAATATCCATGTGAATCCCACAGAGTGAGCAGATGGGAGAAAACTGACTTCAATCCTTCGGAATGAGTGAGTGATCTGTGAAAAAGAAAAACCAGTTTCTGCCAACTCCTGGTGAGCTCCAGGACTGTTCTTTTCCTTTTGCATGGTTTATACCAGGGGTCGGCAACCTTTCAGAAGTGCTGTGCCAAGTCTTCATTTATTCACTCTAATTTAAGGTTTCGCGTGCCAGTAATACATTTTAACGTTTTTAGAAGGTCTCTTTCTATAAGTCTATAATATATAACTAAACTATTGTGGTATGTAAAGTAAATAAGTTTTTTTTAAATGTTTTAAGAAGCTTCATTTAAAATTAAATTAAAATGCAGAGCCCCCCGGACCGGTGGTCAGGACCCAGACAGTGTGAGTGCCACTGAAAATCAGCTCACGTGCCGCCTTCGGCACCCGTGCCATAGGTTGCCTACCCCTGGTTTATACAAAGGAAGGCCAGATACCAAAACACATGAACAAAGGTACAATACGACCATTAAAGGGAATGCAAAGAACCAAACAGGAGGCTAGGACTGTTTTTAGGTACATGCTCACTGGTGTCATACGTTTCAAAATATGCAGTAGAATATTGCTAAGATAATCTTTCCTGTTTTGATTAATTTCTTTGTGTACCATCTAGTCTTTTTCTAATGAGAGCCTACCATTGTACATAGCAAAATGCATTTTAAAGACTAGAAAAGACCAGTGACATGTTGAATATATGTATAATTAGCTTTGTTCCTCTGCCTGTGTTGCTCACAAACATAATACTTTCCTAGTGAAGTTTTGCAGACCCAATAAAATTTCTACATTAAGAGTCCAGTAGGAATCATTAAAAACTGTATTATTCCAGCTTTCATGTAAGTACAGAACAAGCCTTTACATCTTCAGAAAAGATACTGGCAGCTTTGAAAAAACATAAGAGCATGTGACTGGTCCAGAGATAGGTTTGAGTTAAGTTAAAAAAGAACAGATCATTATGATGCAAACCCCAGATAAATATAAAGCTCTGCAAGGTCCCAATTGAATCTCTTGTATGAGTAAAGCTTTTCAGAATTGACTCTTTACTATCTAAGTCCGCTTGTGCTTTTTCAATAGTTTTACTTTGCTGTTCAGACCTCACTGCCAGTTTACATTTTAATGCAGTTTCATGCAAAGGCTCCTTGAAGCAGAAAGACATTTAGGCTTGGCATCTCAGTCAGGATTTTGATAGCTAATGTTAATTTAACCCAGTGAGGAAAGCTATACAGACAGAATGCAGTCTGCTGTGCATGCTATAAAAGGGATTTTGTGATCATTAAGTTGCCACTGGGAAAGCAGTCTGTGGTTTTATTGTCTCTAGTGTTGCTGGGTTGATTGGTCGTTTTGTTTGTTTCCTCTCTCTCGATATTGTTGCTCATTTCCTTGCCTTTTGGTGACCTGTAATTTTGTATGAAGCAATAGACTTATAGCAGTGGCCATAGCCAGACTTTTCCAAGGACAGCCATTATGGCAAAGTTTTGCAAATGGGTCTCATTCCTGATCAGCTGCATATTTGCTATTCCAGCTCTACTAATTCAGGCTTAAATC
Source organism: Emys orbicularis (assembly GCF_028017835.1). Classification (NCBI taxonomy): domain Eukaryota; kingdom Metazoa; phylum Chordata; order Testudines; family Emydidae; genus Emys; species Emys orbicularis. The sequence continues at coordinate 97,863,197 of NC_088684.1, forward strand.
ATTCCAGAAAACTGTTAGTTATCTTGAGATTCTTCAGTGGGAGACCATCACACTATTCACTTAATAGTTTCCTTTCATTCCATTCAAATATTTAATTTTGGCTTTGTCTAAGAGGATTATTCTTTTACCTTCTCATATATAGTTAATTTACTAAATATATTTTAATAAGCACTTTCCAACCTCACTTCAGTTCTAGTCTTGAATGTGGATTCCAAAGGTGAAAAAGATGGATAATAATTTGCACTAATTATCCTTTGATCTAAGGAGCTAAAAGAGTTTTATCAATTGTAGATAATTAATTATGTCTCAAACCTTCCATCTGAGGAAGATAAATCTATAGGATAGGGAACTGGGTAATCTGAGCTCTATTCCCAGTTTTGTCACAGGTTTGCTGGGTGGCTTTTGACACATCATTTAACTTTCCCATAACTCAGAGTAATTAGGGCAAGGTCACACTGAATATCAATAGCATAGCTGAGAATGTAGATAGTCTGATGCCCAGTCCAGAGTTTTGTAGACTGTAGGGCTTGCCTGCTTTCTTGCCTATATATCTTTTCTTATGGGTTTCTTATGGGCTTTATTATTTGTTTTATTATAATAGGTTTATAGGTTTATATTAGAGTATTTTTGGCTGTAATGCAGGGTACAGGCAGGCCACATCCTGTATGTTGAGCTAAGGCAAAGTTCGCGTACATATGTTTGGGACTTTCCACCTAGATAGGTGGTGATGAGCTAAAGCATAAAGTCCATATATGGTTTCAACCTTTAACATAGATAGATAAAGGATGCGTTGAAGCAGGATGGTATGGGGGCTACCTAACTTCATATCCTCTTTAAACTTAACAGGTACACCACAACTTGGAAAGAACCGAAATAACTGATTAGGACAGAAATAACAGATGTGAGAATGAGCTAATGTCATTAATATGTATGTATATGTCATCCATACGTACAAAGATAGCAGGCTATAGAGTAAGTGTGACCTAATATTTTGTGGGTAAAGAAACTAATTTTGGACATAAAAGGAGGGCTCAAGTGCTCAAGCTCCATAAGAGGGGTGACCCACTTGTCCCACTGGGACAAGAACCTTATTATCTTCTGATCAGATTAATTGGCAAGCCTATAATCCATATTATCCAAAATAATAATATTAACCTCCTAAAATCAGACAACAGTTCTAACACATGGACCATGTTCCATCTCAGATTAATTCTGAAGTGCAAATGCACAATGCTGGTTTTTACCCAACCTTCATGTCCTCTACATGCAACTTTATCATGCAAACAATCTATGCTTATGGCCACCTTTGCATGGAGTCTGACTTATGGGAGTAATCCCATTGAAAACAATGGGCTTACTCATGTGAGAAAGGGTTGCCATTAGTTCTGAATTATTAACTCAGTTAATTATCACTGAGTATTTATAAAGCACCATAAATATACATGATATTCCACAAAATAAAACCTGACTCTTGCTCTGAAAAGTTTACAGTCTAACACAAACAAGACACAACTCATCTAAACAGCAATTTAAATAAGGGGGAGGACATAATCTATGGTGAGGAAGAATTTATGCAAGAGATGGGTGCTGAGGAGGGATTTTAAATAAGAAGGAAGGTGGACAAGAAGTGGGAGGGAGACTGTTCCAAGCACAAGGGGCAGCATGAAAGAAGGAACAGTTTGGGAGTGAGAGAAAGAAGTAAAGGGAACAGGGAGAAAGAAAGGTTAGGGAAGAGCATAGTGCATAAGAGGGAATGAACAGGAAATGTAGGTGTGGGTGATACCTAGTGATAGTGTGTAATTCATAGGGTGACCAGACGTCCCGATTTTATCGGGACTGTCCCGATATTTGCTTCTTTGTCCGCGTCCCGACCAATGTTTGGTCGGGACAATGGACAAACAAGAAATTTTGCCCTCCCGGAGGGACTCTCGCCCCCCCCCCCCCCCGCCCTGGCTCCGCCCCCTCCTCCCCCCATTGGCTCCCTCCCCAAATCCCCGCCCTGGCCCCACCTCTTCCCCAACCACGCGGCATTCCTCCTCCCTCCCAGGCTTGCAGGTGCATGGCGGCACAAGCTGGGAGGGAGGGGGTGGTGGCGGCGGCGGCGGCTGGATCCTGCAGCTGGTGCACATGGGGGCTGGATCCTGCAGCCGCTGCACATGGGGGCCCGGGGCCGGGAGCACAGCGCAGAGGCTGCTCCAGCCCTGCAGCCCGCAGGACAGCGCCGTAGGTCCGGGTGGGCGGCGCGGGGGCCGAATCCCCGCTGCTGCCGGGGAGCCCCACGCCTCTCCCTCCCGCTCGCGGCTGCAGCTCCGTCCCGGCGGGACGCGCCCCTCGGCCCACCCCGGGCACATGCGGCGCGTGTCCTGCCGCCGGCGGGGAGCCCCGCGCCTCTCCCGCTCGGCTGCACTCCAGCGGCTCCTTCCCGGCAGGAGGGAGACTAGGCACGGGGGACGCGCGCTGCATGTGCCCGGGGCGGCAGGAGGCGCGTCCCGCCGGGAAGGAGCCGCAGCCACGAGCGGGAGGGAGAGGCGCGGGGCTCCCCGGCAGCAGCGGGGATTCGGCCTGCGCTGCCTACCTGGCCCCTGCCCGCTCCGCGCTGCCCCCGCCCGGACCCGCCGCATGTGGCCGGGCTGGGAGGTTCCGCGGGGGCAGCGCGCGCGGTTGGGGCTGCTAATGCCCCCGGCCCCTTTGAAACTCCTTTTTTTTTTGCTCCGCCCCTTTTTTTTTTTTTTTTTTTTTGCTCTGCCCCCCTCCATGTCCCGATATTTTATATCTCTGATCTGGTCACCCTAGTAATTCAACATCTACTGAAGGATTTAACTAATTGAATTCTGTGCTGGTGAAAGCTCTCCACAGCTTCCAAAGGAACTAGTGAGACTTACATAGCCTTTTTCCTAGAAAAGCACTTTAGAGCTTGACAGTGCTAATTGTTGCTGTGAAAAATAACATATATTTTGTTAGTGAATAAAATAAAAAGTCATTTCATGTGGGGAAAGCAAGGATGACTCCCACTTACAGTCACTCTCTCCCGTAACAGCCTGCTCCTGAAATTACTCACACAAATAATCCTTATGCATGTGCGTACCCAGAACAATACAGAATCTAATCATATGGGGTGTGGAGGTCGTTGGAGGCATTCCTTGCTGTAAAGCCCAGGAACAAGGGAGTAAATATGAATAAATCAGTGTTTGTGAATTTGATTCATGGAGGAAATAAAGGAAGAGAACCGAAAATGCAGCCCAACCCCTTGGTTCGTTCTTTTTCTCCTCTGTCTGAGTGTTCTTTGGCTAAAAGGGTCTAAATACAGCATGGAGCTGATGCACTTGTTTGTATAGAGGATGTTGCCAGTTCAGAAAGAGCTATGGCTAATATCTTATTAGCCTATTCAGAGGACGTTTTCAGCTCAGTTGTTTTTGAAGCTCAATAAGTTGATTCATAATACACTGTTCTCTGCCTTCCTTCCAGGTCACAGTCTCAGTTCAGCAAAGGTGTCTCGTGCACAGACGTTTCCCAGCTACACCTCAGAGCAGGGCGAGGAGCACCAGCAGTCCCTGTCGCTGTCTAGCAGCTATGGATTCAGCTACAATTCAGCCCTCATCCAATGATACACACACAACAGATGACCAGAGAGACAATCAAGCCTGGAACCTGCCAGTAGGGTCAGGAAGCCACTTGCACCCTCAGAATCCATGAAAGACAAATTATAATGAAAACTGAGGCCTACCAGCTCCAGTCTGGTCACAGTGAAGATTAAAAACTGCAGTGCAACTTCCCTGAAGCACAGGCTAAGTCTTTTATTTATTTAATTTTTATTTTCTTTGGTCCATATGTAAAAACAACCAAACAGATTTCCAGGTGTAAGAAAGCAATTGAATCCAATGAAACCCTGTTGGTGTGAAGCAAAGATTTCTGCTTCACGGGACACCACCTGTTCTGGGGTGGAAACATGATGACACACTCAACGTTAGACTTGTCACCCAACACTATGGTCAAGTTTTGCCCATCGCCATTCCTACCTTTTTTATATCCTAGTGACTGCCCATTGGTTCCAGTTGGTACTGGAAAAGTGTTGTCCATTAAACAGTATAGCGACTGTAGATGTTATCCTTAGATATAAGCAAAGCTGCAATTACAAAAAGGAGTGAACACCTTTTTTAATCAGGCTCCCATAGCTACCATGTTTAACTAAACGTATATATTGGGAGTAGCAAGATAATGGTTAGTAACATCTTGGGAAATAGAATTTGGTGCATTAAAAGTAATATTACTACCTAGTATAGCTCTCATTTTAAAAGCCTACGGCCAATTTCTGCCTATGAATGCCAATCAGAGCTGTACATAAATATCTAAAGGGCAGAATCCGGCTCTTAGAACTGTGAAGTCTTCACATCTGCAAAATATCTAAACAGGACTGTCTACTGTTATGACAAGTATATATTTTAAAAAAAGAGAGGAAACTGTTCTTCAAACAAAGGAATCTGGGCTGAATTCTTGAAAGGCAAACTCCTATTCTACCTTATGAGCTAGATTCTCTGCTAGTGTCTAGCAGCCTAGCTCTATTCTTGTGCTTCTGGTCATTGTTACTTTGATTTTTTTCAGTTTCTTTCCCAGATTTCTGTTTTAGCCACATAGTGTGTTGTGTATGATTGTGGAGCAATTAACCACTTAACTTGGAAAGACATGGAACAATTCTAAACTAGGCCTTTCCGTGCTTGAAAGGCATTTAAAAAAAAAAACGCTGCTAAGTTTGTTTAGAATCATTAAGGGATAATGTGGAAGGCACAAATGTAGGTCTGGAGAATGAGTTTGAGCTGTCCTGAATATTTAATTTTTCAAAAGGGTCATCAATTATTTATGTGCAGCATGTGATGCTCTGAAATGCTGGAAACTGGGGGAACAAAAATCTGCTTGCTGTGTATTGTGTGAGCCAACCGTACAGTCCATTCTCTTTATGGATTGTTTGCCGTGATTACCAGAGGAATTCTTGTCGTTAGTTGTCAGGACTGGCAGAAGACGCATAACAAGGAACAGGGCAGTTGATTCTTTTTCCAATTACATGAACAGTTTTATCTATGGTAATTTAACTGAAAAAATGCTGAGTTTTTTTATAAAAAGGTACAAAAGAAATGTCTGCTTTGACTAAATATGTATTGATACAGTATGTTTGACTTTTCTCCAAACATTCTACAGGCTAACAGATTGCAAGCTTATACACCTCAGTGAACAGCTGCTGAATGAAAAGGTTTGTGATCTGTTTGTTACAAAGTGCAGCTGATTCATTTAATCAAGGTTATTCTTTTCTTTCTTTGCCTTTCTCTTCCCAATCCTTATTGGGCCCCTCCCCCCACCACATTTACAAATAGAACAGCCCCTTGTATAGCATATTCCGATGGGCTAACACCACAATGGAAATACGCTATCCCACATTGTCAGCAAATTGCACCCAGGATACTGCACCCATCAATAAAGCTTCATCTACACTTTTCATTTTTTAAAAAGAAATCAGATTGATATTTTGCTTGTGGGAAAATATTTCCGTTTGTAAAAGTTACATGCAAATTTTGATACAAGGGGCCAGATCCTCAGCTGGTATAAATTGATGTAAATCCATTGTTCAAAGGAGCTATGCCATATTTACATCACTTGACGATCTGGCCTAATATGTTTACTTCTTTGTAACTGCAAATGCTGCAGCTTTCCCACAATGAGAAAGAAAATGTGTGTGTTTAATTTCCTACATATTTCTTGGTCTAAATGCTCTCATGTGTTTTGTGACCTCAGATTCAGATTCTCATTCATTGTGTCCCTCAGTGATGCCAATGGTGGTCACTTCATATTTATACATACTTCATGGTCCAAAAACCAGGGAACTGGCAGGGTGCAAAGTGAAAATGGAAGCATTGGAATTGCCATCCAGACCACATGTCCATATATTTCAGAATCCAACCTCTGAGGGTGGCCAGCAGCAGTTGCTTCTGATTATAGCACATTATGGAGACTTTATGCTTTTGTGTTGTATGGATGATATTACTGTCTGACCCCAGCTGGTGACCACCTCATATGGTGATGTATGATTGCTGATAATCTGTGTTATTTTAGTCTAGCCCTTGTAATTGCAGAAACTATCTGCTGCCCCCTGCAAAAAAAAAAAAAATAGCCACTTATAGGAATCTTAGTAACTGCCTTTTTCTCCATAACTTTGAGTGGCAATAATTTCCAGACCACTCGTACTTTTATCAACTCTTGAACTACTCCTTGCACCTTCAGGTACAAAGCTAAAAGAAAAGAAAAAGGAGGGAAAGTAGGTCCAAAATTAAGTTAAATTATACCTATAGGAAACCTGATTTCTCAAACAGTGAACTAACTCTTAAAGGAAGTAGAGACAGACTCTTAGGGCAGGTCTTCACTACAGGGGGGGGTCCATTTAAGATACGCAAATTCAGCTACGCGAATAGCGTAGCTGAATTCGACGTATCGCAGCCGACTTACCCCGCTGTAAGGACGGTGGCAAAATCGACCTCCGCGGCTTCCCGTCGACGGCGTTTACTCCCACCTCCACTGGTGGAGTAAGAGCGTCGATTCGGGGATCGATTGTCGCGTCCCGACGAGACGCGATAATTCGATCCCCGAGAGGTCGATTTCTACCCGCCGATTCAGGCGGATAGTGTAGACCTAGCCTTAGAGACAGACACAGCAGCACTTGCAGCATTCTATCAAGACTCATTAAAAGAAAAATGGACACCACAAACAGAGATTTTCCGAAGCAGATGAGTGGACTGCACCATTTGCTTTATGTGTCACCCCAGACTGCAGGTGATACTGCTGAAGAGGTTTGGGTTTGTCATTCCCCAGAAGAGTGTTACACTTCCTACAAGAACTGGTAATGGCTAGTGCTAGCTCATAGCCATACCACACACACTGCCTTCATAGAATTACGGTAACTCATGGCATATGCCTGCTCTATGATATGAGTGGCTTCTCACTGAAACCAACTTTATACACCTCCTAATGGGGTTCTGCCAGAAGGAGCCACCTTTTTGGCACATAGCTGAGTTGCAGTCTACAGACCACCAGGGTCCATAAGGAGCCTTGGGACACAAAGAGTCCTATTCAAGTCTCAGCTTCATTCCTGTGCAACATACACAGATAAGAAGTCCACTCCTGAAGCATGAAAAATGAACTCTGATTTCAGCTCCTGGGCTGTGTAGAGCAAGAGTGCAACAAAATGACTTCTGGTAACATGACTAGATCTAATTAGCTTTGAATTACACTTTGAAAAGGACCTTTCAAATGTAAATACCCAGGGTGTAGGTTAGTTATTATATACAAATGAGGCACTGCATAGTTGCACCTAACTAGAATGTTAGCATGTGAGATGTTCTAGTAGATTGTCACATGCTGATGTTTCTAAGCTATAGCATTCACTTATGGCAGATAAGAGGAAATGGAGTGGAGACCACTGATAATTAATGAAATATGCTTCTAAAGTAGTGTAGTTTCCTCAGGGTTGTCAGTGCCCACCCAGTTTTTAAGTAGATACATTATGACAGTTTTTGCTTTAATGCGGCTCAGAGTACACTATTATGGATCGATTTTGCCTGCCTGCTTTCAAAGAAATATCTTGAAAGCTGGAGTTTAGAGTCTTGCTTGTAGAAAAATTCTATAAATATTTGGGCTTTGCTTTTGTCTTTTTCGTTATGATCCCAGTTCTCCAGCTACACACTGTCCTTCTAAAATTATGGCCTTGAGTTGGTGGAGGTAGAGCAATAGGAAAAATCTTATGAATCTGTTGGTAAAGTAAATGCAGGGATCAAATTTGTTAGGAAAGCTGTTCTGTTTCATTCTAGCAAAGGTCTAACGCAGGGGTAGGCAACCTATGGCATGCATGCCGAAGGCGGCACGCGAACTGATTTTCAGTGGCACTCACACTGCCCAGGTCCTGGCCACTAGTCCGGGGGACTCTGCATTTTAATTTAATTTTAAATGAAACTTCTTAAAGATTTTTAAAATCTTATTTACTTTACATACAACACTGGTTTAGTTATATATTATAGACATAGAAAGAGACCTTCTAAAAACGTTAAAATGTATTACTGGCACGCGAAACCTTCAATCAGAATGAATAAATTAAGACTCGGCACACCACTTCTGAAAGGTTGTCGACCCCTGGTCTAACGTGAAGTTTCTGGCAAAAATCTTACATTTGACACCATAGAAACAAATTGGAATCATGTAGTAAAATAAAAAACATACTGTTTTAGTTATGCCTTGCATTGGTTCCTCCCTGTTAACCAGATCCAATTTTATGGGTGGTGTTGGGAAAAACATCTGAAAGTCCCTGTAGCAATAATTTCACTATTAGGGCTCACAATATTAACAGCTCACAAACATCCTGTTTAGTTACTAGTTTGGTAAGCTGAAGACAGACTGGGCTTTTTTTTTTTTTTTTTTTTTTAGTGAAACTTTAGCAAGGCAGTCAATTCAGCATGTTTCACGAGCAATAAAGTCCTTTATGTATATGCAGAACAGATGCAGCAGGGGTAGTACTTCTTCTCAACCTTGAACTGTAGTGGCCACCTGTGTGTAGAGTTCAGACTTCATGCTCATTCAGTCCTTGGCACTAATTAGCACCTTTGTGAGCAGTTATAATGGAGGCCAAGAATGCTGGTGATTTGGGGGATGACATTATCTGTGTATTAGAAACTCACTGAGATCATTGGCCAGTGTCACATAGGTCTCAGCATGGAGGTTGGCCACCAGCAATCTAGGCTGGATTTTAACTGGTAACCTGTAGGCTTTGTTTTCCATGATCAGATCTCATAACTGCTACACTTTGGCCTGAAGCAAAAATCAATATTGTTCAAATGCATATGCTATAGTCTTGTTCTCAATATATATTTCATTGTCTTGTAACAAAGATTGCAGCAGGCATAGAAAGACAGCATAAAATTAATCCAATCTCTCGACAATTTTACACCAATAATGAGAACAAAGATGGCAGTTACACATCTATTGTCAGGACTGTTCTTGTAGCAAGAACAGAACATGGTACAAAATAAAGCTATCCTTGTGACAACATTAATATTGGAGTCTTTTGAGCTTCCTCAGATGACAGACAATGATATCAAGCATCTAAATTCTAGAGGTGCTTTCTGTAAAAGTTGCATTGCACTTTTTTAGTCTGTAGTAAGAAAATCAGTAATAAATGGAATGTACTCATCTTCAATCCTGCATTCAGCTCTGGTCCCCTCATCTCCAAAAGGGCATAGTAAACAGAGCGCTCAGGGAAGGGCAACAAAAAAATTAGAAGCATGGAATGGGGTGAGGAGTCAAAACAAGGAAAGATTTAAAAGGATTAGGATACTTTAGGAGATATGATACTGATAGAGCATTGGATCCTGCAAAGTACCCTCTACTCCTGTTGAATCCAGTGGAAACTTTGGGTACTCAACCCCACCAAAGTGTTCAACTTCCACTGGCTTCAATGGGAGCTGAGATTGGCACTTTGTGCTCAACTCCTAGGATCAAGCTCCTACAGAACAATAATTTGTGCAGAGAGGGTCAGTCAGGTGTTCTTGTATTATGGAAAGGGGTAAATAAGAACATCAGCACTCACGTTAAAGTGCATTATTTAATCTAGATGAAAGAAACTTATTTATAGTTGGTTTAGCTTGTGGAACTCACTGATGCAAGATTTTATTGAAGCAAATAACTTGGAACATTTCAGAAATGGATTAAACATTTATATGAATAAAAACAGAGTCTGCAATTATAAGTAAGAAAACACGAGGACCCTCAGTTCTCATGCTTCTGGCCACAGATACACAGGAGTCTAGTGAGAAATTTCCTACATGATACATTAGTGCACAATTATGGAGGTTTTACATCTTCTGCAGGATATAGTATTAAACCTTAAAACATTTATTTTCTTGAATACCTTCTTTAAGTTGTGAAAAAATATGGTGTTGGCAGAGTGTACACTTAAACAGAACTGAAATATACTCTTATTAACAAATAAAAGAAAAAATGTGGCAAAATGTACTTTGACTATAACTTACAGGGCCACTCCAGCATTTCTGCCGCCCCAAGCAAAAAAAAAAAAAGCCGTGATCGCGATCGGCGGCGGCAATTGGGGAAAAAAAAAAAAAAGCCGTGATCGGCGGCGGTAGTTCAGCGGCAGGTCCTTCGCTCCTAGAGCCCCCGAATTGCTGCAGGTGCCGCCCCTCTCCCTTGGCCGCCCCAAGCACCTGCTTGTTAAGCTGGTGCCTGGAGCCGGCCCTGATAACTTAGCATGGCTAATGTGCTACTGAACACTAGTTTTTTAAGTGATTTCAAGCAGGAGTGAAAGAGATATGAAAGGTTACCAACAAAATATACTTTCCAGTGACTAAAACTTAACTTCAGCAAGTTACAATCTTTGTCTAAGCAGGTTTCTCACCTACAGTCAGTTTCCAGAGACTTCAGCCCCTCTTCTTCCTCCCCCCTTGGTTGAAGGATCAAGATTTCAAGAGCTCTGGCCCCTTGTGTCCCTCAGGTGATAGGTGCCAATGTGGCTTTCTGTTTCTGCTTATATTTTCCAAAGTCTATTGTCTCTGTTTTAAGAACCAGGAAGGCTTCCTGGGGGTATAACATACCCCATTGTAATCGGTAAGTGGTCATCTCCCCTACCTGCTAGTTTGATGGCTGTATTTACTATAAATGTACTTCTATTGTGTCTGTCCTCACCTTGCTCAATTTACATTGACAACACCGTGAAGCAGATGAAACAACATTCCTTTGGCTGGGTTAGGCTTATGCACTGCTGGCCAAACACATTTTAAGACCATATTTCCAGCACACAGCTATAATTCTTTATACACCACCTGTAGCTAAATCGTGCAATAATATTAATGACTAGCATGTTACCAGTTTTGATATGATACCTTTCAGGATGGCTTTTTTCACATAGATTGCCCCAACTCACTGTTATCATAATGAGTGTGAGAGACCTCAGGTGAGTTATGGTATGGTGGTGCCTTCTTCCACTTGGCATTGTGAGACCCTGGGTGCCTCTCTGCTATTTCCACTTTTTTTCATAAGCACTTTCAACTTTGCTCAGTACTGGCTGTGTTACCAGGAAAGTGGCTACTCATAAAAATATGCCAATTGCCTTAGATAACTTTATAAATTTACCTCAGTATTTCTAGTATTCCAGTTATTTCCCATATAAAGTATAGGCAGGCTAGAAAGGATTAGATTTTTAATTGGTAAATGTCTATAAACATTGATTTCTCCGTACACACACGTTGATGAAAAAGTATTTCCATTGATAATAGCAACATTTATCAATAGTAACAGTACAAAAAGTGCTGTTTGTGAACTTAGATTTTGATGATTATTTTTACATATGATGTTGCTTCCACCCCCATAATTTCACGGTAGTGAAAATTTAAATGAATTAAAAATAAGCTTACAAATAAACATTGATATTATGTATCAAAAATTACAAAAAATAAAAATTGAATTCTGCCAAGCCAAAGCATAAGGGACTATTGTACCATAGATACTAACAAACTTATCTTTTTAACTAAGGTAAAACTTTTTTTTTTTTTTAGTACCCCACATGATGGAAAAATAACAGCGCCCAGAATGCACCCTTGTATTAGACACAGTGCTAGCAGAAGGCAGGGTGGCATGATAACTGCATCATTCACTCTGAAATAGAATTCAGCTCAGTCTTGGAAGCCCTGAGGGCGGTGACTAGATTTTGGAAATATTCAATACAACATTTTGTTCAGAACCTTCAAAATTAGGAAATCAAACCGCCATGTGTTTCAGCAACGTGTGGCAGATTTTACTTACCCAAAGGTCCATATTTTCCAGCATTGATGAGCTATCTAAATTTTTCCAGGTATATCTTAGCTTGTGGGAGGTAGACACCTGAGCTGCTTTCTTCTGAGAACTGATTAAAACATCAGGTAACATTTTCAAATGCATCTGAGTGCTTTAGGAGACTACGTTCCATTTTCAGAAGTGAGTAACACCTGGTTATGAACCAAAGCTGGTTCAGCACCTATCTCCTATTGATTCCAATGCCAGCTAGGCATGTAACCTGCTTCAGTGCTTTTGAAAATACGACAATTTGCCTATCCACATCCGTAGGTGCCTAAATACCATAGACAATCTCGTAGTTAGGCACTTAAGTTTCATAGCAAGTCAGTGGTACTTATACTCTTAAATGCCTAAGTCACTTTTGAAAAATGGGACTTAGGAGTCTCAATCATGTAGATGTTTCTGAAAATTTTACCCATCATCTAAATAATTCTATGAGCAGGGTTTAGCTTGGGAGCCTGAATTATTCAGGTTGGTGTCCAACTAGACATAAAACATGTAAAAGGAAATGTGCACATTTCTAAAATTTCACAATTTCGTCATTTTTAACAGCTCAGTGGTGTTAATTTCATAATTAATTAATAGATTTAAAATAAAATTTCTCAGAACATGCAGAGAGTCATCTTGCTACCCGATGATCATTAAAGACAGGAGCTAACAATTAGATTTAATTGGAGAAACAAGGCGTTTGCAACTAATTGTAGCCCTGGTATAAACAAATACAACTCCATTGAATTCAGTGGAAGCATTTAAAGCCTGGGTTTCCTCTCACTTATACCTGTGTAACTCAGTGAGGTACATGGTAACTCTGCTCGTGTCAATCAATGTCACTCCTTGGACTTCAGTGAAGCATCGCCACATGACAATCACTTAGCCTAATGAGTTAAATGGAACTTCAGGGGTGTAAAGTAGATATGAGAAATAATCTGCCTCGTGGTTTCCAGAAGTTTTAAGACTATAAGTAATCTTCACCCTAGGATCTGTTATTTGAAACAGTTTCTTTTCATAGCTCAGCCCAGACCTTTCCCCAAATCCCAAGTTCCCTGCCTGACAATCTTTCAAGCACAACCTAACATACACTTATAGCTCCCTCCTCTCACCCTCTCAGCAACAAACCCTCCAGACGTTCCTTCACACCTCCAACTACTAGCGGACAAAATGCGCTCTGCTGGGCAGGAGAGAAAGGAATAGCCAAGAGGAACAGAAAGTGGGAAGTTATGATGGAGGCCTTGGCAGGATGCAGATTAGTTATTGTCTTTAAAACACATCAGCATTTTTTTAAGAATAAAGAAAGCTAAAGGAAATATTTCAGTAAAGCATCTCAATTCCCTGCTATACTATCTACCCAAAGCACCTTAAAGTGGGAGTTCAATCCTCTTTCTATTTTTCATGAACGAGGAAGATGGCTGTCTCTGCAGGGTGAAGTGCTGCCAGAATAGGCCAATTTCAGATACTATTTTACTTTGGAGGACTCAGTTTTTCAAGAGACATGTATTTAAGTTTAAAAGGTTTCATAATGCCATCAATTACAGGACTTCTCCTTTAAACGTCTCTCTCCTTGTGTACAACATACATGCATACAACTAGCCATAGCACATTTAATGTGTCATTGAAGAAAAGCCATTTTTTCCCTTTCTTAAAAGCTTCTAGCAGTATAATTCCAGTTTTCTGCTAAGAGTTCCCTAAATTAAAGATTAACAAATTAAATGTCTCTTTTGTTTAATGAAAATATGCTTTATCCTGTAAGCTTTATTTATTTAAGTAATGTTTCTGGAGCCTGGGGTTGTTTGGTTATTTTTAAATAAGTAATGCTGTAACAGCCTTCAGTAAATTCCATAATCTGGCTGCTGTTTGGGGTTTGTTGTTATCTTTGTGGGACATTGATTTTTTTAAAACTGTTTTAAGCTGTAGAGAGAAATCACACTTATTTCAATCATTATTTTCAGTGTTTATCATTGCTATTTTACTGTTCAAAAGAGATTGCAAAGTTTAGTTGCATACTTTTGCCCTAGAGGAAATAAGCACCTGTAAAAGGAATTGCATTTCTTACATTTGCTAAGGATGTAATTTGGTCCTATTATGTGAAATTCTGAGCTTGATCATCTAAGTCATAAATAGTGCCCTATGAGCTGTCTGACTTCAGAGTGGGTACCTAGAACACTAATTTAAAACAATGCACATTTTGCCACAGACAGTCCCTCAAGCCACACTCATACATTTTAAGAGGTTTTAAATCCCACTCCCCTAACTGCTGTGCTTAGACTCTTCACCTACAGTGATTGCCATTAAAAAAAAACAGCACTGGCCAACAGTTACTCCACAGTGGTAGCAAAGTTTTTCCCTATATTTAGAAAAGAAACTGTCTGTTGGCAATGTTGATGTATTAATGACAACTTGTGCAAACATACATACGTGTGTGTGTGTGTATGTATATATATATATATATATATATATATATATATATATATATATATATATATATATATATATATATATATATATATCTCCAAGCCAGGCTCTTTAGTCTTAAGAGATTTTTGTAATTTACTGATTTTGCTGCCAGTTTAGGATATTGACAAGGTTGTATTTTTAATGGTGTCATCTGGGGTTCAGCTGCTGTTCACTGATATAGCTTTATGATAATGGTACAAAATTAAGCTGTTGCTTGGTCTGTTTATTGGAAAGGATTAATATATTACTTTTATTATGCTATGTGTGATGTGTTGACACAATTTTCCCTGTATACTGTCTTCGTAGAAGCAAAACATCTATGGAATTTGAATTAAAATAGATTAAACAAAATGCCAAGATGTGCAGTATAGATTTTTTCCCCCTAAAATCTGGAAAATGTTCAAATATTTTGAAAAACAAATGTACACAGAAGTGTTATAATGGCCTCAGATACCATGTCAAGGAAATATCAAGGACACTTACCAGAAACAAACCAAAATAAACTGATCCTATAGCTATTCAAGTTAAAAAAAATCCCCATCTTTTCACCCTCAGTAAAAACAACTCTTTAGACTAGTATGGATGCATTACGAGCGAAAACTCTGCTTCTAAAAATACAGGGGGGCACTACCAACTTTGTGGTTATTATATCTTGAGGCATCCAGAGCTCTGACTGGGAAACATAAATCTAGTGGAATTCATTATATTAACAGCTTGGCATTTGAATATAAATGGGATCACCAGATCTAGGTTAGAGAAAAGGCCGCTGATACAGGGTTCTACTTGTAATACTGTGCACAATTTGCAATGATCTGGTATGACGTGATAACTCAGGTAAAAAAAAAACAACCCAACTTATTAATAGTACATTTCTGTGTATCCTCATCAATATGATGCAATTTCATCGTTCATGTGCTAACATTTCCTAAATCCTTCAGTTGGTGGAAAAAAATAAAAGTACCCCTTATGATGTGTATAGGTATTTGTTGAGTAGTACACAGATCCAAAAGAAAAAGAGAGAGATGTTTTCTAATGGTGTTTGACATGGTAAACAATGAAACTCTTCAATGCTAGGTTTGAAGGAATTTTTAGTCTTACAACACTTTAATTTAGCTGAAGTGTAGGCTAGCTGCACAATGCTGTGATCCTCCCCAGTAGCTTGGGACACCCATGTCCACATAATGACCAGAAGAATCTAGACCACTGTTTTCTTATTCACATGAAAACAGCCTTCTGTCGGAAGAGGCTAACTATAATGTGCTTTTAGCTTTCAGGCTGCTGTCAATGCTCTTTCTCTGCCAAACTCAATGGAACTGGTAACTAATGCTTAGGAAGAATGACGTTAATTTTTTTCCCCTTTCCAGAAATATTCAAGTTCAATACCACTTTCACTAATGTTTAAAGAGAAAGGGAGCACCAGGCCAAGCAGACGTGACTAATCAGCCTGACATACAGTATACGGTATGTTGAGGCACTATAGTATGCAGCTGTATGTGACTATTAGTCTTCATGATAGCACTCAATAACCTGGATTCATCCTTCATGTTAAAGTGTCTGTCCTGCGCACGCCTAGAGACATTCCACTAAAAGCACTTGTGTAAAGGGCCAACAGGATGCGTAGACCCTAATTCTCAGGTCTGCCTTCTGGTTTTGTTTGTTTGTTTCTTTCTATTATTGTGCATTTTCTTCTGCAGGTTCCTGCAGAATATATACACATATATGTATGTGTATGTATACATATCATTTTGTAAGTGTTCTTAATCATGCTTTTTTCTTCTGCTTTGCCTCATTTATTCCTGTATCCTCCTTGTTCTCATTTATTTTTTGTGCAACCAAACCTTATAATAAATTATTATTAAATATAACTTGTCAGTGACTGAGTCTTTGTGTTTTGTTTTCACCTGAGTGTGTTGCTGTGGCTCAGGGCCAGATTTCTTTCTTTTTCTTAACCATAAGGACCTGAGTGACTGCTAGAACATCTTGTGTGGCCATTGAGAGGGAGGGATAGTGAGCTCCTATGAACCCTTCTTATTCTGGGCAAGAGGAAACCTGATGTATTTGATCTTGTCACTTCACATGCAGGTATTATGTTACCAGTGGGCAAAAACAGTTTCATTCTGCTGCCACTCTATAAAGCACCCAATATAAAGTGCCACTGCAGATGTTAAATACCTGGATCTAGACAGAAAATAACACATTTTCCCTCTGCTTCACTCGTTCGTATAAACTTTCAGGATCAAATTCAGACCGGGTGTAGGCAGATGTAGTTCCAGTGCCATGGGAGGTGCACCAGCTCTGAATTTGGCCTCTTAATTTATTCCCTCCCTCCCTGCCAAAATGATTGTTTAAAATGTAGATAAAGTCTCAGAAGATGTAAATTATAGACAAACAAATAATCTCTTGCTGCACTGATAAATCCAAGTCACTTAGCTGATGGAGACTAAAAAAAATAAAGGTCAGTCTGGTACAAAGAAAATAAAGCCTATGATCCAAAGCCTGTACTTCTACGTTGGTTACTTTATTCAGACATGAGAAGGAAACTCATGCTCTTGTCTTAGGTTTGCGTGAGAAGTCTCTGTAGTTGATATAAATCTCGTCCATCTCCCCAGATACTGATGCTACTCCTCTTCTGTTGTTTGGTGTGCCCCGAAAGTTGGATCTTCCATAACTGTTACTAGGCTAGAAGAACATAAAGCCATTAAAAAATGTCAACAGTGAACTGCAAATCAGTGGTTCATTAGATAGCCACACTTTATTTAATCAAGGGAGATGCTCACAATTGAGCTAAAGCTCAAGAGCTCCTGTTGGTGTTGGACTCTGGATGCCCTCGGAATAACAGTAATAGGAATGTCAGCAAAATGAAGAAAAGCTGTTTGAGCCCAGATCTCATTTACAGCACTAGAAGATAATGCAGTAGTGAAGGTAAGATTGGAGAGAACAGAGATGGGAGGAGGAACCTGGAACAAGTTGGTACTTTTAGTATTCTGAACATTTCAAACAGTTCCAGAGTTTTCTCAAAACATCTAGGATAGGGCTGACAAGCAATTTAAAAAAAAAAAAAATCACACGGTTAAAAAATTAGAGTATTAGAATACCATTTATTTAAATATTTTTGATGTTTTCCACATTTTCAAATATATTGATTTCAATTTCAACAGTGTACAGTGTTCACTTTATATTTATTTTTTATTAATTTTTGCACTGTAAAACTAAAAATTGTATTTTTCAATTCACTTACTATAAGGACTGTAGTGCAATCTCTTTATCATGAAAGTTGAACTTACAAATGTAGAATTATGCACAAAAAATAACTGCATTCAAAAATAAAACAAATGTCAAACTTTAGAGCCTATAAGTTCACTCAGAGCCTATAAGTCCACTTTTTGTTCAGCCAATCGCTCAGACAAACAAGTTTGTTTACATGTGCAGGAGACAATGCTGCCCACTTCTTGTTTACAATGTCACCTAAAAGTGAAAACAGGCATTCTCGTGGCACTGTTGTAGCCGGCATTGCAAGATATTTATGTGCCAGATATGCTAAAGATTCGTTACAGCCCCCGCTCCCCTGCCGCCTGGGGCTGAAGCCCTTGGGCTTCGACTTTGGCTTCCCTCTGGCATGGGGAGGTGGGGCTTGAACAGGCTCAGGCTTCGGTCTCCTCTCCTGGATTTGTGTAGTAATTTTTGTTGTCAGAAGGGGGTCGCAGTGCAATGAAGTTTGAGAACCCCTGCTCTAGATCTCTGAGACGAGCTGCTTCTATAATTCAAACTGTGTTCTCAGAAGCTATCTTATATTGCCTCTGTTACTGTAGTATATGAGTACCTCACAGTCATTCGAGTATTTATGCCCACAACACTTCTGTGAGTTGCTATTATCTTTAAACTTTTTTGGTGTCTTGCAGGCCACAAAGATAGGGACATCAGTATTTGTATTATTATTAAACTAAACGTAACTGATTAAAAGGCAGGTAGAGTTGCTCTTTGTATATAAGCCAGTAAATCATTCAAATGTATCCAGCTAAACAGGGTGCCCAGATATCTGGGTTCACAGATTGTCCTGATTGCAAAGTTGTTCTGGCTGAAACAGGGTGAAGACTGACAGGGTGCTCCCACAGTGGTTCCATCTCCTCATCTGCTGCACCATTACATGAGAGATGGAGTGGAGAGCAGGGTTAGAAGGGAAGGGATGAAGGATGGCAATGAACAATGAAAGAGGTGAAAGGAGAAGTACGTTTTATTATCCCCTCCTAGCTGGCAAGCAGTGCCAATACACATGCCCTTCCTTCTTCAAGGCAAATCATCTCCATTCCTTCCCTCCTAGCCACCAAACACACTTTCAGTAGTGCTGTCGATTAAGCACAGTTAACTCATGCGATTAACTCAAAAAATTAATCGCAATTAATCACAGTTTTAATCGCACTGTTAATAGAATACCAATTGAAATGTGCAATATTTTGGATATTTTTCTACATTTTCATATATATTGTATTCTGTGTTGTAATTGAAATCAGTGTATACTATTTTTATTACAAATATTTTCAATGTAAAAATGACAAACAAAAGAAATAGTATTCTTTAATTCATCTCATACAAGTACTGTAGTGCAATCTCTTTGTTGTGGAAGTGCAACTTACAAATGTAGATTTTGTTTGTTAAATAACTGCACTCAGAAACAAAACAAGGTAAAACTTCAGAGCCTACAAGTCCACTCAGTCCTACTTCTTGTTCAGCCAATCGCTAAGACAAACACGTTTGTTTACATTTACAGGAGATAATGCTGCCCTCTTCTAGTTTACAATATCACCAGAAAGTGAGAACTGACGTTTGCATGGCACTTTTGTAGCCGGCATTGCAAGGTATTTACTTGCCAGTTATGCGAAATATTCATATGCCCCTTCATGCTTTGGACACCATTCTGGGAGGGCATGCTTCCATCCTGCTGATGCTCGTTAAAAAAATAATGCATTAATTAAATTTATGACTGATTGTATGCCCCCTGCTGTGTTTTACCTGCATTCTGTCATATATTTCATGTTATAGCAGTCTCGGATGATGACCCAGCATGTTCATTTTAAGAACACTTTCACTACAGATTTCATAAAACACAAAGAAGGTACCGATGCGAGAGTTCTAAAGATAGCTACAGCACTCGATCCAAGATTTAAGAATCTGAAGTGCCTTCCAAAACTGGAGAGGTATGGAGTATGCTTTCAGAAGTCTTAAAAGAGCAACACTCCAATGCGGAAACTACAGAACTCGAACCACCAAAAAAGAAAATCAACCTTCTACTCATAGCATCTGACTCAGATAATGAAAATTAACATGCATTGGTCCGCACTGCTTTGGATAGTTATCAAGCAGATTCCATCATAAGCATGGACGCATGTCCTCTGTAATGGTGGTTGAAGCATGAAGGGACATATGAATCTTTAGCACATCTGGCACATAAATATCTTGCGACTCTGGCTACAACAGTGCCATGAGAATGCCTGTTCTCACTTTCAGGTGACATTGTAAACAAGAAGCAGGCAGCATCATCTCCTGCAAATGTAAACAAACTTGTTTGACTGAGCGATTGGCTTTACAAGAAGTAGGACTGAGCCCTTTCAGGCTCTAAAATTTTACATTGTTTTATTTTTGAATGCAGGGGTTTTTTTGGACATAATTCTACATTTGTAAGTTCAACTTTCATGATAAAGCGATTGCACTACAGTACTTGTATTAGGTGAACTGAAAAATACTATCTCTTGTTTTCTTACATTACAAATACTTGTAATCAAAAATAAATATAAAGTGAGCATTGTATACTTTGTGTTCTGTGTTGTAATTGAAATCAATATATCTGAAAATGTAGAGACCATCCAAAAATATTTAAATAAATAGCATTTTATTATTGTTTAACAGTGTGCTTAATTGCGATAATTTTTTTTTAATTGCTTGACAGCCCTACTTTCAGCCCTTCTCCCCTCCCCAAACTTGACACTTCTCTCCAGCTGCCAAAATCCCCTCTCAAAGTCTCTGACTATAGTTAGAAATGCAGCCCAAGATTTCATCGGAAAAGTCTGATCACCCTGCAAACCAGAATCACATAATTTTGCCCAGAAATAGCAATCGCTATTGCAATTCCTCCCTTCGTGAGAGAATAAAGGCTGAGAAAAAAGGGCCAGATTCTCACCCAGTGTAGGCCCACTGCCTTCAATGGAACTCCTCAGATTTACACCAACTGAGGATCTGGTCCAGAGTGTTTAAGTGGTAATCGGTAAAAAAAAATGAGCCAAGGTAGTTGCTATGTCTCACTCATTTCCAAAATAAAAATAAACCAAAAAAACCAACAACTTTTGTCACAAATACACTTCATTATAGGATCAAGTAGCAGGGGAAACTAGGCTGCTATTCAAATCATAGTTCTCAAATAATTTCAAATGGGCTATAGTAGATAGACGAAAACAACTGCACGATTCATCCAGTCTTAAAAAACCTGCGATTCCTCATGCATTAATTGCTTTATGAACTAGGTTGTTCCTAAAGTGGGAATGGGTCCCACTAGGGCTTCTTAGCACAGAAAAAGGGAAGATTTCTGAGTGCAGGGATTTCCCTGAGGTCTGTACTCCCATTACAGCCTGCTTCACTCTTCTTCTGATCAATATAAGACAGAAGGGAGGCAGCGAAGACTAGGAGTACAGATGGAGTTTTAAAGAAATCTCTACCATGCAACTAATAGTGGCTTCATGTACAAGCTGGTGACTGGGAGGAGCAGGAAGAGACTCCCACACTCACTGAGAAATGTTACATAGTGTTCAGGGGGAAAGATGGCAAAGGTGGCCTCAGGAGCCAAGACTGAGGGTCAATGAAGAGGAAAGGCAGGAGCAGAATTAATGTGGCACCCTTCCCTCATCTTAGCATTCTTAGGGCTCTATAAAGATGTATATTATATTAATTATATTTTTATTATATAATATCATATCAGAAGGAACACAAATAAGTATTAGTGTTTGGGTCCCACCTCTAAAGAACAAAAAAGAGGGAAACCTCTGAAAATTGGGTATCTGCCCTACAAAATTAGAGTAGGTGAACTCACATCTCACCCCCAAACATAGCACCTAAGTTCTCCTGTTACACTTCTCCCATGGCAGAAGTCCTGCATACATATGCAAAATGCTTAGGTATTACTTTTAAGACAAACTGAAGATGTATCAAATAATAGAATGAACCAAGGTTACCTTTAGTTTCCAAAATTAAACATGCATGCAGCATATGGAGGAATGATGGGGTTAGCTTTCAAGCCCAAAGGCAAATTCTTTGCAATCATATCTAAC